>NC_133335.1:141736028-142041485 GCF_042186555.1 Aquarana catesbeiana | reverse complement strand
GAGGAGAGGGTGGGAGGAGATCCTCCTCCTGTCATACCTGGTATAAGGTTAATGTTCTGAAACGTAGCCCACGGTTCCCAGGTGGACATAAACCTCCCCACTTTGTCATTAAGTTTAGCCACGAGATGCTCTTGAGTCATAATCCACAATATTTTCCTAGTACAGCTCCTGAAGGATACCGTTGTTTTTTTCCAACTTTTAGCTAAGGTGATTTTAGCTCCTAGTAAATAAAAAATGAGAGGCCTTGGGCTTGTTTGGATAACCCCAGTATATGTTGATTGAGAAAAGCAATATGTATGTTGGGGTGCACCGGTAATTTAGATAAGGTACTGATCATGCTGAAAATTTTCTTCCAAAAGGTTCTAATTTGGGGTCAAGTCCATCATACATGTATCATTGAACCCTCCAGCTCACATCCCCTGAAGCATAAGGGGGATGCTCCCTGGAACATCACCGCCAGTCTGGCGGGAACGTAATACCACCTAGATATGACCTTTATGCTGGCTTCTATGAGAGATATATTGCATATACCTTTAAGGGAGCGAGACCAATATTTATACCATTCTAACGATGTCCTCGTCTGGCCGGTATCCTCCTCCCAGTGTAAACTGGTTTGTCCGATTTTGTCATCAGTGCAGAATAGATCAAGGAGATGCCCCCTTTTTGGTCCTGGATATTAGCACACCAGTGTTCGTAAGGAGTAATGGATAAAGAATTTAAATTGTTGCGCCAGATTGTGTGAAGGAAATGTGAGATTTGTTTAAACCTAAATTTTTCGGAATCCGGCATATCGAGAGTGTTCCGGCAGTAATTTAAGGTTATTGGACCTGTTGGGGTGAAAAAATGTCCTATGCGATAGAGGACTTTATCAGTCCACCATCTGAATGCTTTTATATTTACTCCCGGAGGAAATTCGGAATTATGGAAAATGTGTGCGAGGGGTTTCATAGGGGAAGCCAGAGAAGACTGCCTGAATAATTTAGTGCTGAGAGATATGGAATGTGAAAGAGTGGGGGACATGATTGCTGGTCTGATTTTGGGGTCGCACCACAAGAGATAGTCTAAGGTGTGAAGAGGCGTTGCTCTTCTCTCGATAGCGAGCTAGTCTGGTTTTGAACCCTGGGAAAATATCATGGACAATTGAGCCAGTTGCGCTGCTTGATAATAAGCCCAAAGATCTGGTAACCCCATTCCGCCCTGGGATTTTAGACGTAATAGGATGCTGGACGGACATCTATATCCCCTTCTACCCCAGACAAAGCTTATAATTTCCGACTGTAGTTTTCGTAGGAAGTTTTTCTTGATTGGGATGGGAAGGGATCGGAACAGATACAGGAGTCGCAGGAAAAGTGTCATTTTAACCGCGTGGACCCTTCCCAGCCAGGATAGACCACACTTTGCCCATTTATCTAATTCACCCCTGCATTTACTTAACATGGGTATATAATTCTCTTTGAATAGATTACCAATGTCCGCTGTGAGGTTGACTCCCAGATATCGAATGGATTTCTGGGCCCAAGGGAAATCAAAAGTGCTCGCGAGTTGAGAGAGAATACTGGCCGGAACAGAAATGTTCAGCGCCGTGGATTTGCCCATATTGACCTTTAAGCCTGATACCGCGTTAAATGCATTGAGGGTTTTGTATATTCCCAGAACGGAAATGAGTGGGGAAGTGACATATAACATGAGGTCGTCCGCATAAAGAGCACATTTGTGTTCCTGTTCTCCGCACTGTACCCCCTTAATGTCTGGGTTTGACCTAATAGCTAGGGTTTCAATTGCTATCGCAAATAGTAGAGGGGATAAGGGACACCCTTGTCTGGTGCCCCTGCCTATAGGGAACGAGGTGGAGTACCTGCCCATCAAGCGAACCTGCGCCGTCGGGTTTGAATACAGGGAGCGAATCACATTCAGACAATTTGGACCAAAGCCCCATTTATGTAGAGTATCAAATAAGTATTTCCAGTCTATGGAATCAAAAGCCTTATGTAGGTCAATTGATAAAAGAAAACCGGATTGGGGGACCTCCATCCCAGTGTGACTTTAACAGTGAGATAATGTCTATTGTCCGTCTGATCTGATCCGTTCCTTGTCGGCTAGGGATAAACCCCACCTGATCCCTATGAATGTATGAGGAGATAAAGCTTG
The DNA here is from genome assembly GCF_042186555.1 of Aquarana catesbeiana. Classification (NCBI taxonomy): domain Eukaryota; kingdom Metazoa; phylum Chordata; class Amphibia; order Anura; family Ranidae; genus Aquarana; species Aquarana catesbeiana. The sequence continues at coordinate 142,039,337 of NC_133335.1, read as the reverse complement.
ATAACCTGTTTGCCAGAATTTTTGTTAAAATCTTAATGTCATTATTGATTAATGATATTGGGCGATAATTACCCACCTCACTGGGGTCTTTCTCTGGTTTAGGGATCATTGAAATATAGGCTGTATTTAGATCTGAACCCAATGGGGTACCTTTTCTAAGGGCATTAAAAAATTTTGAAAGGTGTGGGGCTAGAGTAGGGGCAAATTTTTTTATAATATCCCATTGAGAATCCATCCTGGGGCGGAGCCTAATTTCAAAGATTTGATTGTATCTAAGACTTCTGTCTGGGAGAAGGGGCTCTCCATAAGTTCGCTATGCTCTTTCGAGATGGAGGGTAATCCTATGGAATTCAGGAAATCCTGTTGTGTTTTAGTTATATGTGGTGGGTGAGGCTTATATAGATCAGCATAGTATTGGGGAATGCTAGAGATCTGGGTTTATGGCTAAGCTTAATTGCAAGTTTGGAGCCTATTTTGTCTTTTTGGGAGTATAATTTGGCCCCCGACCATCTAAGTTGTTTCTCTGCTGATGTAGTGAGATTCATGTTCAACTGTACTCGAGCCTTATCTAGTTTGTCTAACAATTCAGGGGACGGATTTAGTTTGTGAGCTCTTGAGAGGGCCTGGAATTCTGCTGTAAGTTTCCGCATGTCCGCTTTATGTTCTGACCGTAACTGGGCTGTAATTTGGATTATTTTCCCCCTTATCACTGTTTTGTGCGCCGCCCAGACAGTTTCGGGGGAGACCTCGTAAGTGGCATTTATGTCAAAATAATCCTTAATGGCTCCCTCTATGATGGTACATTGTATGCTAATACTGACACATAATCACACACATAGGTTGGACTTGATGGGCTTGTGTCTTTTTTCAACCTCACCTGCTATGTAACTATGTATGGGGTCACTTAAGATGAATTCCTGTAATCTCCATCTCGGAGAGTTAGAACGTTCCGAGGCTCTTTGAGTGATTAGGGTGACCATCGAGTGGTCCGACAGGGGGGTGTCCACGATCTTGGATTTTAAAACCAGAGGGATCGTGTGTGGGCTGGTAAATATGTGGTCTATCCTGGCATAGAAGCAATGGGGGGCTGAATAATGAGTGTAGTCTTTAGAATGTGGATTCGTTTCCCTCCAGATGTCTTTTAAGCCCTTATCATGAAGGAGTTTTGCGATTTTAGAACTTTGCTTGGACGGGCGTTTGGGTCTAGGCATACCGGAGCTTGACTTGTCCAATGCGAAGTCAAAAGCTGTGTTGGAGTCCCCACCAATAAAAATTGTGCCCTTCAAATGTGGTTATAGCTTATGCAGCAGGGAGTCAAAAAGGGCTTTCTGGCCCTTGTTAGTGGCGTAATACAAGACGAAGGTGTATAACACCCCGTCTATGGTCCCTGAGACGGCCCAGGGGGTCCAACACAACTTCCGAGTCAGCTAAGTTAATGTGTTTTGCAAAGCAGATTGCAACTCCCTTCGTTTTGTTTTTGGCCGAAGCGAGGAAAAATTGTGGAAATTGATGATGGAGGAAAGAGGGTTGGTAAGAGGAAGGGAAGTGAGTCTCTTGTAGGAAGAGGACATCTGTGTGCATGGTCTTGTAAAGCTGAAAAAGCTTTCTACATTTTATGGGGGAGTTGAGTCCCTGTATGTTGTGGGAAATGATCTTAAGGGTATTCATCCCTAAGGTAGAGTTAGCCATCCAGTGGGGTCATGTGGTGTACGCTATAGATATAGGTCTTACCGACCTGGCGAGTGGACGGAGCAACCATGTAATTAAGCGAGCGTACAAATTTCTTGTTAAGTCCTGGGAGGAGCAACTGAGACCGGACACTGCATCTGTGAACGTGGGGGAACAGGAAGAGGGAATGGAGGAGAAAAGAGATGAGTAAGAGTAGGAGAGAAAACACAAGCGTTAGCTTAACCTTCAAATTGATAAGTAATTGAGAACACAATAAACATTGTATACAACTTGGGGGGGGACCTGGGCTCCCCCTTATCCCAGGGTAGGACGGGAGACTCCCCCTACCCCAAAAACCTGAGAGGACCGCAGAACCATTCCTGGATCAACCGGTAACAGGACCAATGGCAAAAACTTCGCCCTTGGTTCCTAGGGGAGGTGCAATGTTGCCACCTCTACCCCGCCACCTTAAAAACCAAACTGTATTAGAGGAGGAAGTAAAATGGAAATCCTCCTTGTTATAACTGTTATGCCCCGTACACACGGTCGGACTTTGTTCGGACATTTCGACAACAAAATCCTAGGATTTTTTCCGATGGATGTTGGCTCAAACTTGTCTTGCATACACACGGTCACACAAAGTTGTCAGAAAATCCGATCGTTCTGAACGCGGTGGCGTAAAACACGTACGTCGGGACTATAAACGGGGCAGTGGCCAATAGCTTTCATCTCTTTATTTATTCTGAGCATGCCTGGCACTTTGTCCGTCGGATTTGTGTACACACGATCGGAATTTCCGACAACGGATTTTGTTGTCGGAAAATTTTATCTCCTGCTCTCCAACTTTGTGTGTCGGAAAATCCAATGGAAAATGTCCGATGGAGCCCACACAGGGTCGGAATATCCGACAACACGCTCCGATCGGACATTTTCCATCGGAAAATCCAACCGTGTGTACGGGGCATTAGAGCGAACCAATGAAAAGAAAAAAAAAAAAAAAAAGGGAAAAATAAGAAGAAGGGAAAAATAAATACCCTTAGTATCTTAACCTCGAGGGGGATAAGAAAAGGCCCCCTGTAACAAAAGCCAAAAAATTTTTCACATACCCATTGGACCTCCATCCTGTGAACCGTACCCCTCCCCCATAACCCCAGCGAGGGGCAACAGCCCATATAGGCGGCCACCCTGAGTCCCAGTGTGCCAGGGGATTGGACCCCTCTCACCCTGTGATCCGGGGCAAACGTTCCCCCCCCCCGACTAACTATATAAATGAGACTAAAGAAAGAAGTCTCAAGTCTCAGAGTTCCTGTTTTGGTAAGGGCCCCAAGATTCAGGGCCCGTGAGGGGAGAAGATATAAGTAATGTCTTTGAGTTCGAACCAGGCCAATGTAGCCAAAAGAGAGTAACCGGATCAGATCCCTGAGCCTGTGACGGTTGTGACATCAAATTGGGAAGTTTTCTTTGGATCGTTTGGAACCTTGCTTCCGCCAGGAAGGTTGTAGTGGGCTCGCTGGTGGTGGACGTTTCGTGGAGGCGGGTGTGCTTCTGCTTTGCATTTGTGATGACTGATCGTGAGAGATTAGAACCAAGTGTAGGAACAGACGTTCTCCTTCAGTAAGGGTAGAAAAGCCATAGCTTTTATTTTTATATGCAAAGTTGAGGCGCAGGGGAAAAGACCAACGGTAAGAAATTTCTTTCTCAATTAAGCACTGTATCAACGGTTTGAGAGAGCGCCTTTTCTGAACCGTATATGAAGATAAGTCCGCAAAAATTTGAATCCTGTGGCCTAGCAACTTGAGGTCAGCTGAGCCCCTGGATTTCCTCATGACCTCCTCTTTGACTGAGTAAAAATGAGGCTTCACGATTATATCGCGAGGTAGTCCATCAGAACGTGGGGGCTGTAGGGCTCTGTGTGCTCTGTCAATCTCCAGACGATGATCTGAAATGTCAGGGATAAAGTCTCTTAGCAGGCTTTTGACAGAAGCATGAGTGTCCTTTTCGGTCTCTGGGAGACCTCTAATATGGAAATTGTACCGTCTCGATCTATTTTCAAGATCGTCGATGTTAGAGAAGGCGGTTTCAAGTTGGTCCTGCAGGTCCTGTATTCTGGCTGAGTTTTGGTTGATGCGAGAGGCTGCCTGGTCAGTTTTCTGCTCAATGTTGTCAATCCTCTGCCCCAATTGCTGCAAATCAGCATGTATAGAGGAAGTTATCTGTACAGCGTTCTGGGCCAGGCTTTTAGAGAGTAAATGGGTAAAAGCCTCCATCATGGAGGGGAAGTCTGTAGGTGCAGGGATGTTTGCAGATGATTCTGTTACTGTTAATAGCATCCCTGTATGTGGATCCGTCATAGGGGTAAAGGGATAACCAGCACCCATCCGTCCCAGCAAAGATTCTGTGGATGTGGGTGAAGAGATCTGAGGCAGTGGGGGAAAGTCCATACCTGGGGAGGAGGGGGTCTGATTGTCCTGATCCGCTATGGATTCCTCCGTTCCTCCTGTATTGATGAGGGAGCCTCGTGGGACCGCCTCCATCTTGGCATAGCTGACCGGAGCTGCCGCCGCCGTCATCTTGTCCGTGAGGTTCCTCTGGGCTAGCTCCGTTATGGTATCTATGCTCCTGGGGGTTTCCCCCACCTGAATATCCCTGTTATGAGCCTGGGGGTTCGCTCTGGCTGCTGTGGTGGCGATTGAGGGGTAGCGGTGGAGCGGAGCTTAGCAGCCGGTGGCCATCTTAGCCGCTGCCGCGCATGCGCCCATAATGTCACTTTTATTCTTTCTTTCACATGGAGAGGGTTAACACCCTTGGGATGTGTTAATCACTAATGGTAATGATTACATTGTATACATGTGTGGTAATATGTTGGGTGTGGATAAGAGAAAGAGATGATGTCAGGTTCCTCACACGCAGCCAGAGAAGCCTGATGAAGAGCGATTTATGCTCAATACTGTACAGTTGCTTGCACGTCTGCACTTTCATGTTTTTTGGAATATTCAAGTAAAAGAAACATTTGCATCAAGCATCGGTCCTGTTGTTTTTTCATTATATATATATATATATATATATATATATACTGTATTCAGTTTAGCTAGATCCGTTCCTGTTATTCTCTTCCTACTGACAGGCAGGCAGGTGTTTTTACAGTATTTACAGCTACCTGAAGAAAATTGGTGGTGTTCTTCTTATCCTATTAGTCCTATTAGCTACAGTATTTACAGTTAGTGTAGTGCGTCCTCTGCACAGTGTGCACTTAAAGCTACCTGAAGAAAATTGGTGGTGTTCTTCTGATCCTATTAGTACCACAGGCAGCTGCAGTATTTACAGTTAGTGTAGTGCGTCCTCTGCACAGTGTGCACCTAAAGCTACCTAAAGAAAATTGGTGGTGTTCTGATCCTATTAGTACCGCAGGCAGCTGCAGTATTTACAGTTAGTGTAGTGCGTCCTCTGCACAGTGTGCACCTAAAGCTACCTGAAGAAAATTGGTGGTGTTCTTCTGATCCTGTTAGTACCACAGGCAGGCAGCTACAGTATTTACAGTTAGTTTACTGTGTCCTCTGCACAGTGTGCATCTAAAGCTACCTGAAGAAAATTGGTGGTGTTCTTCTGATCCTATTAGTACCACAGGCAGTTGCAGTATTTACAGTTATGCCTCGTACACACGGTCGGAAAATGTGTGATAGGACCTTGTTGTCGGAAATTCCGACCGTGTGTAGGCTCCATCACACATTTTCCATCGGATTTTCTGACACACAAAGTTTGAGAGCAGGATATAAAATTTTCCGACAAGAAAATTCGTTGTCGGAAATTCCAATCGTGTGTACACAAATCCGACGGACAAAGTGCCACGCATGCTCAGAATAAATAAAGAGATGAAAGCTATTGGCCACTGCCCTGTTTATAGTCCCGACTTACGTGTTTTACGTCACCGTGTTCAGAACAATCGGATTTTCCGACAACTTTGTGTGACCGTGTGTATGCAAGACAAGTTTGAGCCAACATCCGTCGGAAAAAATCCTAGGATTTTGTTGTCAGAATGTCCAAACAAAGTCTGACCGTGTGTACGTGGCATAAGTGTAGTGCGTCCTCTGCACAGTGTGCACTTAAAGCTACCTGAAGAAAATTGGTGGTGTTCTTCTGATCCTAATAGTACTGCAAGCAGCTGCAGTATTTACAGTTAGTGTAGTGCGTCCTCTGCACAGTGTGCACCTAAAGCTACCTGAAGAAAATTGGTGGTGTTCTTCTGATCCTATTAGTACCGCAGGCAGTTGCAGTATTTACAGGTAGTGTAGTGCGTGCTCTGCACAGTGTGCACCTAAAGCTACCTGAAGAAAATTAGTGGTGTTCTTCTGATCCTATTAGTACCGCAGGCAGCTGCAGTATTTACAGTTAGTGTAGTGCGTCCTCTGCTCAGTGTGCACTTAAAGCTACCTGAAGAAAATTGGTGGTGTTCTTCTGATTCTATTAGTACCACAGACAGTTGCAGTACTTACAGTTAGTGTAGTGCGTCCTCTGCACAGTGTGCACCTAAAGCTACCTGAAGAAAATTGGTGGTGTTCTTCTGATCCTATTAGTACCACAGACAGTTGCAGTATTTACAGTTAGTGTAGTGCGTCCTCTGCACAGTGTGCACCTAAAGCTACCTAAAGAAAATTGGTGGTGTTTTTCTGATCCTATTAGTACCGCAGACAGCTGCAGTATTTACAGTTAGTATAGTGCATCCTCTGCACAGTGTGCACCTAAAGCTACCTGAAGAAAATTGGTGGTGTTTTTCTGATCCTATTAGTACCACAGGCAGCTGCAGTATTTAGTTAGTATAGTGCATCCTCTGCACAGTGTGCACCTAAAGCTACCTAAAGAAAATTGGTGGTGTTCTGATCCTATTAGTACCACAGGCAGCAGCAGTATTTACAGTTAGTGTACTGCGTCCTCTGCACAGTGTGCACTTAAAGCTACCTGAAGACAATTGCTGTTGTTCTGATCCTATTAATACCACAGGCAGGCAGCTACAGTATTTACAGTTAGTTTACTGTGCCCTCTGCACAGTGTGCACCTAAAGCTACCTGAAGAAAATTGGTGTTGTTCTTCTTATCCTATTAGTACCACAGGCAGGCAGCTGCAGTATTTACAGTTAGTGTGCTGCGTCCTCTGCACAGTGTGCACCTAAAGCTACCTGAAGAAAATTGCTGTTGTTCTTATCCTATTAATTCCACAGGCAGGCAGTTACAGTATTTACAGTTGGTGTACTGTGTCCTCTGCACAGTGTGCACCTAAAGCTACCTGAAGAAAATTGGTGGTGTTCTTCTGATCCTATTAGTACCACAGGCAGGCAGCTGCAGTATTTACAGTTAGTGTACTGCGTCCTCTGCACAGTGTGCACCTAAAGCTACCTGAAGACAATTGCTGTTGTTCTGATCCTATTAATACCACAGGCAGCTGCAGTATTTACAGTTAGTGTAGTGCGTCCTCTGCACAGTGTGCACCTAAAGCTACCTGAAGAAAATTGGTGGTGTTCTTCTGATCCTATTAGTACCGCAGGCAGTTGCAGTATTTACACGTAGTGTAGTGCGTCCTCTGCACAGTGTGCACCTAAAGCTACCTGAAGAAAATTGGTGGTGTTTTTCTGATCCTATTAGTACTGCAGGCAGCTGCAGTATTTACAGTTATTGTAGTGCGTCCTCTGCACAGTGTGCACCTAAAGCTACCTGAAGAAAATTGGTGGTGTTCTTCTGATCCTATTAGCACTGCAGGCAGCTGCAGTATTTACAGTTAGTGTAGTGCATCCTCTGCATAGTGTGCACCTAAAGCTACCTGAATAAAATTGGTGGTGTTTTTCTGATCCTATTAGTACCGCAAGCAGCTGCAGTATTTACAGTTAGTGTAGTGCGTGCTCTGCACAGTGTGCACCTAAAGCTACCTGAAGAAAATTGGTGGTGTTCTTCTGATCCTATTAGTACCGCAGGCAGCTGCAGTATTTACAGTTAGTGTAGTGCGTCCTCTGCACAGTGTGCACCTAAAGCTACCTGAAGAAAATTGGTGGTGTTCTTCTGATCCTATTAGTACCACAGACAGTTGCAGTACTTACAGTTAGTGTAGTGCGTCATCTGCACAGTGTGCACCTAAAGCTACCTGAAGAAAATTGGTGGTGTTCTTGTGATCCTATTAGTACCAACAGACAGTTGCAGTATTTACAGTTAGTGTAGTGTGTCCTCTGCACATTGTGCACCTAAAGCTACCTAAAGAAAATTGGTGGTGTTCTTCTGATCCTATTAGTACCGCAGGCAGCTGCAGTATTTACAGTTAGTGTAGTGCGTCCCCTGCACAGTGTGCACCTAAAGCTACCTAAAGAAAATTGGTGGTGATTTTCTGATCCTATTAGTACCGCAGACAGCTGCAGTATTTACAGTTAGTATAGTGCATCCTCTGCACAATGTGCACCTAAAGCTACCTGAAGAAAATTGGTGGTGTTTTCCTGATCCTATTAGTACCACAGGCAGCTGCAGTATTTAGTTAGTATAGTGCATCCTCTGCACAGTGTGCACCTAAAGCTACCTAAAGAAAATTGGTGGTGTTCTGATCCTATTAGTACCGCAGGCAGCAGCAGTATTTACAGTTAGTGTACTGTGTCCTCTGCACAGTGAGCACTTAAAGCTACCTGAAGACAATTGCTGTTATTCTGATCCTATTAATACCACAGGCAGACAGATACAGTATTTACAGTTAGTGTGCTGCGTCCTCTGCACAGTGTGCACCTAAAGCTACCTGAAGAAAATTGCTGTTGTTCTTATCCTATTAATGCCACAGGCAGGCAGTTACAGTATTTACAGTTGGTGTACTGTGTCCTCTGCACAGTGTGCACCTAAAGCTACCTGAAGAAAATTGGTGGTGTTCTTCTGATCCTATTAGTATCACAGGCAGGCAGCTACAGTACTTACAGTTGGTTTACTGTGCCCTCTGCACAGTGTGCACCTAAAGCTACCTGAAGAAAATTGGTGGTATTCTTCTGATCCTATTAGTACCACAGGCAGGCAGCTGCAGTGTTTACAGTTAGTGTACTGCGTCCTCTGCACAGTGTGCACCTAAAGCTACCTGAAGACAATTGCTGTTGCTCTGATCCTATTAATACCACAGGCAGCTGCAGTATTTACAGTTAGTGTACTGTGTCCTCTGCACAATGTGCACCTAAAGCTACCTGAAGACAATTGTGTTGTTCTGATCCTATTAATACCACAGGCAGGCAGCTGCAGTATTTACAGTTAGTGTATTGTGTCCTCTGCACAGTGTGCACCTAAAGCTACCTGAAGACAATTGCTGGTGTTCTCATACTAATTATACTGAAGGCAGGCAGTTAATTCTGCTAGCTGCAGTATCAGTATATATATACATCCCAGCTTTGTGCAGCTACATCTCACTGCAGGCCATTAGTATGTCTGGAAGTCCAACAAAGAGAGGCAGACAGTCACAAGCCAATAAAAGAGGGCAAGCAGGCTCTCTGTCTGGAGGCAACAGTGCTGGACATGGAGATGGTGCATCCTCATCAGCACGTGGCCATGGGACACGCTTGTCCTTTTTTTTGGCAGCTGGCCGTGTTGAGCTGCAACATGCGGAAGACTTGGTAGAGTGGATGACCATGCCATCCTCATCCTCCGATAGACGATAGAAGATAGACGATAGACGATAGAAGATAGACGATAGATGATAGATAGCGGTAAGGTGCATATTACATATTACTGCTGACTCATGGTCCAGCAGGCATGGACAGGGACATTATCTATCTTTCACCGTGCACTGGGTGACTCTTCTGGCAGCTGTGAAGGATGCAGGACAGGGTGCAGTAGTGTTGGAGGTTGTTCTGCCACCACGCCGCCAAAATTCTACTAGTGGTGATTCTGCCACATCTCTCTCCTCCACCCCCTCCTCTTCTTCTTCCTCCATGCCCACTTCCTGTGCTGATTTGTCCTTGGAACCAGCGGTGCTCCGTAGGCATTCAAGGGGCTACGCAAACACTCAGGCAAAAAGATGCCATGCGGTGCTTGAGTTGGTCTGCTTAGGGGACAGGAGCCATACTGGGGCAAAGATTCTGTCAGCTCTGCAGTGGCAGGTTCAGAGGTGGTTGACGCCACGCCAGCTTAAGCCAGGTATGGTAGTTTGCGACAATGGCACCAACCTCCTCTCCGACCTCCTCTCCGGGTTACTAGCTTGCACAGTATGCAATTGAGCTACTGGCCTGTCCTGCATCCAGCGTACTTTCAGAACGCACATTCAGTGCTGCTGGAGGCTTTGTAACCGATCACAGGGTGCGCCTGTCCACCGAATCGTTCGATCAGCTGACCTTCATAAAAATGAATCAGTCTTGGATCACCAGCTACCAAGCACCTGATGCTGATGTAACCAATTGATTTTTTTTAATGTGAGATCCCTTCAAGACTGCCTATGCTGATGCTGAGTGACTATCCTGTTATGCTGAGTGACAATCCTCTTCCTCCTCAATTTTCATGCTGATAGCTTGTAAGAACATTTTTGGTTCTGGGCACCACCACCAGTGGCCAAGGCCCAATTTTTCTGCCCCTGTTTAACAGGGGCGTGTAATTACAATTTTTGATGTAATACTTTGCAGCAGGGCTCATTCCTGCGCTCCAACTATAGCATCTGTGAGGGGCTGTAGTGTTGTGGCAATTTTTCTGCCCCTGTTTAACAGGGGCGTGTAATTACAATTTTTGATGCAATACTAGGGCTGCAAGGGCTGGGACAGTGATAATAATGGGAGATTTTAACTACCCAGAAATTGACTGGAGTAATGGCACTGCTGGGACAGTTAAAGGGCAAAAATTTATAAACCTAGTACAGGACAATTTTATGGTCCAGTTTATTGAGGCCCCAACTAGGAATGAAGCTCTGTTGGACCTGGTAATCTCAAACCATGCAGAGCTTATTACTAATGTGCAGATAAAGGAACACCTGGGTAGCAGTGACCATAACATGATTTCATTTGATGTTAGCTGTAAACAAGAAATACATAAGGGAAAGATAAAAACACTTAACTTCAAGAGAGCAAATTTTCCAAGGATGAGGGCTGCTCTCGAGGACTTAGACTGGGAGGGAATATTGGCAGCGATAAACATAGAACAGAAATGGGAATTCTTCAAAAAGACTGTTTGGGACCTCACTGCAAAGTATATTCCCATGGGCAATAAGTTTAAAAGGCTAAAAAGAAAACCTATGTGGCTCACGGTCAAAGTTAGAAAAGCTATAAACAATAAGAAAAGAGCTTTTAAAAAATATAAAAATGAAGGAACACTAGTGTCATTTAAATGCTACAAAGAATTTAACAGAATATGTAAAAAGGAAATCAAGGGTGCAAAAATTCAAAATGAACAAGAGATCGCAAAAAATAGTAGGACAAACCCCAAAAAATTCTTCAAATATATTAATAGTAAAAAGGTCAGGTCTGAGCATGTAGGCCCTTTACAAAATAATCTAGAGTGGGTGACTGGGGACAAGGAGAAGGCTAATTTATTAAATACTTTCTTCAGCTCTGTATATACAAAAGAGCATGGGGAAGCTCATGTCCATAAGGGGGGTGGTATTGACACAGCCCCCAATGATCCACAATGGCTCAAAAGGGATATGGTCCAGAAATATTTAGACAGAATAAAGGTGGATAAAGCACCTGGACCTGATGGCATCCACCCACGGATCCTAAAAGAATTGAGCTCTGTAATTTCAAAGCCATTGTATCTAATTTTTAGGGACTCATTAATGACGGGAATAGTACCGCTGGATTGGCGCAGGGCGAACGTGGTGCCTATATTTAAAAAGGGATCAAAGTCTTTACCAAGTAACTATAGACCTGTTAGTTTAACTTCTATAGTCGGGAAGATACTGGAGCGTTTAATAAAAGACCACATAGACGAGTTCTTGCTGGAAAAAAACATTTTAAGCAACAGACAGCATGGGTTCATGAAAGACAGAAGTTGTCAGACAAACCTGATTTCTTTTTATGAAGAGGTAAGTAAAACCTTGGACAGAGGGGTGGCTGTGGACGTGGTTTATTTGGATTTTGCAAAAGCGTTCGATACAGTTCCGCACACACGGCTCATGTGTAAGTTAAAGTCTACAGGCTTGGAAATATCAGTTTGTAAATGGATAGAAAACTGGCTAAAAGACAGAATTCAGAGAGTAGTGGTTAATGATTCTTACTCTGAATGGTCTAAGGTTATCAGTGGTGTACCCCAAGGTTCAGTGCTGGGACCCTTACTCTTTAATATCTTTATAAATGATATTGGATCTGGGATCAAAAGTAACATTTCTGTCTTTGCAGATGACACCAAGCTATGCAGTGGAATAACGTCCTTACAGGATGTCTCCAATTTACAAGCTGACCTCAATGCTCTGTCTAATTGGGCGACTATGTGGCAGATGAGGTTTAATGTTGAGAAATGTAAAGTTATGCACTTGGGGGCTAAGAATATGCATGCATCATACATGCTAGGGGGAGTACAACTGGGGGAATCTGTAGTGGAGAAGGATCTGGGGGTTTTGGTAGATCATAAGCTCAATAATAGCATGCAATGCCAAGCTGCGGTTTCCAAAGCGAGCAAAGTTCTTTCTTGTATTAAGAGAGGTATGGACTCCAGAGAGAGAGATATCATTTTGCCCCTGTTCAAATCATTAGTAAGACCTCATCTGGAATATGCAGTTCAGTTTTGGACACCAGTTCTCAAAAAGGATATCGGGGAACTGGAGAAAGTGCAGAGAAGGGCAACCAAACTGATAAGAGGCATGGGGGAGCTCAGCTATGAGGAAAGATTAGAGGAACTGAATTTGTTCACTCTTGAGAAGAGGAGAATAAGGGGGGATATGATCAACATGTTTAAATATATAAGGGGTCCATATAGTGAACTTGGTGTTGAGTTATTCACTTTACGGTCAACACAGAGGACAAGGGGGCACTCTTTACGACTGGAGGAAAAGAGATTTCATCTCCAAATACGGAAAGGTTTCTTCACAGTAAGAGCTGTGAAAATGTGGAATAGACTCCCTCCAGAGGTGGTTCTGGCCAGCTCAGTAGATTGCTTTAAGAAAGGCCTGGATACTTTCCTAAATGTACATAATATAACTGGGTACTGACATTTATAGGTAAAGTTGATCCAGGGAAAATCCGATTGCCTCTCTGGGATCAGGAAGGAATTTTTTCCCCTGCTGTAGCAAATTGGAGCATGCTCTGCTGGGGTTTTTTGCCTTCCTCTGGATCAACTGTGGGTATAGTATTGGGTATATTGGATTGTACGTTTTTTTTTTTTTTTTTTTTTTATGGTTGGACTGGATGGACTTGTGTCTTTTTCAACCTGACTAACTATGTAACTATGTAACTTTGCAGCAGGACTCATTCCTGCACTCCAACTAGAGTATCTGTGAGGGGTTGCAGTGTTGTGGCACCAGCACCAGTGCCTAAGGCCCAATTTTTCAGCCCCTGTTTAACAGGGGTGTGTAATTACAATTTTTGATGCAATACTTTGCAGCAGGGCTCATTCCTGCGCTCCAACTAGTATCTCCTCACAAGTATCTGTGAGGGGTTGCAGTGTTGTGGCACCAGTGCCTAAGGCCCAATTTTTCTGCCCCTGTTCAACAGGGACATGTAATTACAATTCTTGATCTAATATTTCACAGCAGGGCCCATTCCTGCGCCCACCAAGAGTAACTGTGAGGGCTTACAGTGTTGTGGCAACACCACCACCACCACTAAAGGCCCAAATTTTCTGCCCCTGTTCAACAGGTGCATGTAATTACAATTCTTGATATAATATTTCACAGCAGGGCCCGTTCCAGCGTCCACCAAGAGTAACTGTGAGGACTTAAAGTGCTGTGGCACCAGCACCACCACCACCACCACCACCAAAGGCCCAATTTTTCTACCACTGTTCAACAATGGCATGTAATTACAATTCTTGATCTAATATTTCACAGCAGGGCCCATTCCTGCACCCACAAAGAGTAACTGTGAGGGCTTACAGTGTTGTGGCAACACCACCACCACCACTAAAGGCCCAATTTTTCTGCCCCTGTTCAACAGGTGCATGTAATTACAATTCTTGATAAAATATTTCACAGCAGGGCCCGTTCCAGCGCCCACCAAGAGTAACTGTGAGGGCTTACAGTGTTGTGGCAACACCAACACCTAAGGCCCCAATTTCTGCAGAGTATATAGGGCAGGCCCCTATTTTCAAACATCCAACTTACAAACGACTCCTACTTGCAAACGGAAGGAGACAACAGGAAGTGAGATGAAATCTATGCCTAGGAAGGGAAATTCTCTCCTGTAAGAGTTAATATGGAAAAAACGTGTCTCCTCTTCACTGATGCTTTATCACCAATCCTTGTTTCACTAAAAACCCCAAATTTTCAAAAAACATTTATCATTGAGACAGAAAGTGAGGTGAAATCTTCTGAAGAGGTGCACAGACAGCAAAACAAATGTTACAGGGGTGATAACTCTTCCCTATGTTTTCCAAAAAGCATAAAAATAGATTTTTTGGCTGGAGCTACATTTTAAAAATGTACCTGTTCAAAATTACAAACAGATTCTACTTAACAACAAACCTACAGTCCCTGTCTTGTTTGCACCGCCTGTATACTGCTGTTCAGAGTATAGTAAGTAGTGTAATATCCATAAAAGACCCAAAGGGCCTGGTAATGGACTGGGGGGGTGGGGGTACCCATGCCGTTTGTCTCACTGACTTTCATCCATATTGCCGGGACCCGGCATTACATTAAAGCCGCAAGCAGTTTTAAATGACTTTTATTCCTTTACAAATGTCATTTTGTGCAGGGACTGTTCTAAGCACGGGAAACACGCGCCACTTTACAGGCATACTGCAGACACCCCCCAGGTACGATATTTAAAGGAATATTTCAATTTTTTTTCAATTTAAGCATCATTAAAATCACTGCTCCCGAAAAAACGGCCGTTTTTAAAACTTTTTTTTGCATTGATACATGTCCCCTGGGGCAGGACCCGGGTCCCCAAACCCTTTTTAGGACAATAACTTGCATATTAGCACTTTTGATTTCGAACGTTCGAGTCCCATAGACTTTAATGGGGTTCTAAAGTTCGTGCAAACTTTCGGTCCATTCACAGGTTCTGGTGCAAACCGAACCAGGGGGTGTTCGGCTCATCCCTACTCCTCATCCCTGTCAATGCAGCGCTACTTGCAGGAGCCCAGCAGAAGGGGCAGCCAGTGTAGCAATCAGCCTCAGTACAGGGAACAACCCACAGCTTAAAGAACGGGACAGCAGGAGAGAGGTTTATACAGGTTTATACAGGTATATACAGTCCACCACTGAGCACCATGGTCCATGCTACTGTCCCCCTGTCCATCCCACAGTCCCCCGTCCATCCCCCTGATCCCCTGTCCATCCTACAGTCCCCCTGTCCATCCCACTGTCCCCCTGTCCATCCCCCTGTCCATCCCACTGTCCCCCTGTCCATCCCACGGTCCCCCCTGTCCATCCCACTGACCCCTGTCCACCCTACTGTCCCCCTTTCTATCCTACTGCCTGGTGAGTGTAGAGATGCAACTCTGTGTACATCTTGTGGCATGTATGCGTTCCTTGATCATCCGATTGAGGATGAATACTGCTGTGCAAAATGTAAGCACATTATTTCCCTGGAAGCCCAGGTTCTGAAACTGGGGAAGCAACTGTCAGCACTGAGAAGACCCTCCATACTAAAGGAGAGCTGGGAACGTACATGGCAGGTGCCGGCAGGGGCCAGCACAGAGGTGGGTGGAGACAAAGAGGTGCAGGCACTAGGAAAGAGTACATAGTAGATAGGTGACAGTCAGGAAGGGTAGAGGGTGAAGTGCCAGGGAGGCCGATCCAGGGCAGAAGCATCCCATAAGTACGCTTCATTGAGTGACATTGGTGGAACCAGTTAGGGACCAGCACTGCTGGAGCTGAGGGACTCTCCTAGCTGATGGGGGAAGAACTCCTCCAGTGAGAGTGGGGGGAAGCGAAGGGAAAGGAAAGACAGATTCTGGTGGTAGGGGACTCAGTTCTTAGAAGGACAGAGAGGGCAACCTGTAACAAAGACCTGAAGCGCCGAACTGTATGTTGTCTACAGGGCGCTCGGGTTCAGCACATCATGGATCTGGTGAACAGATTACTGGGAGGGGCAGGGGAAGACCAGACTGTCATGGTGCACGTTGGCACCTATGACAAAGTCAGAGGCAGATGGAGTGTCCTAAAGAACGATTTTATGGACTTGGGAGCTAAATTGAGGAAAAGGACCTCCAAGGTAGTATTCTCAGGAATACTACCGGTACATCGAGCCACACCAAAAAGGCAGAGGGAGATTAGGGAAGTAAACAAGTGGCTGAGGAGCTGGTGTAGTAAGGAGGGGTTTGGGTTCCTGGAGTACTGGGCCGACTTCTCAGTTGATCACCAGTGTTATAGAAGAGACGGGCTGCACCTAAATGAGGAGGGTGCAGATCAACTGGGAGTAAAGATGGCCAAAAAGTTAGAGGGGTTTTTAAACTAGGCGATGTGGGGGGGGGGGCCCAGAGATAAAGGTAGTCAGTGTGGAACATATTCCAGAGGGTAGTATTGTGGGCATTAGTTGTAGGTTGGCTAAAGCACATAAACCCAAGGTAAATATAGTAACAAGTCCTAGTTGCAATCTCAGAATACAAAATAAGAGGATAGTATGCGACCGGTCTAAACTACGTGGCATGTTCACCAATGCCAGGAGCCCAACATACAAGATGGGTGAACTAGAGATACTCTTGTCAGGGCCAGATTAAGAGCATCATGGGCCTGGTGCTAAGGATTTTGGTGGACCTTTTTATCAAAATAATAAAATGAAAACTATTTTTTAGAGAGAGTGAGAGAGAGAGAGAGAGAGAGAGAGAGAGAGAGAGAGAGAGAGAGAGAGAGAGAGAGGGTGAATGAGAGAGAGGGGATGAGAGAGAAAGATGGGGGTGATAGCAAGATAGGGGGTTGAAAGAGAGGGGATGGGAGGGGGAAAGAGAGGGAAAGGGGGTGAATTAGAGAGAGAGGGGACAAGAGAGAGGGAGGGTGAGAAAAAGGGGAATAGAGAGAGGGTGAAAGAGAGAGAGGGTGGTAGGAAAGAAAGGGTTAAAGGGGGCAAGAGAGAGAGAATTGGGGATGAAGGGGGTGAGAGAGAGAGAACAGGGTGAAAGAGAGGGGATGAGAGAGAGAGGGGGTGAAAGAGAGAGAGAGAGAGGGGGGGTGAGAGTGAGGGGGTGAGTCTGTGGGGGGCACAGCATAGTACATTACACGGGGGGAGGGGGGAAATAGCACAGTACATTACATGATTGGCACAACACATTACATGGTGGATACATGGATACAGCACATTTAATGGTGGGCAAAGCACAGCACATTACATGGTGGGCACAGCACATTACACGGTTGGCACTGCCCAGTGACAGACCTAGCCGGGAGAGAGACGTTTGGAGCGGACTGTATGCTAGCCTCTCGCCGATCGATCGGGGGCCCTTGCATTTGGGGGAACAGTGCTCTTTGTGAGCTGTATGCCTGGGGACCCTTGAGGTGGTATTACTGTGGATTTGGGTCCTGGTCCCCCAGGACACACAGACTCTGGGGACCCTGGATTTGCCATATTGGAATAGTGGCTGATTCATAATGCTGGGACAGATACTGTTAGGAGATGCTGATGTAAATTCCAGCACCTGTCTGTCTGTTGTCTGCTAAAATGTGTATTGTAAATAAGTCTCTAGTATGGGATCTAAGAGTCATTAGATCCCCATTGTTGTTTGTGTTAATTAACTCTGCTATTGTGTGAAGAAGAGTCTATGTTGATTGTGATAATGTTGATTGGATTTTCTGAACTACAAGACGGCCAGTCTGGCCTAACGGTCATGTCTGAGTCATCTAGGCTGTCTAAAGGGATTAGTTAATTAGCTCATGTTAATTAGGTTAATTAGGTTACAGCTGTATTGTTAGAGTAGTATGAGCAGGAGGTCTGCACCTCCACTTTTAGTGTATAAAAGCCTGTATTTTGCAATAAAGGAGATTCCTGGTTGAACTTACATACTGCCTGCCTGGTGTTTGTTCTGAGCTATCACAACTGGGTTAGAACGGCACAGAGCTGTAGTTCTAATCCCGGAGCATTGATGTCCGAGCAATCAGATGTCGCGATCTGCAGCCTGATTCTATAGCAGCAGAGGAGTGTCGGGAGAGTGGAACCGAGCGAGCAAGGGGCTCGTTACATTGGTTGGCAGCCGTGGGATTTGCTCTCCAGTTACTGGGACACTCCAAACCAGCCTGCAGGAGAGCCACACTGAAAGACTTACTTGAGAGCCGTGGAGGGAATGGTGGGATCGTGCTTCCTTGCCGTGAACACATCCAAACCATCACCTGGATCCAAGGTAGCAGGATAGCAGGAGAGGAGAGATACCAGCCACCATGGATGAGGAATTCAGAAGGAGTTTGCGAGAGAAGGAGATACAGAACAGAGGACCAGTATCAGAGCAGGTCTTGCTAGGATGGTTTGATTCTATCCACTGTGAACTCTGGAAGGAAGCGCTAGCCCGTGAGCAGCGACACCAGGGAAAAGTTCTCCCCTCCATCCATGTGAGGTACTGGTCGCAGTATGAAGTGCGAATGCTGTTTTTGGGGAACAGCCGAACCAGGAGTGGACAGCCGAGTTAAGCAGGCTGATCCGGGCAGAAATGCGGTTGGACGAGAGCTACAGAGCCCTCCAGTGGTATGTAGCCCAAATGTGCCCATGGACAGCGGATGACAGCCCCACGGAAGGCTTTGACTACTATGGCCTGGGATTGTTATACTGGAGG
This sequence comes from Aquarana catesbeiana, assembly GCF_042186555.1. NCBI lineage: Eukaryota > Metazoa > Chordata > Amphibia > Anura > Ranidae > Aquarana > Aquarana catesbeiana. The sequence goes on along the minus strand of NC_133335.1, from coordinate 142,020,834 downwards.
CTGTCCAGGGACCCTGACTTTGGAAGTGATCGGGAGTGGCGTTTGGAGGAAATAATGAAGCACAGAGAGTGGAGACTGAATGTCTCAGAAGTGCACTGGGCACTGGAAGATTTGGAGTTTCTGGCCGTTCAGGAATGGGAGTTGGAGATCGCCTACAAACAGCTGTTAGACTCTGCTCAGCAGCAGGGTGGTGCTCCCTTTGCCTGGGACTATCATGAAATACCAGCTGACAACTCTGAAATCCTGGCTGAAGAGTTGACAATGTGGCAGAGTATACAGTGTGCTTTGCCAACCTGCACCCGCAGCTATGGAGGGGGAGGTCTTATGGCGGATGCAGCAAGTGCTGACTGACCTTGATGAACTTGTTTCTGCATTGGATGATCTTGGATGGAGGAATGTGCCTGTCCAGCAGAATGCCAGAGAATTGGTAGTGGAAAATCTGAAGATTGCCATTCCCAAACCTGAAGTGCTGACAACAGGGCAGAGCTCTGCTAACCTCTGCCCAGCACTGATAGCATCTTCTGGGTTCCACGGAGAGGAGATGGTGAACCTTTATCCCCAGACACCAGTTGCAGAGACAGGGGATTTGATAGACTTTTCTGCTGAGGTAGAACAACCTGGTGAGCCTCCAGCAGAAGAGGAGCTGTTATTAGGGCCTAACGGTCATGTCAGAGTCATCTAGGCTGTCTAAAGGGATTAGTTAATTAGCTCATGTTAATTAGGTTAATTAGGTTACAGCTGTATTGTTAGAGTAATATATGCACCTCCACTTTTAGTGTATAAAAGCCTGTATTTTGCAATAAAGGAGATTCCTGGTTGAACTTTCATACTGCCTGCCTGGTGTTTGTTCTGAGCTATCACAACTGGGTTAGAACGGCACAGAGCTGTAGTTCTAATCCTGGAGCATCGGATGACCGAGCAATCAGATGTTGCGATCTGCAGTCTGATTCTATAGCAGCAGAGGAGTGTCGGGAGAGTGGAAGCGAGCGAGCAAGGGGCTCGTTACATGCCCAATACAGTACATTACAAGGTAGCCATGGTACATTATATGGTGGGCACAATACATGACATGGTTGGTACTGCACAACACAGCACATTGCATGGTGGGCACAACACAGCACATGCACATGGTGAGCACAGGACCTTATATGGTGGGCGCAGCACATGACATGGCGGGCACAGCTAAACACATTACATGGTGGGCACTGCACATTACAAGTGGGCACTGCACAGCACATTATATGGTGGGCACAGCATATTATATGGTGGGTACAGCACATGGCATGGTGGGCACTGCGCAGCACATGACAAGGTGGGCACTGCATGACACCACATGACATGGTGGGCACTGCACAGCACATTACATTGTGAGCACAGCACATTAAATGGTGGACACCGCACATGACATGGTGAGCCCTGCACAGCGCATTCCATGGTGGGCACTGCATGGCACAGCACATGACATGGTGGGCACAGCGCATTACATGGTGGGCACTGTATGGCATAGCACATTTTATGGTGGGCAATGCAACTGCACATAATATGTTAGGAACTGCACATGACATGCTGGACAGCACAGCACATTACACAGTGGGCACAACACACTACATGCTGGGCAGAACACATGGCAGGGTGGGCACAGCACATGACATGGTGGGAACTGCATGGCACAGCACATTACATGGTGGGCACTGCACAATACATGGTGGGATCACTGCATGACACAGCAAATGACATGGTGGACACTGCAAATTACATAGCGGGCATTGCAAGGCACAGCACATGACATGGTGGGCACTGCACATTACATGGCAGGCATTGATTGGCACAGCACATGACATGGTGGGCATTTCACATGACATGGTGGCCACTGGATGGCACATCACATGACATGGTGGGCACTGCACATTACATGGCAGGCACTGCATGGCACATTACATGACATGGCGGGCACTGCATGGCACATCACATGACATGGCGGGCACTGCACATTACATGGTGGGCACAGCACATGGCATGGTGGGCACTGCAAGGCACAGTACGACATGGTGGGCACTGTACATTACATGGTGGGCACTGCAAGGCACAGCACGACATAGTGGGCACAGCACATTACATGGTGGGCACTGCAATGTACAGCACATGACATGGGGGCACTGCACATTACATAGTGGGCACTGCAATGCACAGCAAATGACATACTGGGCACAGCACATTACATGGGGAGCACTGCAAATGCACATGGCATGGCATGGTGGGCACTGCAAGGCACAGCACGACATAGTGGGCACTGCACAATACATAGTCGGCACTGCAATGCACAGCACATGACATGGTGGGCACAGCACATTGCATGGTGGGCACTACAATGCCCAGCACATGACATGGTGGGTACTGGGCACATTACATGGGGGAAAGCAGCAGTCTGTCCCCTAGCACAATAATTACACAACACCTCCCTAACAAATTTACTAACCTTATCTCAACAGCATGGGAGATGGCCTTCCTCCTGGGCTCCTACTGGTTAGGACAACATCAGCACCCCTCCCCCAGACAGCTCCCAGACACAGAGGATCTGTGTGAGTGTAACAGATCCTGTCATAGGAGTCAGGCATCGGCAGAGACAGGACTCGCTGCAGTGACTAACACTTGTCTCCTCCATGTGTGCAGTGCACAGAGGGCACACAGATATTGATAAGCCACTGGCATGGGTATATATTGAAGGAGGGGCCTGGAGCTGCAGCTCCACTAGCCCCTATGTTAATCCAGCCCTGACTCTTGTACTAGGAGAATTTGGATTTTGTGGGAATTTCAGAGACCTGGTTCAAGAGCTCTCATGATTGGCTTGCAACCTTTCATGGGTATACCCTTTATCAGAGGGATAGAGAGGGTAAAAAAGGGGGACCTGGAGGATGGGGTAAACAGTTCAATCTCTGTATCTGTGGACAATACTAAGCTAAGCAGGGCAATAACTTCTCCCCAGGATGTGGAAACCTTGCAAAAAAATCTGAACAAATTAATGGGGTGGGCAACTACATGGCAAATGAGGTTCAATGTAGAAAAATGTAAAATAATGCATTTGGGTGGCAAAAATATGAATGCAATCTATACACTGGGGGAGAACCTCTGGGGGAATCTAGGATGGAAAAGGACCTGGGGGTCCTAGTAGATGATAGGCTCAGCAATGGCATGCAATGCCAAGCTGCTGCTAACAAAGCAAACAGAATATCGACATGCATTAAAAGGGGGGTCAACTCTAGAGATAAAACGATAATTCTCCAGCTCTACAAGACTCTGGTCTGGCCGCACCTAGAGTATGCTGTCCAGTTCTGGGCACCAGTCTTCAGGAAGGATGTACTGGAAATGGAGCGAGTACAAAGAAGGGCAACAAAGCTAATAAAGGATCAGGAGGATATTAGTCTACAAACATATTTAGTTACATGTAAAATGCAGAATTTTCCCATAATTAAATGATCCATGTAGGGACTTCTGCGCTACTATATATAAAACCTAAATATAAAGTGTGAAGTGGAATTGCTGCAAAATTGAAAAGTGAACACCACTCACTACAAGCAAACAGAAGGGATATATAAATAAATATATAAGTGATCCTGCGCAAAACCTAATAATAATATGAAACTTACAAAATTGCCAATATTAAAAATAATAAACAGTGGTAGAACATCACATAATAGTGAAAGTGAATAAAATCCCAATAGTGATTATATCAATGAAAAAAAGTCCAACAATTAATTCAAAAGAAAGAAAGAAAAGTGTTAATTGTTCATCCCGTGCCTTGTGATATACACACCACCGTTAAATGCTCTCAGAACTCTCACCTCAAGGGCATAGATAATATGCTTTAATGAATCCACTGGGGAACAGCCTCAATCCAAAATCCAGGATCAGTGGCGGTGTCTGCTCGCTACTAAGAATTACATCCCCTCCAGAACGTTGATAAGATCCATATGTAAAATAACTGAGCCTCCAATAGTGTAATATCAAAGATGACTGGGTTTATTAAATAAAATAACTGCTTACACTAGAGCAGCAGCAAGCGCGCCAAACATGAACAAAAAGCGACGTTCCACACCACCTCATATGTCACTTACGGTCCCCGATAGATACTTCCGTCCTACGCATTACATCATATCACATGACTTCTTTGGGGACTTTCCTATAATTACCCTTTACACCAAGGTTCCATTCTGATGGCTGCTCTCCCATAAAAGTGTGTGTTTCCCCCCCATCTAGTCTGTGTATATTATTACAGGCTGATGCCTTATTGGTTGGCATAGCATGGCTCTGATTGGTGAGCTTCCCTATTCCTGGTTAAGGACTGGCAACATCTCCAATCCCTATAATTTGCATAAGTCAGCCCCCTTTAATGCAAATCCTTGTGACTATTCTGAGCAGGAGATTAACTTAAGCATTGATTATGGGTTGGCCTCCCTTCATTGCATATCCCAGCATGGGATCCTTTGAAGTGAGTATGTGTAAAACAATGAGGTTTGGATCCCATTGCTTGTATACACAAACCTAGGCACCGACTTGTCTGGTCTACTAGAGATTTCTGTGAAGATAATATGTTCTGCCCTACATAGATACAAGCTAAATGAAATATATTCATGATTACAATATTTTACAACTATTAATGGAGATTTCACATAAACTCATAAGGCAACAAATCCATTGGCAACAGCACTTTAAAGACCGACAACAAAGCAAAAGGCAGACTTCTCCTTGCTCCTCATCTGGGAACTCCAACCCTAGTATACCTCCGGTCCTCTCAAAAACCTGCACTGAGAGGAATGAAGGTATAGCACTAGGTATCCCAAGTACTTGCAGCCAATCTGCTAGCAGTACACCACCATCTGATTTTAGCAGGCAAATTTCTCTACCCCAATTGCTAAACTGTAAAAAGAAATTTGGTCCTAGCCATCCACATGCTCAGTGTCTGAATGCTAGCTTGGCCAAATTGCTAGCACTGCAACTGCTGCCTTTTCAGCTGGTAGACTCTGCCCCCTTTCGTGAATTTGTGGAATGTGCTGTACCTCAGTTTCAGGTTCCAAAACGCCATTTCTTTTCACGGAAGGCCATTCCGGCTCTCTACCAGGCAATGTTTTGGTCTCGTTGGACAGGGCAGTCAGCAGTAATGTGTATATTACCGCTGACTCATGGTCTAGCAGGCATGGGCAGGGATGTTACCTTTCCTTTGCGGCGCACTGAGTAACTCTGCTGGCAGCTGGGAAGGATGCAGGACAGGGTTCAGTATTGTTGGAGCTTGTTCCGCCACCATGCCTCCAAAATGCTAGTGGTGATTCTGCCACAGCTCTCTCCTCCACCCCTCCTCTTCTTCTTCCTCTATGGCCTCTTCCTGTGCAGATTTGTCCTCTGAACCAGCGGTGCTCCGTAAGCATTTAAGGGGCTACGCAAACACTCAGGCAAAAAGATGCCATGCGGTGCTTGAGTTGGTCTGCTTAGGGGACAGGAGCCATACTGGGGCAGAGATTCTGTCAGCTCTGCAGGGACAGGCTCAGAGTTGGTTGACACCACACCAGCCTCAGCCAGGAATGGTTGTATGCGACAATGGCACCAACCTTCTCTCTGCCCTCCGACAGGGACACTTGACCCATGTTCCATGTTTGGCACATGTCCTGAATTTGGTGGTGCAGCAGTTCTTGAGCAGGTATCCAGGCTTACATGATCTCCTGAGGCAGACCAGAAAAGTCTGTGGTCATTTCTGCCAGTCATACAATGCCAGTGCTTGGCTGGCTGACATTCAAAGAGAATGCAACCTGCCCATCAACCGCTTTATTTGTGACATGTCCACCAGATGGAACTCAACGTTGGCAATGCTGCAGTGGCTGCACATGCAGCAGAGGGCCATCAATGAGTACCTGTGTGAGTATGGCACCAGGACAGGGTCAGGGGAGCTTGGCTTCTTTTTGCCACTCCAGTGGCTACTGATCAAAGATGCATGCACTGTCCTGTCACCATTGAGGAGACCATGATGATGGTGAGCAGTGACAATGCATGGATCAGTGATACTGTCCCTTTTGTCTTCCTGTTTTGAGCACACACTTCATGGAATAATGGACAGGGCACTTGAGGCAGAACAGCGGGAGGAAGAGGAGGGCTTCCTTACCTCTCAAGGCCCCCTTTATCCAGATAGTATTCCTGCGGGCCCGCCAAACACACAGGAAGAAGAGGAGGAGGATTGTGTCAGCATGGACGTGGAGGATAACACTCAGCAGCAGTCTTCAAGGGATGGTTTTCAGTCCCCAGAAACCCAAGGAGTTGTACATGGCTGGGAGGAGGTTGTTATTGACCCAGAGGACTCAGAATCGAATGCCTCTGCAAACTTACGCTGCATGGCCTCCCTGATTCTGCAAAGCCTGCAAAAGGACCCTAGGATTCATGGTATCAAAGAGAGGGATCATTACTGGCTGGCAATCCTTCTTGATCCATGTTACAAGGGTAAGGTTGCAGAACTCATCCTGCCTTCGCAGAGGGAGCAGAGGATGAAACCTCTTCAGGAGGCCTTGAAGAAAGGTTTGTGCAATGCATTTCCAGACCCAGGGAGGTTACAATTTCCTGGTATTGGACAACGTGTTGCTGAGGCTTCGTTCAGTCAGAGGAAGAGCAGTGGAAAAGGTGGCCAGCTGACCAATGCCTTTAGACAATTTTTCAGTCCTCAGCGCCAAGGTCTGATAGATTCAAGCAACCATCGCCAGCGTCTGCATTACATGGTGCAGGAATATCTAGGGGTAAGAGCAGGCTTTGAGACCTTTCCAACAGAACATCCACTGGGTTACTGGGTCTTGAGGATGGACCACTGGCCAGAACTAGCTCAATATGCAATTGAGCTACTGGCCTGTCCTGCATCCAGCATTCTTTCTGAACACACATTCAGTGCTGCTGGAGGGCTTGTAATGGATCATAGAGTGAAGCCTGTCCACAGACTCCATTGATAGGCTCACATTCATAAAAATGAATCAGTCTTGGATCAGCAGCTATCAAGCACCTGATGCTGATGTAACTGAATAATTTTTCTATGGATGTGGGATCCCTTGAAGACTGCCTATGCTGAGTGACTATCCTATTCCTCCTCAATCTTGATGATGCTAGCTTCCAACAATATTTTTGGTTTAGAGCACCACCACCACTGCCTAAGGCACAATTTTTCTGTCCCTGTTTAACAGGGGCATTTAATGACAATTTTTGATTTAATATTTCACAGCAGGGATTGTTCCTGCACCCAACAAGAGTATCTGTGAGGGGTTACAGTGTTGTGGCACCACCACCACCACCAAAGGCCCAATTTTTCTGCCCCTGCCCCAGCAGCAGAAAAAAACTACAAGCGTGCCCCACGGCCACCTGTAGAGGATGCACCATGTTCATGACTAGCACTGTTGACTGTAGACACAGAGCCTGCTTGCCCTCTTTTAGTGGCCTGTTAGCGTCTGCCTCTCCTTGGTGGCCTTCCGGACATGATGGGGATTTTGTTTTGCAACACCACAATACACTGTATTGTGTACTGTGTACACCACCAGAAAAGTAGTATGAACTGTACTATGGCTGCACTGTATTGTGTAGTGTGTACACCACCAGAAAAGTAGTATGAACTGCACTACGGCTGCACTGTATTGTGTATGCACTGGCTACACTGGATGCTGCAGAGTATAAATACTAGACTGACTATATATATATCAATCAAATACAGTGCCTGAAGTAGATTAGAAATAGTACACCACAGAATGCACTGTAGATATAGGCTGCTACACTGACTGGATGCAGAGTATATATATATCAAATACACTGTCACTAACTAAATAACCTGCCTGCTTAATCTAAATCACACTATCTCTCCATCCACGCCAACAACACTACACAGGACTACACAGGGCCGCATGTTCGACCCGAACATCGAGCTCATCCCTACTGGTGACCCCACAATAAGGATAAAACTTTTTCGCAGGAGGGAGTGTAGCAAGACATGTGGCCACTCAATTAGAAAAAAAGAGGTTTAACCTTAAACTACATAGAGGGTTCTTTACTGTAAGAGCGGCAAGGATGTGGAATTCCCTTCCACAGGCCGTGGTCTCAGCGAGGGGCATTGATAGTTTTAAAAAACTATTAGATAAGCACCTGAACGACCACAGCATACAGGGATATACAATGTAATACTGACATATAATCACACACATAGGTTGGACTTGATGGACTTGTGTCTTTTTTCCACCTCACCTACTATGTAACTATGTAACAAGTGGTTGACAGATGGAGCAGGGGACAAAAAGGTAGACGCGTTTCGTGCAAATGTTAGCGCTTAGTCATTACCTATTGGAACTAGTCACCACAATCACCTATATACTGCTCTAATGTGTCATCATTATGTTACAGGTGAACTAACCAATTAAAATTAGTACTCAGCTGGTGTTACAAAGAAAACCCGGCTAGAATACACGGTACTTACACTCAAATCTGATGTAAAGAGTTCGGTCCAAATCTACTGCCAGAAAAAATCTGATACACAAATTGAACTCGACACATCAGTCAAAATCATTGTATAGTTACAACAACATACACAAAATAATAGAAAACATGAGGGCATGTGACCTTGTACAGTTCAAGAGGGGGGCGCTCTCTCGCCCCCCCTTTTCCTGTGGCCTGCCAGGATGCATGCTCAAATAAGGGTCTGGTATGGATTTTGGGGGGACCCCATGCCATTTTTTTTATTTGGGGCGGAGTTCCCTTTAAAATCCATACCAGACCTGAAGGGCCTGGTATGGATTTTGGCGGGGACCCCCATGGCATTTAAAAAAAATAATTGGTGTGGAGTTCCCCTTAAAATTCATAACAGACCCAAAGGTAATGGGCTGGGGGGGGAACCCACGCCATTTTTTTCAATGATTTTTATGTACCTATACGACAATACATTACAGCCGCAAGCAATTTTAAATGACATTTTTTCCTTTAGAAATGTCATTTTGTTGCAGTACTGTTATAAACTTGGGAAAGAGGCGCTACTTTATAGGTAGACTAAGGTGACCCCCAACCCATGCACAATATTTAAAGAAATATTTCATTTTTATTGTTTAACTTTAAGCATTATTAAAATCACTGCTCCTGAAAAAACGTTGGTTTTAAAAACTTTTTTTTTGCATTGATACATGTCCCCTGGGGCAGTACCTGGGTCCCCAAACACTGTTTATGGCAATGACTTGCATACAAGCCTTTAAAATGAACACTTGATTTTTCACGTTCGTGTCCCATAGACTTTAATGGTGTTCGCATGTTCGCACAAATGTTTTCTCTGTTCGCATGTTCTGGTGTGAACTGAACTGGGGTTGTTCAGCTCATCCCTAGCCAGGAGGCTTATATTAGTTTGTTGGACTTTTGTTTTTGGACTATGTTTTTTCTACCCCTGCGGGGGAAGCCTTTCTGTTTATTTGCTGACCAAATAAACATGGGCAGGAAGCCCTTAACCTTGCATACGGCTGGATTATCTGTCTGAAAACTCTTCATTTGGAGCTAATCGCCCACAATTGGTGGAGGATGTGGGCAATCCCTCTACTGATCCACGCAGAAAGGCAAGTTTGCTGACTACACTGTGTACCTGTTAAAAGACTGCATTATATTAAGCTGTGTGAACATTGTGTCAGCGGTGTTAAAAGGACAGCAGTGTGTGTATAAACCACCTAACAGCATAGTGCACTGTAGAGTAATTGTGAATCTGCAGCATGGAGGACTTGATAAAGGTCTTGGTCCAAAGTAACACTGCACAGCAAGAAACTAATTGAATGTTGGCTGCACAGCAACAAGAAACTAGTAAAATGCTTGCTACTCAGCAGCACCAAAGCAATAAAATGTTGGCGGCTCAGCAGCAGCAAGTGACTGCTTTGATGCAGACAGATGGGGCTCAAGTGGCTGCCCTGGCTCAGGCAACAGAGCCACAAGTGGCTGCTTTGGCTCAGGCAGCTGAGAAAGACCGACAGGCCTTAGCAGAAGTACTCCAGCGGATGCCAGCCCAGACTGAAATGTCTCCACAGGGTCCCCTGGTGACACCATTCCAGGCACCAAATGTCACCTTCTACAAAAGATGGCATTCCAGGATGATGTGGAAGCCTTCCTATGTACTTTTGAGAGAACTGCTAAGGGGAAGGCCTGGCCTAAACACTGCTGGGCTGCACTTGTGGCACCACTGTTAGCAGAGGACTCCCAAAAGGCATACTATGATTTGTTCTCTGAGGATGCCCGAGATTATGACAAACTAAAAGCTGAGATCTTGTGGTGTCTGGGCGTCACTGCGGCAGTGAGAGAGCAGCGAGTACACAGCTGGAGTTTCAAGGCAGATGGATCCCCCTGTTCCCAAATGTATGACCAATCAAACTGGTCAAATGGTGGCTGCAGCCTGAGATACTCACAGGTTCCCAAATAGTGGAAAGAGTTGCAATGGGTCTGTTCCTGAGAGCTCTACCTCCTGAGTTGCAGAGATGGGTGAGACAATCTGATCCAAATTCAAAGGATGTTCTGGTTGAGCTGGTGGTACGCTACTTTGTGGCAGAGGACCTGGTTTCTATTCTGCAGTTTCAAGATCTCTGATGGTCAAAAGACCCCTCCTGTGGCTGCCCAGTCAACCCCAGTAACCTAGTTGGTAAAGCCGAAAAGAGGAAGTCCTGAAAGGCCGGCGAGAATGGTCGGAGTGTCACCCCCTGTTGAAAGATCCTGTCTGGGAAGCCCCAGAGGAACCCGTGGGCATCCCCAGTGTTGGCGGTGCAGTGAATGGGGTCAAATCGCTGCTAACTGTCCCTTGAACCCTGAGCCTATGATATGTGACGTAGTTTGATGCATGTCTATGTTTGCTTGCTCGGGCCTAGTCGCTGATCTGGACATGCCAAGATCTGTTGTAAAGATAAGGGGGAAAAGTGTGCCTGCCCTCGTGGACTCTGGAAGCCTGGTTACCCATACCTGGCTGGTGGACCCTGAACAGCTGACCCAGCATCAGGTAGGAGTGGTATGTGTGCATGGTGCCTGTAAGAAGTACCCCACAGTGCTGGTGACCTTTGAAACCAGCTCAAGATCTGTACGCCATAAAGTGGCTGTGTCCCCTATCCTATTGCACAGTGTAATATTGGGGAGAGACTTTCCACTGTTCCAGCAACTTTGCAGCGGGAAGGAGAAGAGTCTTGAGCCTGGACTTCCTAATGAGACTGCAGGTGGGAACTTCAACCCCTTTGAACCAAAGGTTAATGAAAATGCTGTAGGGGTGACCCCTCATGAAAATGCGTCTTTTCCCCTAGCAGACTGTGTGAGTGAACCTGAGGTGACTCCTGAGACCCTAGAGTTGCCTGGTGTTCCGGAGCTAGAGGTTTCTCTGGAGAACTTTGGAACTGCCCAGTTACAAGATCCTACTCTTACAAGTATACAAGCCTGGAAAAATGTTAAGGTAAACAATGGGATCCCGGTAGCCCCAGGGCTGGAGAATGTGTTTCCTCATATGGCGGTTAACCATGACATGTTGTAATGTTGAATCAGGTTGACAAAATTCAGGATACGTTTGTGGAACAACTCCTGGTGCCTGGCCCCTATAGGAGGACAGTGCTGAACCTGGCCCATACACATCCCCTGGATGGTCATCTGGCCTATGAAAAGAACATGTTGTACAGCAATTCTTTTGGCCTGGGATACATGCTGACATGAAAAACTATTGTGAGTCATGCCCTGAGTGTCAAATAGCTGTAGCCCACTGGTGCCTTTGCCTGTGATTGAGATTCCTTTTGACCAAATTGCCATGGATCTGATAGGGCCAGTAGTTAAGTCTGTCAGAAGCTATCAGTTGATCCCAGTGGTCATGCCACCCAGTATCCTGAGGCTGTTCCCTTAGGAAACACTTCCTTCAAGACTATGGCCAAAGAGTTGTTCCACACCCGTACTGGGATCCAAATGGAGGTTCTAACCGACCAATGGGCTCTCTTTATGACAAAGGTAATGAAAGAATTGTGCAAATTGTACAATATTAAGCATTTGCATACTTTGGTTTACCACCTTCAGACAGATGGTTCAGTAGAACAGTTAAACAAAACCCTCAAGAGTATGCTAAAGAAGGTGGTGGCTAAAGATGGAAGAGACTGGGAATGTCTACTGCCATATCTGTTGTTTGCAATTAGAGAGGTCCCCCAGTCTTCCATGGGTTTTTCACCCTTTGAACTTTTGTATGAGAGGCATCCCCGAGGCTTGCTGGTTGTTGCTAAAAAAACCTGGGAGACTGAAACTACTCCCTGCCGGATTGTCATAGAGGATATCTCAGCCATGCAGGATAGAATTGCTTCAGTAATGCCCCTTGTTTGAGAACATACGCAGCAAGCCCAGGAAGCACAAAATCGAGTGTACAATAGGTCGCTGAAGGTTCGAACTTTCCATCCTGTCAAGGCTGGGCTGGCTCAGCCCTTCCTTCTCTGAGCTGGCCGCTCAGCTGTCGACTAATTGCCAGCTCCCATCTCTCTCCACAGTTACTCAGCTGTTGATGATCCTGCTCGTCAGTCCTGCCTACTTAAGCCGTCCAGTCCAGAGGAGCTCTGCCTTCACCTTGGTCACATCATCTCCTGCGTTCCTGTTTAAAGTCTGGCTTTTCTGACATCCCTTCTGGCTCCAGATCCTGATTGCTGTTCCACTACATTGATCCCTGACTTCTGGCTTCCCTGACTATCCGTTACGGTTACTGAACTTTGGCTATGTTTTGACTACGTTTTTTCTTTTTACTTTTATTATTAAACAAGTGTGATTTAACTGTACTTCTGTCTTGGCCTGATTTCATGGTTTCTGACAGTAGACAAAGGCCATGAATTCAGAAGATACAGTCAATCCACTTGTTGGTAATATTTTTTCCAGATTGGATGAACTGTATCACCGCATGGTTAAGTTTGCCATGGCGTTACAAACGCTCCTGAGTCGCACGGGTCACCTGGAATCTCCCACTGTGGCCACCCCGATACAACCTATGTTGCAGGCCAACCCTGCTGCTCCAGTCTCTGTGCAGGCACCCGCCTCGAGTATTACCTCTAGAAGAGGAATGTTTGGTTCTGCTCCACTTCCCCAGTGGTTTGGGGGTGATCCAGTCCAATGCAGAGGGTTTCTCAACCAGTTTGAGATATACTTCGAGATGCTGCCCCAGGTGTTTCCCATGGACAGAAGCAAAGTAGGTTTTGTGATATCTTTGCTTTCTGAGAGAGCCTTGGCCTGGGCAAACCCTCTATGGGAGATGCAAAACCTGTTGTCTTGAGTTACCCTGAGTTTGTGGCTTCGTTTAAAGGGGTATTTGATGTTCCACCATGCTCCGCTTCTGCTGCCAAGTGCCTCATGTCCATCGAAAAGAGTACGAGAACTGTAGCTGACTACGCCATTGAATTCCGTACTCTGGCAGCAGAGGTTGCGTGGAACAATGAGGCCCTCATGGCCTCTTTTTCTCATGGTCTTTCGGATACCATGAAGGATGAGATAGCAGCCCGAGATATACCCACTGAGCTGGAGAAGTTGATCACGTTTGCCATATTCATTGACTCCAAACTCAGAGAAAAACTCTCTTTTAAGGAGCGCTTGTGTAAGCCTTCTGTTCGTTTGTCTCCGAGCTTTGCAGTCCCACCTGTGCCTCCCTCAACTCACTCCTGGTACCGAGTCGGGCAGTGAAGGTGAACCCATGCGCTTGGGTTTCACGCGTTTCTCTTCGGATGAGAGAACCTTTAGGAGGAGGGAAAGATTGTGCCCTTATTGTGGCCAGGCAGGTCACTTTTTGAAGTCCTGTCCTACCCGTCCAGAGAACGCCCGAACCTTGAGGTCCTGTCACAGACAGACATTAGGTGGCATTGTTTCATCCCCAGTTATCCAGAAGGATAAGCCCCTGGTTTCGGTCACCTTTTCTTGGGCTGAGTCGTCCGTCGAGATACAGGCTTTAATCGACTCTGGGGCTGCAGGCCTGTTCATTGATGCTGCCTTTGTATCGAAGTACTCGATTACGCTGAAGCTGCGTGACACTCTACTTGCCAATGAGGCTCTGGACGGGAGACCTCTACAGCCTGCCCATGTGACTCATGAGACGGTTCCATTGTCCATGGCCGTAGGGGCTCTTCACCATGAGAAAATCCAATTCCAAGTTATTTCCTCACCTAAGTTTCCGCTGGTTATTGGTTATCCTTAGTTACAGAGGCACAACCCCTCTTTGAATTTGCTCCATGCTGAGGTTCTCTCCTGGTCACCACAATGCTTTGAGACATGCTTCCAGAAGATAGCCAAGGTCCTGTGCACCTCTTCACTCTCCTCCCTGCCGGAGGAGTACCAGCGATTTTAGCGATGTCTTTGACAAAGGTCAAGCCGGTAGTTTGCCTCCACAACGGCCGTATGATTGCGCAATTGACCTTCAACCTGGTGCCATATCCCCTCGTCGGTGGGTTTACCCTTTGTCGGTCTTGAAGAATAAGGCCATGGAGGAGTGTGTTGCAGACGCACTTTCTCGAGGTTTCATCCGCAAATCATTGTCCCCTGCTGTTGCTGGTTTCTTCTTTGTGAACAAGAAGAGTGCTGAGACCTTGTATTGATAATAGGGGTCTCAATCATTTCACGATTAAGAATGCCTATCTGATTCCGTTGATAACAGAATTATTTGACCTCCTCAAGGGAGCAACGGTTTTCATGAAGCTTGATTTGAGAGGGGCATACAATCTCGTGAGGATTAAGGAGGGCGACGAGTGGAAAACTGCGTTTAATACCAGAACAGGCCATTGTGAGTACCTCGTAATGCCTTTTGGCCTTTGTAATGCCACGGCAGTTTTCCAGGAATTTATGAACGATTAACTGTTGCAGTTATGTGTGGTGGTTTATCTCGATGATATTCTCATATTTTCGAAGTCTCTGGAGAGCCATCACACAGATATATGTCGTGTGCTTCAGAAACTAAGAGAGAACAATCTCTATTGTGAAATGGAGAAGTGCAAGTTCCATTGTGAACAGGTTAAATTCCTGGGTTATGCCATTTCCACTGCTGGTTTTTCGATGGACCCAGAGATACTTTCATCAGTTCTACAGTGGCCCTAACCCGTGGGTTTACGTCCTCTGCAGCGTTTCCTGGGCTTTGCCAACTATTATCGGAAGTTTATTCATAACTTCTCGTCTCTGGTCAAGCCCCTGACTGATATGACCTGAAAGGACAGTAACCCACAGAGTTGGTCTCCGGAGTCCATCAAGGCCTTTGAGAGTCTCAAGGCTGGCTTTGTTTCTGCTCCTGTGTTGGCACATCCTGGTCCTACGTTACCTTTTATCCTTGAGGTTAATGCTTCTGAGACTGGTGTTGGTGCCCTTCTGTCTCAACGTCCTACCTCTGAGAGCGCTATATATCCTTGTGGCTACTTTTCCAAAAAATTGTCACCTGTGGAGTGCAATTACGAGATTGGTGACAGAGAGCTGTTGGCAATCATTTTAGCCCTGAAAGAATGGAGACATCTCCTCAAAGGTACCATTGTGCCGCTTCTCATTCTTACTGACCATAAAAATCTCACACTCTTGTCTGAGGCTAAATGCCTCTCTCCCAGAAGGGCGCGATGGCCTCTTTTCTTGTCAAGTTTCAATTACATTGTCTCATTCTTACCCCGTACTAAGATTGTAAGGGCTGATGCCTTGTCACGTCAATTTTTCTCCACTTCCAAGTTGGAGTCGGTTCCGGTTCCTGTGATTCCTCCTGATTGTATTCTGGCCACGGTTCACACCAGTCTCACTTCTCCTTTGGGTGACAAAATTCTTGCTGCTCAGGTCCATGCTCCTCCTGAAAAACCTTGTGACCGCTGCTCTGTCCCAGAGAGTCTCTATATTGCCGTGCTCCAGACTTAACATTCTCTCAAGGCTAATAAAAATATATTGGTGCTCTAAATATTGAGTTCCCACCCTACTAAATAAATCACTAATGAGTCCTGATAAATATCCAAAATTGCCAAAGTGCTATGTGATAAAAAATGTGAATATAAATAAATATCCAAATTACCAGAATACTATATATTAATCCATTAAATTATGAATAGATACCACAAATATAGTATCACATGGATTGCTGTATATGCACTATATCACCATTAAATGAAAACATACAAATGGGGGTCAGATACCCCTGCATAAATGAGTGACCACAAAATGCAAATTATAAATAGATATCCAAATTATCAGAGTGCTATTTGGTATTCAATAAAAATGTGAATATATACTACAGGTATAGTATCACACAGTGTGCTTTATAAGCACTATATCACCGTAAAATAAGGACATATATATGGGGTTCATATACCCCTGCATATATAAATGACCACCAAATGCAAAAGTGAGTGATGAATAAACAGCCAAATCCCTACTGATTCAGTCCTGTGAAGATGATATTCAATCTTAAGCCTTTATATTCTCTTGCTGCTTTTCTCTAATTCTTCATTTGAATGATGATTCACATAAAAGAAATAAGAGAGCTCATCATTGCACAATGATACAAGTACCATGAATCTGTATACTGAATTAACCACTTTAGCCCCGGAAGAATTTACCCCCTTCCTGACCAGTGAGTTTTTTGCGATTCGGCACTGCGTCGATTTAACTGACAATTGCACGGTCGTGCGACGTGGCTCCCAAACAAAATTGACGTCCTTTTTCCCACAAATAGAGCTTTCTTTTGGTGGCATTTGATCACCTCTGCAGTTTTTATTTTTTGTGCTATAAACAAAAAAATAGCGACAATTTTGAAAAAAACGCATTATTTTTTATTTTTTGCTATAATAAATATCCCCTAAAAATATTTAAAAAAAAACATTTTTTTTCCTCAGTTTTGGCCGATACGTATTCTTCTACATATTTTTTGGTAAAAAAAAATCGCAATAAGCATTTATTGATTGGTTTGCGCAAAAGTTATAGCGTTTAGAAAATAGGGGATAGTTTTATGGCATTTTTATTATTCATTTTTTTTTACTAGTAATGGCGGTGATCAGCGATTTTTATCGTGACTGCGACATTATGGCGGACACATCGGACATTTTTGACACATTTTTGGGACCATTGTCATTTATACAGCAATCAGTGCTATACAAATGCACTGATTCCTGTGTAAATGACACTGGCAGTGAAGGGGTTAACCACTAGGGGGCTAGGGAGGGGTTAAGTATGTCCTGGAGAGTGTTACTAACTGTGGGGGGGCATGGCTACATGTGACACATCACTGATCTCTGCTCCCGATCACAGGGAGCAGAGATCAGTGACACTGTCACAAGGCAGAACGGGGAGATGCTTGTTTACATTAGCATCTCCCCATTCATCCTCTCCATGAGGCGAACGCGGGTATCCCCATGGCGATCGAGTCCGCAGGACCCGCGACCCGACTCATGGAGCTCCTGGCTGGCAGCGCACACGTAATGGCATGGCGGCAAATTCAAAGGGACGTACGGGTATGCCCATTTGCCCAGCCGTGCCATTCTGTACATCGGCATGCGCCGGTCGGGAACCGGTTAGCCCTCATGCACACAGGCTGTTAAAAAAACGTTATGAAAATGCCAGTATCTTTGCAGTGATTTTTTTAAACTTTTTTCAGTGTTTTTCAGCGTTTTTGCAATAGCGTTTTTTAGCGTTTTTTAGCGTTTTTCCGCGTTAGCGTTTTTGAGCGTTTTTTTTTTTTCAATTTTTTTTTTTTTTTTTCAATGGATCAAAAACGCTAAAAAACGTTGGTGAATGACGTTTTTGAGCGTTTTTCAGCGTTTTTCAGCGTTAGAGCATTTTTACAGCTGAAAAACGTCTCTCAGAACCCACTGGTCCTGGGTTTTTTTACAGCTTAAAAACGCCTATGCCACTTGCAGCTCAAAAACGCCTAGGTGGGCATGAAGCCATAGACTAACATAGACAGGCCTTTTTAAGCTGCAAAAAAAGCTCAAAAAAGCAGCTGTAAAAACGTCCGTGTGCATGAGGACTATAAATTAGCACTTTTGATTATTCATGTTCGCATCCCATAGACTTTAATGGTGTTCGCGTGTTCGAACGAACTTTTCGCATGTTCTGGTGTGGTTGATCATAGGTATAACCTCACCATTAATTTTATCTCCCTCATGTGGTAAGTCATAAATAAATATATTCAACGCAGATTAAAAAAACTAAAAACTACAATACCAGGCTCCCTCCTATGGTTATCATGGGATTTACCTCCATATTCCCTAATTACCTGGTATTTACCTATGCTCTTACTCCCCCCGTGTGGTGGATCATAGGTATAACCTCACCATAAATTTTAACTCCCTCATGTGGTGAGTCATAGGTATAACATCACAATAGGTATCATAGATACCACTCATGATACATATACTACCTCATTAAAATACCAAATTGGTAATAAAATAGATTAAAAATTAAAAAATCTGAAATAAAACAATTTAAGTCAAAATCAATGTTCAACTTCCGGTTCCGGTGCCGCATGGAGTAGCTGTCTCTCCATACAGCTCCCGCAATAAGGACGAGAAATCTGCCTATAAAGCCAGCCCAGAAGCCCGAATCCACCCTCGGCTACCTTGGGCACTAGTACCCACTACATGGACCGCTTCGTGGAAGTCCGCGGCTCCCACAACAATACGGCCCAGACGGCGCCGCCGGCCCAGCCGCAAATCAAGGCCCCAGCTTCGGCCTACACGGACCCTCACACAGGCGTGCAGTCAGCAGAGATGGAAGTAAGTGGCAGCACAGCTCCACACACATCTCCCCAAGCCTCCCAAGCTCAGCTACAATCTCAAGCCTCCTCTCCTCAAGCCTCCCTCTCCCAGGCCTTCCTAATATCAGCCCCCTCTCCACAGCATGCCGGGGACCATACCACAGAGCGCATAGCACAGGCAGTAGCAGCCCTCCTGTCCCCTATGATTTCAACATCTGTGGAAAAAGCTGTAAATGCGGGGATGAAACAAATAAAGGCTCAGCTAGGAGAACATAACACCAGGCTACATGAGCTAGAACATCGCCTATCAAGTATGGAAGAAGAGATGTACCAAGCCCAAGCCACAGAACAAGCACAAGACAAGACAAACCAGTACATAATCCAAAAACTCGACGATTTAGAAAATAGGTCCAGAAGGAGCAACCTGCGATTCGTGGGGATACCCAAATCTCTACAAGCATCTGTTTTATCAGACTTTTGCTCCCAACGCATCCTTGAGGCGCTAGGCCTAACAGGCTCTTGCACGGTGGAACGCGCCCACAGGATGGGACCATATAGCGAAGAACGCAAGAACCCTCGACCCATCATTGCTAAATACCTGAACTATTCTGACAAAGCTCTTATCCTCCAAAAATTTAGACAAACCCGCACACTTCAAATCGATGGAGTGAAGATTCTGATTTTTGCCGACTACTCCATTGAGGTCTCAAAAAAACGCAAAGCCTTCCAACAGATATGCTCAGAACTCTTCAAACAACATATTAAATTCACTTTAGCCTTCCCGGCTACCCTACGCCTCAGGACACCCAGCGGTGACCAGCTATCCTTTCAGGATCCACCAGAAGCAGAAGCCTACGTGCGGTCGTTGCTCTCCAACACTCAACAGCACACCCCCTCCAAAGGTACCCCAATCAAAGGCTCCCTGGATCATCGGAGCCCGCGCAAAGACTCTCCCAAGCGCTTTAGATCCTCGGCCTCGGACCAGCAACGCTTCACTCCCCGCTGAACTGAAACTTGCAACTGTCATCTCTGACTTCCCGATTTATGGACAGTAGATCAACCTGTCCCTTCTCAGGTTTCTACCTTCCTTCACACGTCACCACGTAAAGTATAATGCTATTTTGTTTTGACTGTTCTCAGTTTTCAGAGTTATCTCTTAGACAGTACTTTTCTGAATATAGTTTATTTTATTGTTATGTCCTCCTGGCCTCACTGTGTACGGCTAACTGCATCCCCCCCCCCCAAAATACAGCCCCCAAGCGCCTATATAGACGTCTGACACCTTTCCCCGGGCCCCAAACCGTAATTGTCCTGTTTTGGGAGCTGACCTACACAGTGAATCCATGTGGAAAAAAGTGAAGTTTCCAGGTTTAATGGTTTTGTTCTCCTTTATGTTGTTTCCCCTCTATGACATACCCTCCCCCTCCCTCTATCCTTTTATCCGGGGCCCATACCCTCTCCCCTACACCTCTAATACACCACACGTCCATCATGGAAATGTCATGCTCCCTGACACAGTTGGTACCTTAACTCACCATCCACACAATGTTAAATTGACCTTATCGGCTCATACCCCTCTCAAGCCCCCCCTAACATGAAAATAATCTCCTGGAACGTGAAGGGTCTTAGATCCCCCCAAAAAAAGATGAAAATTCTTAGGCATCTCAAACGGCTCAAAACCGATATAGCCCTACTTCAGGAATCACATTTATCAGCCCCAGACTTCCATCGTATGAAGAAGCTCTGGGTAGGCACTGTTCTAGGCTCTGAGGCAGCAGGACGCAAAGCTGGCGTTCTCCTACTCATACACAAAAATCTCCCTTGCTCAGTCTTGTCGACAAAAAACGATAATCAGGGCCATCTGCTCACAACACATGTCAAAATAGGCTCCAAAGAGCTCGTAATAACAAACGTCTATGCTCCCAAAAGCCCAAGCAGGCAATTCTATTCCGAGCTGTCCAGTTGGCTTCTAACAAACACTCATCTCCCCCACCTGGTCGGAGGGGATTTCAATGATACCCTCCATCAGACAGATGACAGATCCTCACCAAAAAGTCCAAATCTAAGCACTAACCCCCCGCCCCTTCTCTCTTTGCAAACACCATGGAATCTATCCATCTCCAGGATTTATGGCACCTTTCCCACCCAGCAGACAGGGAATTTACATTCTACTCCAACCCACACAAAATATTCACAAGGATAGACTATCTCTTTGGCTCTGATAACCTAATCCCTTTCCTCCAGAACACCACAATACATGACATAACCATCTCCGACCACGCCCCTATAGAGGTAACCCTCGACAATCTAAACTTACCCCCACATCCCAATATCTGGCGGTTTCCCTCCTATCTTCATAATAACACTGACTTCCAACAACACATATCTGATGCATGGACCGAATACTCCTTAAACAACGCCCCCCACATACACGATCCCAACCTATTCTGGGACGCCGGTAAAGCATTTTTAAGAGGCCGTATCATCTCTTATGCAACCTCCTTTAAACGTAACACCCTGACTAAATATAAAGAAGCCAGCTCACGCCTACACCAGGCACAACGAGCGCTATATACTACAGATTCCCCAGCTGTTCGAAAAGAATGGCAGGCAGCAAAAAGAGAATTTGACACTTGGGTAAACACCCTTGAACACACCAAACAGGCTTATTTAGAGGCCACCTTTCATAAATTTGGGAACAAAGCGGGTAAACTCTTATCCAGACTATGCAAAGGCCCGTTCCGCCCAACCCACATCACATCACTTCGCGACAGTACAGGCACCCTTCATTCCACTCCACAATCAATAAACAAACTCATGCAAAAATTTTACTCTACACTCTATGCTACAGATCCCATAGATGCACAAAAAGCACGCGCTTTTTTAGAAAAAATAAACCTGCCCAAAATTTCCACATCACAACTAGAAACCCTTAACGCACCCATAACTCTCACCGAAATATCGACAACCATCCGCCACCTGACTCTCTCCAAGGCCCTAGGTCCAGACGGCTTCACTAGTGAATTTTACAAGACCCTGCAACCCCTCCTAGAACCCACTCTCCTCCAAGTATACCAGGATATTTGGTCAGGGGGTGCATACATACAGTCGGGGAACCAGGCCCTTATAAAATTATTATCTAAAAAGGGCAAAGACCCCCAGGAACCAGGTTCATACAGGCCCATATCACTCCTCAACCTAGACGTGAAAATCCTCTCTAAAATTGTAGCCACCAGGCTAGCGGATATTATGCCCTCTCTAATTCACCCCACCCAATCGGGCTTCGTAAAAGGTAGAACCGCCACCCTCAACATTCGTAAAGTCATGATGGCCCTAGAGCATGCACTTCATCACCCAAACACCAATCACGCCATTATCACGTTAGACGCAGAAAAGGCCTTCGATAACGTTAGTTTCGACTGGCTATCTATGACAATGTCAGCGATGGGATTCACTGGCCCCTTCCACCATCTCATCACCGCCATGTACACAGCCCCGTCAGCAAAATTAGTGGCAGCAGGCCTTATATCAGAAGAATTTCGTCTTCACAAGGGTACATGCCAAGGCTGCCCCCTATCCCCGCTCCTTTTTAATATCGCCCTAGAACCGTTGTCCAGATATCTAACACTAATAGCCCCTCTACATGGCATAGAAATAGGCACACATGATTTACGCACATCCTTATTTGCCGATGATGTCCTCATATTCTCGGCCAACCCCCTTTCAGATATGCTAACCATTAAAAAGGTGTTTGATGAGTTCCGCTTGTGTTCTGGTCTTCGTATCAACTACAGCAAAAGCGAAATTCTCCCCATCGGCACCCACTCTGTACCACAATGGACCCAGCAATCAATTTTCCCTGTCGCGAAATCTCATATCACTTATCTGGGAATAAAAATAGCAAAACTCCCCTCATCACTATATCACCTAAATTACCCTCCTCTGTTGTCAAAAATAACTCAAGAATTAAATGCCTGGATGGATCTGCCCCTCTCGCTCTTGGGAAGATGTCACTTAATAAAGATGGTCAGTTTTGCAAGACTACTATACCCATTGCAAACTATCCCGCTACTGCTTCATCATAAAGATGTGACTTCGCTCAATTCTTCCTTATCTAAATTCCTATGGCAAAACAAACGACCACGTATAGCTCTAAAAAAACTATATCTTCCCAGGCGCGAAGGGGGCATCAGCCTCCCTCATATTAGAATGTATAATGTAGCCTGCTTGCTTAGAACCAGTATAGACTGGATAACGCAGTCCTCCCGCTACTCCAATTTCTCCCTGGAATCAGACATGGCCCACCCTTACTCTTTAGTGGCCCTCCTCCACTGCAGATGGAAGTCAGTCCCCCCCCCACTCATCAACACAACCTCCTACTAAGAGACACAGCTGTGGCATGGAGAGAAGCAAGGAAAATACTTAAGATTTCCCCTTTTATATCGACGCACCCACAGGGATTAGAACATAAACCCTTCAAAATATGGGAATGGAAAGGCCTAACAAAATTCTCCTCCCTCTGCAACGTACAGATGGGACGACCACTACCCTTTGCCAGCATTGCGGAAACCTTCTCATTACCTAAGACACACTCCTTCTATTATAGTCAATGCATCAGTTTCTTACAGGAGGCATGTAAACAAGCTGACAAAAGGTTTCTAACAAACGTCACAGACCAAATGATCTCAAACAACTCATACAAAATCTCGGACATTTACAAACCTCTCCTACACAAATCATCTCTACCTCTTTCATCATCATCAAGGAAAAACTGGAACAAAGACTTCCCTGATTCAAACCTAGTGGAAAAAATCCTGCAAGGCCTCAACTCCGTACAAAAGCTAACACCCAATGAAATATGGAGAGAAACGCAATTGAAAATAGCCCACAAAGCATATATGCCTTTCTTATCGTCAAAAACAGACAAGAGCAAAGCCTTCTGTCCACTATGCCACTTCCAGAAACCCTCCCTGACTCTTAGCTTCTGGGACTGCTCCTATATCTCTACATTTTGGGACCAAGTTCTTGCCTACATATTCGAAGTGACCCTACTAAAACTACCCAAGGATCCGCTACTCCTTATCTTCGGCCACTGGGACCCAAAACTCCTACTTTGGTCAAAAAATACCAATAGCAACACAAGTCCCTCAGGGAACTCAAAAGACAACGCCTCACACAAAGGATGGTCCCTGACCTGTCTTCTAATTGCAAGAAGAACCATTTTGAAAAATTGGATCTCCCCTTTGTGCCCCAACATCACCCAAGTCAAACGAGAGCTTTTGCATCTACTTATCAAAGACCGCCTAAATACGGACTTCAAACAGAAAAACTCCTCAGACCGCTTCCACTCCAAATGGCACACCTTCATGCTCTCATCCCTTTCCCAAGAGGAAATAGCAAATCTGAGCCAATCCACCTTCTCTTACCACGATTCCTATCAGCCGATGCCAAACAAGAAAATCTCCTCTTGAGAGGGGCCCTCCTAAACCATCCTGAGCGCAGCACAGGCCGCTAAACTCGCTAATCCAAGAATGCAAACAGATCTCTATGTAACCTACTATTACCAGCTATCCTAATTGTTCTTAATATGGTAAAATGTTTATGGTCAATCAGATAATGTACCCTACCAACCGTCTTTTTTCTCATTCATTACATGCCCCCCCCCCCCCCGATTGTGTTCTCTTCCCACTTTTCTGTATCTCATTGTTATTGATTAACCTAGTATTCACAGAGATTTCCTAAAACAGGTCCATTCAGGCATCCACTATGTTAGTCAACTATTTGCTCTGTCATGATCTGTTGAAATCTGTCTATCCAACCATCCCATCTAGGC
The DNA here is from genome assembly GCF_042186555.1 of Aquarana catesbeiana. Lineage (NCBI taxonomy): Eukaryota > Metazoa > Chordata > Amphibia > Anura > Ranidae > Aquarana > Aquarana catesbeiana. Next base: position 141,996,292 of record NC_133335.1, on the reverse strand, counting down.
AAATACACCTGAAAATTATCCCTTATCTAGAATTAAGTTTATACCAAAGTATTTCTCACCTCTGTGAATGTCCTAAAATATGAAAATTACTGTATACAATACTAAATTTTATAACTTTTATTGTATGATGAAAAGCGAAATAAAAACTTTTTGAAAAAAAAAAAAAATCAATGTTCAAGCCCCTCGGCGATAAAGTATACAATTCAAAAAACCATCTGGACTCACTTTTACTAAGTTCTCTAATTTTATTGCTTCTGCTCCAGTGGGCTTTGTATTTATCTATAGCCCAGAATTTTAGACAAGTGGGATCTTTATTATGATATGATGCAAAATGACAAGATACACTATGCTTAGGGAAGCCATTTCTGATGTTCTGTATATGTTCTTGTATACGCTTCCACATAGGTCACTTGGTTCTTCCTATATACTGCAGTGAACACGAGCACTGCAACATATAGACAACCCCTTCAGTTCTGCACGAAATGAAATCTATTATGGCATATTCTCTGTTCGTGCTAGTAGAAATAAAATTAGTGCATTTTTGACCATTAAAGTTAGTATTTCTACATGCGTAGCATCTTCTACATGGGTAGAAGCCTTTGCCCTTAAAAAAAGTGAGTTCATTAGACCACTTGGGGGGATCCGGTACATTTTTAGCAACTAAATCCCGCGAAGTAGGTGCCCTCCTATAGGTGAAACGTATTTTTTCCAGTAAGATCTTATTTAATTGTCTATTGTGACCAGTGCTTTCTAATAATCTTTTCAACTTGTTTATGTTGGGTGCTATAATTCATTATTAAGGGAATTTCTTGATGTTGTTTAGATTCCTTTTCTTTATCCTGTATAAGTTGATCCCGTGGCATTTCATATATTTCCTAAATTTGATATTGTATAAAGTTCTCATTGTAGCCTTTACTCATGAATTTTTTGCCCATGATTTCCGCCTGTTGCAAATAAACATTTTGACTAGAGCAATTTCTTCTAAGGCATATCAGCTGACCTTTGGGGATATTGAGAAGCCAGGGGTCATGATGGCAACTATCTACTGCAGTGCCGGGCAAAGACATTGTGCTGCCTGGTACCAAGGATGAAATGCTCCCCCCCCAAAAAAAAAAAAATCACGCCCACCAAAATGCCCCCACATCCATTATTTTATATCATGGTAACTAAAGTGGACCTGTCATGGCTCTATACATATATATAGAAGTATAAAGAGGACCTGTAAAAATAAAAACGTGGAGGTGATCAAATACCACCAAAAGAAATCTCTATTTATGGGAAAAAAAGGATGTAAATTTTGTTTGGGTGCAATGTCGCACGACCGCGCAATTGTCAGTTAAATTGACGCAGTGCCGTATCACAAAAAAAATGATTGAAGTGCCATATTTCTATTATTACATTGTTATGTAAAATAAAATAGTTCAACTCCCCTTAATACAGAATCTGTGGGAGCCCCGAGCGTGTCACTTGCCAACATCACCTGCCTTCAGATGCGGATTGTCACTTGCCACGATGCCACCTGCCACACATTGCGGATTGTCACTTGCCACGACGCCATCCGCCACACATTGCGGATTGTCACTTGCCACGCCACCCGCCACACATTGTGGATTGTCACTTGTCACTACGCCATCTGCCACACATTACAGATTGCCACAACGCCACAATGCCACCTGCCACACATTGCAGATTGTCACTTGCCATAACGCCGCCTGCCACACATTGCGGATTGCCACGATGCCACCTGCCACATGTTGTGGATTGTCACTTGCCACATCCTCACACATTGCGGATTGTCACTTGCCACGACTCCACCTGCCCTGCCACATGTAACGGATTGTCACTTGCCACACGTACCGGATGGTCGCTTGCCATGTCACCTGCCACACGTACCGGATTGTTGCTTGCCACGTCACCTGCCATACGTACCGGATTGTTGCTTGCCACTTCACCTGCCACACATACCGGATTGTCGCTTGCCACGTCACCTGCCACATGTACCGGATTGACGCCAGCCACGTCACCTGCCACACGTACCGGATTGTCACTTGCCACGTTACCTGGCATACATTGCAGATTGTCACTTGCAAGCCTGTTCCGCCCGCTCCGCTGTGGATCCCGCTGTGAGGAGCCCGGTGTTCTGCAGAGAAAGGTCCCCCATTGGATAGTGTCCGCCCTGTCCTGCCGTAAGTCTCCAAACATGAACAGCGGGAGCGTGTGGCACAATGTACTCTGAAGCGCAGGCGCCGCGTAGAGCTCATGAACAGCTGTTCATGTTCGGAGACTTTCGGCGTCTCCTTTGTCCTCCATACTGCGCAAGCACTGTGCCTGCGCAGTACAGGGTGGCCGGACACTATCTGATGGGGGACCTTTCTCGGCGGATCCTCACAGTGGGATTCACAGCGGAGCGGGCGGAACGGGCTGTCTGGCGGCTGGCAATTTGCCACCCCCCTGAATGTGCCGCCTGGAACCATGGCTCCATTGGGTCCCATGGTAGGGCTGGCCCTGATCTACCAGTATGTAACTGTTCCTTTCCACCAATTTAAAGAAGGTTTTTGTAGTTAGTACCCCCTCTTCTTGCTCTATTTCCAAATCAAGGAAGTGAATCTTCTTGTTACTGATCTCTTAAGTGAGTTTGATATTTTTCTGGTTATTGTTCAATTTTTTAAAAAATTGTATCAAATTCTTTTCATCACCCTTCCATAATACAATGCAATCATCTATAAACCTTCTCTATAGCACCAAATCTTCAGTCATGTCAGCATATATGGCTTGCTCTTTCCACTTTGCCATAAAAATGTTTGCAACACTTGGTGCATACTTGGCACCCATTACAATGCCATTCAATTGTCGGTAATATTCAGTATTGTACCAAAAATAGTTGTGTTGCAAACCAAACGCTAAACACCTCAAAATAAATCTTTTTTGTTTTGAAATCAAGTTACTGAACTTATTCAGAGCCCATTTAGTAGACTGGATAGCTTCATCATGATCTATTATCATGTACAATGACGAAACGTCTGCTGTGGCTAAGAAATGATTATGTTGTGGTAATAACTCTGTTATGTTTAAAATCTGAATTAGATGTTTAGTGTCTCCTCAATAGGCGCGTGTTTTTGGTACTAGAGGCTGTATAAATTTGTCTACATATTCTCCCAGTCTGGAGTTTATAGATTGAATTCCATTAATTATAGGCCTTCCTGGCGGGTTTATCGGGTCCTTATGGATCTTTGGAACTGTATATATAATGGGCACCCTACAAACATCAAGTACCAAATATTTCTCTTCTTTCTCTGTTAAAATATTTTTCATACTTCCTCTTAATATTAATTCACGTAACTCCTCTTTATATTCCCTTGTTGGGTTTCTCTTTAATTTTATATAAGTAATGGTATCATTTAACTGATCTAAGAATTCCTTATTATAATAATCTTTGGACAATACAACAATTGCCCCCCCTTTATCAGCGGGTCTAATTACAACTTTCTTATTTTCCTCCAACTCCTTAATTCCTCTTTTAATGTTTTGGGAATCATGCATTTTCTTGATCTGAAGTTCCTCAAGATCTTGTGTGACCATTCTATCGAAGACCTCTATGTGTTCATTGTTCTGAACTGGAGGGTTAAATAATGACTTGTTTCTCAAGTGACTATGTACTATTTTTCCTGGTATGTCCGATCTTCCAATTTTGATTAGTTGGGGTCTTATTGAGCATATATTTTCTTATATTTAATCTCCTTGTGTATTTTTGGATGTCCACATACACTTCAAATTTATTAAGATTCCGTTTGGGGGCATACTTTAATCCTTTGTCTAATGTCAGCATTTCTGATCTTGTTAATTCTATTCCACTTAAATTGTGGATAAAACACAAAAAAAACAAAAAAATACTGCGCTACCTATAGAAAATATCCCCCCAAAAAGCAGCAGTTAAACAGTGAGATGTGCACTAAAATAACTAATAAAAAAGGAAATAACCGCGCTGAATATAAGTGAAACACGTGAAACGATCTCCAAGACTTCCATGAGGAATACATATATAAATACAAAAATGTTGAAAAGTATTAATAATCAAATTATGAAAAGTACATGGGTCAACACATGTATGTATGAATCAAACATGAGTGTCCATATGTGATATTTGCGAATAAAAATAAGTGTCCATATATAGTAACAGAAAATAAAAATGTGAAGTAATGATCTGAAAACAGTCCAAGAAAGATCCCTTGGATGAATCCAAACAGAGTCAATGGTGTAAAAAATATGAGTGACAACCCATACAGTATCCGCAAATACCCAATAATTGCGCTTACCGCAAGGCAAGCGTACACCAGCCTGTATCACGTCTTGGGTTGGAGAATCCAGATGGTGCTTTTAGACTGTATACATCGTAGCTGAAAGGATGCAATGAGGACACCAAACTTCCATCTCATGGACATGTAAATAAAAGGAAACTGGCCATAGTGTAATACTGCCAAACTAGTTAAAGTTTAGAAAAGGTAGAAAACTTACACTAGTGCATAAAGATACAGCAGAAAAAAATCAAACTCAGTAGTGAAGATGAGACCCCACACTCCGTGCAAATATTGCGCTTACAACAAGGCAAGCCAACAACAGCTTGTGTTCAGTATTGGTTAACCACACCACACTACGTGATCCACCACCAGGCAAATAATGCGCTTACCGCAAGGCAAGCCAACCACAGCTTATGTTCAATAGCAGTATGAGAGATCCATTGGCGTTCTGGACTGCTTGCGGCAGGAACCGGGGGATACAGCAGAGACTCCAAAATGACATTTCACAAGCATGTAAATGAAAAGGAACTGGCCATAGTGTAATACTGATAAAAACGATTTAATAGATAAAGGTAGAAAACTCACATGAGTATGTAAAAATACAGCAAACAGCCGGCCGGCATAGCGAGCACCCGTCCACACTGACAATGGCGATGACGTCAGAGCGTCAACCTCCCGACGTACGTTTCACCACAAAAAGGCGTCGTCTGTGTTGGGGTGAAACGTACGCGCGGTTATTTCCTTTTTTATTAAATTGTGGATACCTTCTCCTACTACTCTCTTTTTCTTTTTGACCTTGAATCCACCTCGGCATCTTCTTTTGCGTTTGGACTTCTTGCATTTATCATCATTTCGTGCCATGCTGGAGTGCTCTCGTCCCGACGATGGTCTAAAGAAGAGGGTGATTGTTCATCATCTCGATAATCCCTTAGAGCTTCATACCTATTTTGTGTGCGAATCAGACTTCTTCTGGAATTATATTGATACTGGTCATACTGACCATGTCTTTCTTGTTGCTGGTAATACTGGGTTTGGTAATGGGGGTAAACTCTTTTGTCTCTACGGTCTTTATTTTGATAATTGTAATTCCCTTGATTTCCATTGCCATAATTTCCCGAATTTCCATAGTTATTATATGGTTGATTCGGATTTTTCTGATTATTTCTCTTTCCATTTTTCCAAAACGGTATCCTTGGTGATTTGTTCCTATTATTATTTTTGTTTCTCCACCACGGTTTAGGAGTTCTTGGTCCTTTATTCTCTTCCCTATATGGTCTGTCTTGTCCATTTAGGGTCTCTCTTTAGTATCTTGATGATTCGGGGGACCTGGATCTTCTTTCTGGTGATCTATATGCTTGGTCCCTCCTTGGACTTACAATCCTTACCTCCCTTTCAGGGGACGAGGAGGTGGATCCTAATTTACCTTCTTTTAAATGTATTTGCCATTTAAAGGTTTGTTCCAATTTATAGTTACTTGTGTCTCTTAAATATTTTCTTTTTTTTCATTTGCTTTCATTCGCTTTCCTTCTGTTCCAATACTTTATTCAGCTGTTTTGTTAATACTCCAAAAGACGCTGAATCTTTATAAGCTGCCAATGCTACTTTGCAATCTGCGATTTTCTGATTAATAATAGCTAATTTGTTTTGTTTTCTTTTTAATACAAATTGCAATACCTCTACTGTATACCCTTCTCATTAAAGAACTTGCACCATTCCTCTAGTGAATCTGAATCTATTAGTCCACCATTTATGGGAACATCCCATCTTAATCTTCTCGGAACTATACTCTCTTTAATGTATTGTTCATGGGTGACCTTCTTTTCCATGAGATGACCAAATTTTCTAAAATTAGTATCTAAATCTCCTGTGTTAGTAACCTGATTTGTGGTAAAAACATATTTAAGGTCCACTTCACGGTTTTCAACGAACTTAAAAATTTCCATATCTGCTGCTCAAGTGAAATAACAGAAAAGGTACTAAACAAATGAAAAAAATACTAAAGCGCTGATACGGATGTATTTAGGTGATGTGAAATCATTAATTGATACAAGCTGCAACCAATCTGATAATGCTGTATCACCGTGGTTAAATGGATAATAAAAATATATTGGTGCCTTAAATATTGAGTTCCCACCCTACTAAATAAATCACTAATGTGTCCTGATAAATATCCAAAATTGCCAAAGTGCTATGTGATTAAAAATGTGAATATAAATAACTATCCAAATTACCAGAATACTATATATTAATCCATAAAATTGTGAATAGATACCACAAATATAGTATCACACAGTGTGCTGTATATGCACTATGTCACCATGAAATGAAAACATACAAATGGGGGTTAGATACCCCAGCATAAATAAGTGACCACAAAATGCAAATTATATATAGATATCCAAATTATCAGAGTGCTATGTGGTATTCAATAAAAATGTGAATATATACTACAGGTATAGTATCACACAGTGTGCTATATAAGCACTATATCAGTATATGAGGTGTTTAGCGTTTGGTTTGCAACACAACTATTTTTGGTACAATACTGAATATTACCGACAATTGAATGGCATTGGAATGGGTGCCAAGTATGCACCAAGTGTTGTAAACATTTTTATGGCAAAGTGGGAAGAGCAAGCCATATATGCTGATATCCATGAAGATTTGGTGCTATACAGAAGGTTTATAGATGATTGCATTGTATTATGGAAGGGCGATGAAAAGAGTTTGATACAATTTTTTGAAAAACAATAACCAGAAAAATATCAAACTCACTTAAGAGATCAGTAGCAAGAAGATTCACTTCCTTGATTTGGAAATAGAGCAAGGAGAGGGGGTACTAACTACAAAAACTTTCTTTAAAACGGTGGAAAGGAACAGTTACATACCGGTAGATAGAAGCCATCATGACCCCTGGCTTCTCAATATCCCCAAAGGTCAGCTGATACGCCTTAGAAGAAATTGCTCTAGTCAAAATGTTTATTTGCAACAGGCGGAAATCATGGGCAGAAAATTCATGAGTAAAGGCTACAATGAGAACTTTATACAAGATCAAATTCAGGAAATATATGAAATGCCATGGGATCAACTTATACAGGATAAAGAAAAGGAATCTAAACAACATCAAGAAATTCCCTTAATAATGAATTATAGCACCCAACATAAACAAGTTGAAAAGATTATTTAGAAAGCACTGGTCACTTCTTTTAGCTGATAGACAAATAAATAAGACCTTACCGGAAAAAAACACGTTTCACTTATAGGAGGGCACCTACTTTGTGGGGTTTAGTTGCTAAAAATGTACCGGATCCCCCCAAGTGGTCTAATGAACTCACTTTTTTTAAGGGTAAAGGCTTCTACCTGTGTAGAAGATGCTACGCATGCAGAAATACTAACTTTAATGGTCAAAAATGCACTAATCTCATTTCTACTAGCACGAATAGAGAATATGCCATAAAAGATTTCATTTTGTGCAGAACTGAAGGGGTTGTCGATATGTTGCAGTGCTCGTGTTCACTGCAGTATATAGGAAGAACAAAGCGACCTATGTGGAAGCGTATACAAGAACATATACAGAACATCAGAAATGGCTTCCCTAAGCATAGCGTATCTCATCATTTCGCATCATAATAAAGATCCCACATGTCTAAAATTCTGGGCTATAGATAAATACAAAGCCCACTGGAGGGGAAGCAATAAAATAAGGGAACTTAGTAAAAGTGAATCCAGATGGATTTTTGAATTGTGTACTTTATCGCCGAGGGGCTTGAACATTGATTTTGACTTAAATTGTTTTATTTCAGATTTTTAAATTTTTTATCTATTTTATTACCAATTTGGTATTTTAATGAGGTAGTTATATGTATCATGAGTGGTATCTATGAGACCTATTGTGGTGTTATACCTATGACTCACCACATGAGGGAGTTAAAATTTATGTTGAGGTTATACCTAGGAGCCTGGTATTGTAGTTTTTAGTTTTTTTAATCTGCGTTGCATATATTTATTTATGATTTACCACATGAGGGAGATAAAATGAATGGTGAGGTTATACCTATGATCCATCACATGAGGGAGCAAGACTATAGGTTAACACCAGGTAAATAGTAAAATGGAGGTACAGTAATTTCCATGTTAACCACAGGAGAGGGTCTGGTATTTTAGTAGTTTTTTAATCTGTGTTGAATGTATCTATCTATGTCGAATAATTTTTAACCAAATGTTTTATACATAATCAGTATTATAGGGCGAACACACGGTCGGACTTTGTTTGGACATTCCGACAACAAAATCCTAGGATTTTTTCCAACGCATGTTGGCTCAAACTTGTTTTGTCTACACACGGTCGCACAAAGTTGTCGGAATTTCCGATCGCCAACCACGCGGTCACGTACACCACGTACGACGAGACTAGAAAAGGCCGGTTCAGAACCAAGCGCGGCCGCCTTTGGGCTCCTTTTGCTAATCTCGTGTTAGTAAAAGTTTGATGAGAGACGATTCGTGCTTTTTCAGACTCGTGGCTTTCAGATCATTTTCTGCCGTTCAGTTTGTGCTTGTGGGTTTGTATCTGCTCTTCAGTGCGTGCAGCAAGTTCCGCGTGACTTTAAGTAGTCATTGTATTCTTTTTGACCGTTACTGTTTTTCAGGTCGCTCTTCACAGGCCTTGCTGTTCTTCAGTGCGTTCTGTTACTTCGTTCTGAGCAGCCGACCGTTTTCTAGCCATGTTGCGTATGCGCACTCCTCGTAGAGTTTGTGCTGTGCGGGGGCTTGGTGTTGGGGTCCTGACCTTGACACAAGTCCAGTCCATGAACAGGGTGGGGAGGAGTTCATGGACCAAGAATTGGTTGCTTCAGCGTGACCAGTTCTGTCATATGCCTTTGCTCCGTGAGATCCGTGAGAATAATCCTGATGATTTCAGGAACTTTCTCAGAATGACGGACCCCGTGTTTCACCGTCTGTTGGCTTCGCTGATCCCCTATATCAGCAGGCAGGATACCTGCATGAGGCAAGCCATCACTCCGGAGCAGAGGTTGGTCGCTACCCTGCGGTATTTGGCGACAGGGAGAAGTCTGCAGGACTTGAAGTTCTCGACAGGCATCTCCCCCCAGGCTCTGGGGATCATTATCCCAGAGACCTGTTCTGCCATCATCCAGGTCCTGCAGAAGGAGTATATGAAGGTAAGATTTTTATCCTATAATATCACATTTTATTGTATTTAATGTTTGATAATATATTGTATTTCCTTCCTCATTCCCTAATTACCATGATTGTAATATGCTGTGAATGTCCCCTTTGTTCTCATGCATGCTGGTTTTTTATGTAATTATTATTTTAGGTCCTTCATACATATTTGCCCTTCAATAACCTCCCCAGCATGGTGTCTCCTGGCCTATATTCACCTCATGTAGTCACTTAACAATGTATTTTTTCTGCTCCATAGTAGTGCTTTACCCCAAACACCCCCTAAAATGTTTGGAAATGTTATTTTTGCTTTAAATTCAGGCAGAGTGCCAGAGGCTTTTTTTTTGTGGTGCCCCCAAATAATTTTTAGTAACCCTCCCTCCCCCAACTGCTAAGTCGCTGATCCCAATTCTCTATCTATCCTCAATCATCTATCTGCTGACTTTGCCAAACCCATGCACACTATACCCATCTCTTTTGTGGTCTGATTTATGGACGAATTCCCCAAAGCATGTAGTGCAAGGGCCTGCCTGTATACTTTCAAATGGTACTGTTTAAAGTTTTGGGATCCTATTATTATCTTGATAGGTAATAGCAGAATTTCCAAATGTCCTCAAATGTGTACAGTGTGTATTTCTATCTTTGTATTATGACACTTCTTACCTGTCCAGTTGGCTGCCAATAGTGTAACTAAGGAGGGGCTGTTCCAAGTAATACCCATTATTTAGGCATTCATCTCTCAATGAAGTGAAGAGGGTTACCTGTCCAAGATTTCCACACACCCCCTATAATGTTAGAAATGGCCCATGAGAGGGGGGGGGGAAATATGATAGGTGTACCTTATACTTTGGTGTTGTTAAATTCCCCTTAATAAATGCTATCTGGAGGTTGCCCCATAATGTTTGTGCCTAATCTGCTTGCCATGTTTCAGAGTAAAAATAGTAATGTTTATTGTTTTTTCCTCAACAGTTTCCTTCCACGCCACAGGAATGGCAGACTGTGGCCTCCCACTTTGCCCAGCGGTGGGACTTTCCTAACTGCGGAGGGGCAATTGATGGGAAACATGTCCACATCGTCCCACCACCCAACTCGGGGTCGTACTATTATAATTACAAGGGGTTCAATAGTATAGTGATGTTGGCGGTGGTGTCGGCTAATTACGACTTCTTGTATGTGGACGTGGGGAAGAATGGCCGGATGTCCGATGGTGGAGTCATCGCCCAGACGGAGTTCTATAGGCGTCTCCATAATGGCAGCTTGGACTTGCCAGCTCCAGAGGACAATGTGGAAGGACTCCCATTTGTGTTCGTTGCTGATGAAGCGTTTGCGCTGGGGGACCACCTGATGCGGCCATTCCCAATGAGGACCCTCACCCTGGAACAGAGGGTTTTTAATTACCGGCTGGCCAGAGCCCGAAGAGTGGTGGAGAACACATTTGGAATCCTGGCCAGCCGGTTCCGCCTATTTATGACACCCATCCATATGGCGGAGTATAAACTGAACCATATTATACTTGCGTGCTGTGTTCTCCATAACTTTTTAAGGAAACATTCGGCCAACTATGCTGGCTCAGTTGGGCCTGAGGCCGGAATGATACATCAAACCACACTGACGGCGCTTGAAAGTGGCCATCCTGGCTTGCCCTCCCTGAGTGCCCGTGATGTCCGGTTACATTACCTGGAGTTCTTTGTGGGTAGGGGGGCTATCAATATACCAGACAATCTGTGAAGCCTTTTTATAATAAAAAAAAAAGAAATTCTTTGTGGCCATTTACTGCTTGTGTTTGTTTTAGCTGACCCTGACAGAAATGTGTTGAGTCCAGAAAATGTTGTGATTGTGTAACCTTATTATATAAAGCACTGTTGGCTGTTATTTACTAAATGCAAAAACACTTCAAGTGCACTTGCAACTGCACTGAAACTGCACTTGTAGTGCAAAGAGGATTTGCCCTTAGGAAATAACCCCCATTTTTGCAGAAAACAGCAATTACATCACCCCAAAAGTGTTGTAGTGTTGAGACAATAGTCCACACATTCTTGAGTAACCAACTTTTTTATACCTGCACAATCACATGTGCATTTACCAAAGGTTTTTTAAAACAAACCAACATGTTTGTTGTATAACAATTTTTGGGGGGGCATTATCAAAAATCGAAATGTCCATTTGAGATAAAACAGGCCTGTGTAAAACCAACAAGAAAGACAAAAAACTTGAACTTACAAAGTTCACATTAGGTAAAACCTGAAGGCTATATCAGACATCAGTATTTAGGAACTGGGTTTGATATAGCGTTCAGATGGGGGGAAATCACCCCTGGAAAAGCTAAATTTGGAAGATGCACACCAATTTACGAATGTCAACATGTGCTAGCTGCCATCAGGGGGGATCAAGGGACGTGTTTTGGGGAGCAAGCCCTTCCTCACCGCTACTTTATAATTGAGGAAGGGGTTGCACCCCCAAAACGCGTCCATTGATCTCCCGTGATGGCAGATAGCACATGTTGGCACACTGTGTGCATCCTCCAAATTTGGCTTTTCAAAACATTGCAAAAAGTTTTAAAAGATTGGACCACAATCCAAAAAGTGATTTTGTGGGGTTTTAAATTCGCCCCAAAACATCATCGATGTTATTATTTTTTTTAATCACATCATTGATTTTTTTGCTGTATGTTTTGCAGTTCTACATTACACCCCATGATCTCCCCGATCAGGATCTGGGCACTTTCTGATATGAAAGGATCTGGATCACGATCACCTAAAAAGAGAGAAACAAAACAAAAACAGGTATCAAAAATCTGCCGGCATCCATCTCTTACCTGAGTCTGTGGTCGCAGACACTCACCTGTTGTGGTTCCAATCTCCACCACATCTTCTTCTTCCTCCTGCTCAGCTTGGGCTGGTGTTATTTCCCCTTCTTCCATAGGTGGGGGGTCTGTGGTCTCCTCGGATGAGGGGTGTCCTCAGAGTCTTTTTTCCCCTATGTAAAACAAAAATGGTATAATTAGCACACAGATATTTGATGGCAGAACTAGAAATAGGAAACATTGCTTGGAAGTGGGGGACAATTGTCTATTTTAGCCGAGTTCCAAGATGTCTTTTTTTTATTGCCCTTTGTCAAGCTGCAATACTTTACCTGTTTAGTACAAGCTTCACAGATGGAGACCCCCCTATAGTATACACTGGAGCACCTGTGTGGCCCCCCTAATAAAAATGGTGTTCTTGTGTCCCACACTAGTGCTCCAGTGTCCAGATGTGAAAACAGCTGCTAAGTGTCCTCTCCTTACACAGAATCTAGTTTGCATTTCATTCTAGTAACAAACCCATCTACACAACCAAATATTTGGCATCCAAGTAGGCCCAAAAAAAATGTGGGAAAATGTATATGGCCTAAACAATGGTGTTTTAGAGGCCAAAAGAAAAATGTTTGATACGAACGAATAATGGGCCCATGAACATTAAAGTTGCCCTTTTAAACGTTACAATTAAGAAAAGCATATGGAGCAGCACGAACGGAATAAAGACAGAAAGAATAGGAACACACCACAACTACTTACTTTTTTGCAGCACTCTCCGGATCTTTCGGTACTGCTCTGGCTCTCTTAATTTCAGGTCCGACCACCGCTTCCTGAGCTGATCTTTCGATCGTCGTACCCCAAAATTCCTGTGAATACTTTTGACCACTTTCGCCATGATCTTGGCCTTTCTGATATTGGGGTTGGGGTAAGGCCCATACTTTCCGTCATAGTCGGACTTCTTCATGATGTCGACCATCTCCAACATCTCCCCAAAGGACATATTTGTGGCCTTAAAACGTCTCCTTCTGGATCGGGACGTGTCCGGATCCGGGCTTTCCTCCTCCTCGTTCCTGCAATTATCACGCACCTGCTGTGAATCCGCCATGTGCTCTTCCCCCACTGCGCCGAACGAAAAGGGGCGGGGAATAGACTAGAAAGAACATCAGGGGCGGGCGGAGTTACACGCATGCGCAGTGTGTATAAAGCGTAACACGCGTGCGTATTACATACGATCTGTGAGCAGAGGAAGGAGCATTGGACGCGCCAATTGTAAGAACGAAGGTAAGAGACAAACTTGTGCCTATACTGCTTCTACATTGAGGCCTATATTGTAACAAGATTAGGAGAGTTTTGTCTGACATTAAGCTTTGTCTTGTGTTGTGTCTTGCAGTGAACATGGATATGCTACTGAAAGACAATGACTTCATGTCAGTATTCGTAGATATGTTAAGGGAGCTGCCATGTCTGTGGGAGGTTACCCACCCCCATTTCAAGAACCAAGCAAAGAGGAAGGCAGCACTGGTACAATTGTGTGAAATTGTGAAGCAGGTGATCCCCACGGCAGACATCACCTATTTAAAGATATTAATTGGTGGCCTGAGGAGTACATATCTAAGGGAGCGCAAGAAGGTCCAGGATTCACAGAGATCCAGAGCAGCAGATGACATCTATGTCCCCAGGATGTTGTACTACGACAGGCTGCATTTTCTGGCAGGCCAGACTGAACCCAGGTCATCACTCTCCAGTCTTCCTTCCACGCTTCCTTCCCCCCCGGCTGAGGCTTCTGACTCCCAACCTGGGCCTTCCAGGCCGCATGTGGAGGAGCCCAGATTGAGCCAGGTATAGCATTCCTCTAAATATTTCTGCTTGTCCAATCAATGATGTTAACTAGATGTTAGTTGGGAGTACTAATTTAGGATTGTGATTGATGAAGCAAAAAATAAAACCATGTCCCTTTTTCATACACAGGGAAGTCTCAGCCAGGAGGTGGCCGGGCCGAGCCGGCTGGCTGATCTGCAGGTCCCTCCACCCCCCGGAAAGAGAAAGTGGCAGGAGGAGGAGTTCCCTAGAGGAGGCTGCCAGAGGACTCTTTTGGAGGGCTACAGAGGTCCTGGGAGCACCACACACCGTGGAGGAGGACATTGCTGCCACCATTGCCTAAAAAATGCAGAGGATGGAGGAGGGCCAACAAGCCATGTATGAGTCCCTCATATTGGAGGCTCTTAACAAAGGTATGAGGGGCCAAATTACAGCTCAGACACACCTTTGCGATGATCCTCCTCCTCCTCCTGCAGGTCCTCCTCCTCATCCTCCCTCTCCTCCAGGTCCTCCCAGTCCTCCTCCAGGTCCTACTCCTCCTCCTGCCACATCTCCAACAGCACAGCCACAGCCCGGAAGGAAGCGTGGAAGGAAGACCAGAAAGTGAGGACCCTGGATCCAGTCTGGTCGGCCAAAAAATGCAGCCTCTTGTGGTACCACAGCCTGGGGACACAGATGTCATCTGCTGCTTTCCAGATCTCTGCAAATTCTGGACCAGACTGCCCTCCTTACATATTGACTCCTCAGGCCACCAATTTTGATGTTCAAGAATTGATGTCTGCCGTGGCGGTCCCAGGCTTCGCTAATTTCTCCTGTTGATCCAGTGTTGCCTCCCTCTTTGTTTGGTTATGATACCTTAATAAAGAATTTTTGTTTTGAATTATATGTGTTTTACTTCAAAAATGACAGTTTTTTTGTGAGGATTCAGGTACATTTCAAATATACAATGTGAAATGAACAAGGGACACCAACAACAAACAATCTCCTGGAGATTAAATAATAAAAGATATCAATGGTGTTGGGGTAACTTGACACACAAAACACACACAAAAATATTCTGGAGTAAAAATAAAAATAACATTGAACAAAGATCAGCCTTTGAAAAAATACAAACATTAAATAAAAAAAAAAAAAGGCTTAAAATCCCCAAAAAAATTAAATAAAAAAAAAAATTATGTCAGATGTGACAACTAATAACAATATATTCAGGGAATACCAATAAAAAAAAACAAAAATAAAACTTTGTGAGAAGTGTGTGTGAATATGAGAGGCAAAACTACTTCATTCTTGTCACATTATAAAGAAGAAGAGAGTGCGCTGTATTAGACCATTTTTAACATTGCAGCGTGACGAAAGTGCTGTATCCATTGCGAACGCTAAGTTTACCAGAACGAGCTGTTCCGTCTTGGAATTTCTTCTGAGCATGCATGGCACTTTGTGCGTCGGAACAGGCCACACACGGTCGGAATTGACGCGATCGGATTTTGTTGTCGGAAAATTTTATCTCCTGCTCTCCAACTTTGTGTGTCGGAAAATCCGATGGAAAATGTCCGATGGAGCCCACACACGGTCTGAATTTCCGACAACACGCTCCGATCGGACATTTTCCATCTGAAAATCCGACCGTGTGTACGGGGCATTAGTTTTTATTAAAAGTCATATTGTGTATTGTTTGTAACTTATCATTAAACTGTAAGCATTGTTAAATCATGCGCTCAATGGAATGATGATTCGCTGATGCCGGCAGCAGCAGCTTAAATAGTGAGCGTGCCTGGTCACATGGCTACCCTTGAAAAAGTCACGTGCCATGTGATGCAACACGTCGGGAGGAGGAGCCAGTGACAGTATCGAAAGTGTTTTGTTAACACAGCAGATGCTGTGTGAGAGCCGTCAAAACTTCTGACCATTGATTTAAAGCACCCTAGCTACTACATAAATGTGAGTGGTTCTTAATTCAGTATACAGATTCATGGTACTTGTATCATTGCGCAATGATGAGCTCTCTTATTTCTTTTCAGTGAATCATCATTCAAATGGAGAATTAGAGAAAAGCAACAAGAGAATATAAAGGCTTAAGATTGAATATCATCTTCACAGGACTGAATAAGTAGAGATTTGGCTGTTTATTAATCACTCACTTTTGCATTTGGTGGTCATTTATATATGCAGGGGTATATGACCCCCATATATATGTCATTATTTTACGGTGATATAGTGCTCATATAGCACACTGGTGTCCTTTTATGAAGCAGTGATATCTATTCACTGCTTCATTCTCTGGCATTCACAGTGGAGATCTTTCTCCTCTGTGTGCCTGTTTATGAAGCTTTGTAGATCACTTCCAACAGTGGAGAATGGCCCCTGATACTGGAATCTTGTGAGACTTTACAAGATTACAATACCAGAAATTCACTGAAACACAGAGATGTCAGTTTATTAAGCAGTGATAAATTATCACCGCTCAATACACTGACAGACGGAGTGGTTAATGTTATTAAAATAAGGAGTCCCCTACATTATATGTATATATATATATATATACACACACACATTATATACATGCATATATACACACATTATATATATATATATATATATATATATATATATATATATATATATATATATATATATATATATACATAAATATGACAGGGGGACATGCTTACAGTATTGGGGGGTCTGAAACGAGGTGTAAGGAAGTTAAAAATCTTCCTCCTCCCCCCTCAGATCCCCCGAGATTCCCTCTTCACTCCCCGATTGTCCACCTCTGAGCTGGTGAATTGGGGAGTGTGAATTCTGACACAGATCGCCAGTGAAGTGCTGAGATCGCAGCTTCATAAACTGACCGTTACTGTGTCATTCAATGAGGATTCTCCATGTGCAGAGATCATTGGCGGGAGAACAAGTTTAAACACTTCTCCCCCCCATTATCTCTGTTTCATAACTGTTTATGGACTGTGATCAGCGGTGATCCTTGGGATCACCGCTGATCACTGCTTCATAAACTGACACCACTGTGTGATACTATACCTGTAGTATATATTCACATTTTTATTGAATACCACATAGCACTCTGATAATTTGGATATCTATTTATAATTTGCATTTTGTAGTCACTCATTTATGCAGGGGTATCTGACCCCCATTTGTATGTTTTCATTTCACGGTGATATAGTGCATATACAACACACTGTGTGATACTATATTTGTGGTATCTATTCACAATTTTATGAATTAATATATAGTATTCTGGGAATTTGAATATTTATTTATATTCACATTTTTTATCACATAGCACTTTGGCAATTTTGGATATTTTTCAGGACATACTAGTAGATTTATTTAGTAGGGTGGGAACTCAATATTTAGCGCACCAATATATTTTTATTATCCTTTTAACCACGGTGAGACAGCACTATCAGATTGGTTGCAGCTTGTATCAATTAATGATTTCACATCACCTAAACACATCCGTATCAGCGCTTTAGTATTCTTTTCATTTATTCTCTCAAGGCTGCTGGCCACCCTGGGAAGTATCAACTCTTTTGGGCCATTTCCCAACAATTCTGGTGGCCTAGTCTACATCCTGATATAACTGCCTTCGTAGCTACCTGTTCCGTGTGTGCTCAGAGTAAGACTCCACAACACCTTCCAGTGGGCCTCCTACAACCCATACCCATTAGAGAGAGGCCCTGGACCCCCCTGTCTATGGATTTCATTGTGGAGTTACCCAACTCTCAGGGCAACACAGTTATCCTTATGGTGGTACCCAAGGTGATTGTCTCGGACTGGGGTAGTCAGTTTGTGTCCCGGTTCTGGCAAGCCTTTTGTGCACAGTTGGGAATTCAACTTGATTTCACCTCTGCCTATCACCTGCAGTCTAATGGGGCCCCAAAACGAGCCAATCAGTCCTTGGAGCAATTCTTATGTTGCTATAATTCTGACTATCATAACAACTGGTCAGACCTATTACCATGTGCAGATTTTGCTCACAACAGTGCCTTGAATTTTGCTTCCCAATTATCCCTGTTTAGAAAAAAAAGAAAGTGAATGGCAAATCTATGCTTGAAAGTGCCACATCCAGTATTTAAGACAAGGAGAGGGGTTCCTCTAAATGGACTTATTATGCAACTAATAATATTCTAATAGAAATGTACAAAAATAGTATAATAACAGTAGATTTTAGTAATAATTAAACATGATTAAAAATAAAATGAAACATTGATTCATCTAAATACAGTTCATTGCTATCACCATAACAGGGGGGTTATATGAAGAGACCTCCTTACACCCAATGCGTTTCGGGATACGGTATGGTCCTTCTTCAGGGGTGCAAGGAAAAGAGAAATTCATCTAAAGCATAATTTGAATATAAAATCAATATCTTTGAATGAAACATTTACCAAATAAAATACATAGTTAAATGCTTGACTGTTAAGGTAATTCACTTACATAGAGTTGAATGGTGAGATAATTTTCAATGTTTAATTATAACAGCATTAAAAAGTGCAGACAAACAGCACGAGATAATTGTGCCAGTGGGGGTGCTATATCAAGGCAGAAGGGCATCAGAAAGGTCTGGGAAGCAGACTCGACTATTATTATTATTATTATTCAGGATTTATATAGCGCCAACAGTTTACGCAGCGCTTTACAATATAAAAGGGAGACAATACAGTTATAATACAATACAATACAATAGGATTAAGAGGGCCCTGCTCAGAAGAGCTTACAATCTAATAGGGTGGGGCAGGTGGTACAAAAGGTTGTAACTGTGGGGAATGAGCTGGTGGAAGTGGTAGGAGATTAGTTGGAGACGTGATAGGCTCTCCTGAAGAGATGAGTTTTCAGGGATTGCCTGAAGGTAGCAAGAGTAGGGGATAGCCGGATAGATGGAGGCAGCGAGTTCCAGAGGATGGGAGAGGCTCTGGAGAAATCCTGGAGAAGAGCATGGGAGGAGGAGATGAGAGAGCTTGAAAGCAGGAGGTCTTGAGAAGAGCGGAGAGGTCGATTTGGGTGATATTTGGAGACAAGATTAGTGATGTAGCTTGGGGCAGAGTTGTGAATGGCTTTGTATGTTGTGGTTAAAATTTTGAATTTAATTCGCTGGGTGATTGGGAGCCAGTGTAGGGATTGAAGTAGAGGGTTGGCAGACACTGAGCGGTTGGTAAGGTGGATAAGTCTGGCAGCAGCATTCATGATAGACTGAAGAGGGGACTCGATGTTACTGTCCTCCAAGGGGTGGGATTCTCCCTACATTCCAAGGCAGCAGGACAGCCAGAAGAATATACTGGGGTCAGAAGTGGAAATCCCTAAGAGTGAAAAAAGCGTGCTAGATTGTAACTTAAAATAGGAGATATATCAAGCTCAGAGTATTTACTTGCTCAAAACTAGGGATGAGCCGAACACCCCCTTGTTCGGTTCACACCAGAACATGCGAACAGGCAAAAAATTTGTTTGAACACGTGAACACTGTTAAAGTCTATGGGACACGAACATGAATAATCAAAAGTGCTAATTTTAAAGGCTTATATGCAAGTTATTGTCATAAAAAGTGTTTGGGGACCTGGGTCATTGATAAAAACGGCATGGGAATTCCCCACAGGGGAACCCAGAACCAAAATAAAAAAAAAAAACAGGTTACGCAACAGGTGATCCCGCCCCCTCTGACATCATGGGTAAAGCCTCTGGGAAGTCCCCGTCAAGTTCCCGTGCATCAGAGGGGGGCAGGGTCACCGGGTGGCCCCGCCCTCTATTATTTAAGAACCGTCAGAAGACGAGAAGCGTCACACAGCGGGAGCCTCCCATCATGGTGGATGCGGAGCGGCCGTGAAGAAGAATGGAAGAAGACGCTGCGGAGGAAGATGCCGGATGAGAACACCGGAGGAAGAACCAGAAGAACCAGAAGAAGAAGAAGATGGAAGAAGAAACCGAACGAAGACAGAAGATAGATGATAGAAGAAAGAAGATCGAAAATAGAAGAAAGAAGAAGCATTTAAATAATGGAATTGTCAAAAACTGTCTCTTGTCATTTTTAACATTTTTGACACTTTTTTTGTGAAATGGTAGGGGTACTTTTGTACCACCTTACCATTTCACACAGGGGGGAGGGCCGGGATCTGGGGGTCCCCTTGTTAGAGGGGGCTTCCAGATTCCGATAGGCCCCCTGCCCGTAGACCCCCACAACCACCGGGCAAGGGTTGTGGGGATGAGTCCCTTGTCCCCATCAACATGGGGACAAGGTGCTTTGGGGGCTACCCCAAAGCACCCTCCCAATGTTAAGGGCATGTGGCCTGGTACGGTTCAGGAGGGGGGGCCGCTCTCTCATCCCCCCTCTTTTCCTGTGGCCTGCCAGGTTGCGTGCTCAGATAAGGGTCTGGTATGGATTTTTGGGGGGACCCCACGCCATTTTTTTTTAAATTGGCGCAGAGTTCCCCTTAAAATCCATACCAGACCTGCAGGGTCTGGCATAGATTTTGAGGGGGACTCCACGCCATTTTTTTTTTTAATTTTGGCTGGGGTTCCCCTTAATATCCATACCAGACCTGAAGGGCCTGGTATGGAATTTAGGGGACCCCCACACCATTTTTTTTTAAATTTTGGTTCGGGGTTCCCCCGTGGGGAATTCCCATGCCGTTTTTATCAATGAACTTTTATGTGTATTGTCGGACCAACAATTCATTAATAGCCACGAGTAGTTTTAAATGACTTTTTTTCCTTTGAAATGTCATTTTGCTGTCAGACTGTTCTAAACATGGGAAACATGCACCCCTTTACAGGCATACTATAGACACCCCCCAGGTACGAAATTTAAAGGAATATTACACTTTTATTGTTTCACTTTAAGCATTATTAACCACTTCCCGCCTGGCCCATAGCAGATGATGGCCGGGCGGTGGTTCAGTTATCCTGACTGGGCGTCATATGACGTCCAGCAGGATAACATGCCACTGCGCGCCCGCGGGGGCACGCATCGTGGCGATCGGTGGAGCGGTGTGTCAGTCTGACACACCGCTCTACCGATCTTGGTAAAGAGCCTCCAGCGGAGGCTCTTTACCACTTGATCAGCCATGTCCAATCATGGCTGATCACGATGTCAATAGGAAGAGCCGTTGATCGGCTCTTCCTCACTCGCATCTGACAGACGCAAGTAGAGGAGAGCCGATTGGCGGCTCTCCTGGCAGGGGGGGGTCAGCGCTGATTGTTTATCAGTGCAGCCCCCCTCAGATCACCACACTGGACCACCAGGGATCGCCACTAGGACCACCAGGGAAGGGGCAACATGTGGATGGCCAGGTATGTACCCCATGGCCATCCACATGTGCCTAGTGTGCCCAGTCAGTGCCCAATCTGTGCCAATAAGTGCCCACAAATGGGCACTGATTGGTACCATTATGTTGCAGTGATGCCCAGCAATGCCACCCTTAGGGGCATCACTGCAAACAATCAGTGTCATCAGTGCCACCCATCAGTGTCCATCGGTGCCACCTGTCAGTGCCCATCTGTGCCCATCAGTGCCCACCTATCAGTGCCCATCCGTGCCCATCTGTGCCAACTATCAGTGCCACCCATAACTACCCATCAATGCCACCTACGAGTGCCCATCAATGCCACCTACGAGTGCCCATCAGTGCCGCCTATGAGTGCCCATCGGTACCACCTATGAGTGCCCATCAGTGCCGCATACCAGTGCCCATCAGTGCCGCCTATCAGTGCCCATCATCAGTGCCCGTCAGTGCCACCTCATCAGTGCCACCTCATTGGTGCCACCTCATCGGTGCCCATCAGTGCCGCCGTATCAGTGCTCGTCAAGAAAACATACTTATTTACAAAAATTTTTAACAGAAACAAAGAAAAACTTTTTTTTTTTTTTCAAAATTTTCGGTCTTTTTTTATTTGTTGCGCAAAAAATAAAAACCGCAGAGGTGATCAAATACCACCAAAAGAAAGCTCTATTTGTGGGAACAAAATGATAAAAAATTTGTTTGGGTACAGTGTTACATGACTGGGCGGGAAGGTGTCTAAGGGAAGGGATTTGCCTGGGCGGGAAGGTGTCTAAGTGCCTGGTATTGAAGTGGTTAAAATCACTGCTCCTGAAAAAACTGACGTTTTTAAAACTTTTTTTGCATTGATCCATGTCCCCTGGGGCAGGACCCAGGTCCCCAAACACTTTTTATGACAATACCATGCATATAAGCCTTTAAAATTAGCACTTTTGATTTCTCCCATAGACTTTTAAAGGGTGTTCCGCGGCTTTCGAATTTGCCGCGAACACCCCAAATTGTTCACTATTCGGCGAACTGGCGAACAACTGATGTTCGAGTCGAACATGAGTTCGACTCGAACGCGAAGCTCATCCCTACTCAAAACATGTATAAAAGACTGAATGAAAATACCTACTGATATTGGAAATGTGCTGGTGAAGCTGGCAGCCAGGCGAAGTGGAGAGCCAACATCAGCAACTACAAAAGTAAATGGGTAGGTCACACAGAGGTATATTTAATTAGTAGCCTCAAAAAACGTGATATACCTATTTATGAGTTTCAGTCAATTTAACTTGAGAGGTTAAAGTGACCAGGACTGGAATACTTATCTGATAGTGGGTGAAGATAAAAAATAAAAAGATATATAAAATAAAAGTAAAAAATGAAAAAGGGGATCTCCTATGTAGAATGGGCATGTCCCTTTGGACATCAGGCTTCATGTATCAGGGTAGGCTTAAAGATAGATTTTTTATAGATTTTTACTCAAGATGAATAAGGGGGAGTATGTATCTTTATATTGTGAAAATAGTAATCAAAAGAAAAAAGGAGATAGACCATATGTCAAAAAAGGGAGGACTAAGTTTAAGCCTGGATACATAAGCTGGAAAATAGTTATAAGATTGAATACAAAAACGTATTAAATATATCGCATAGGGATGAGTGAACCACTTAAGGACCAGCCTCGTTTTGGAATATAGGTGTTTACATGTTTAAAACAGGTTTTTTTGCTAGAACTACTTAGAACCCCCAAACATTATATATTGTTTTTTTTTCTAACACCCAAGAGAATAAAATGGTGGTCATTGCAATACTTTTTTCACACCGTATTTGCGCAGCGGTCTTAAAAGCGCGCTTTTTTTGGAAAAAATTCACTTTTTTTAATAAAAAAATAAGACAACAGTAAAGTTAGATCAATTTTTTTTTATATTGTGAAAGATAATGTTACGCCAAGTAAATTGATACCCAACATGTCACGCTTCAAAATTGCACCCGCTCGTGGAATGGCATCAAACTTTTACCCTCCAAAAATTCCATAGGCGACGTTTAAAAAATTCTACAGGTTGCATGTTTTGTGTTACAGAGGAGGTCTAGGGCTAGAATTATTGCTCTCACTCTAACAATTGCGGTGATACCTCACATGTGTGGTTTGACCACCGTTTTCATATACGGGCGCTACTCATGTATGCGTTCGCTTCTGCGCGCGAGCTCGTCAGGACGGGGTTTTTTTTTTTATTATTTATTTTACATGATTTTATTTATTTTTACACTGTTTAAAAAAAAATGTGTCACTTTTATTCCTATTACAAGGAATGTAAACATCCCTTGTAATAGAAAAATGCATGACAGGACCTCTTAAATATGAGATCTGGGGTCATCGCCTCCACCGCTACCGACGGCTCTGGTAAGCGGCGGAGGGCACCGGATCACGGCGGGAGGGGGGCCCTCTCCCGCCACCGATAAAAGTGATCTTGCGGCAAATCCACCGCAGAGACCACTTTTATCTGAAAGCCGACCGCCGCACAAGAAACGTGGATGCCAGGGTTATGAAGAGCTAGCTGCTGTCATTACAACAATATCCGCCGCCAAACTTTGGATGTACATCGGCGTGTGGCGGTCGGCAAGTGGTTAATCCCAAAGAGAAAAAGTCTTGAGCAAAACTAACCACTATTTTGTATGCATTAACAGCAGTATGAAAAGTAATGATAGGTACTATTTTACCTTGATTGTAAAGAAATTGGAGAAGCCAGCTGCACATCCCGACATCCAGCAAACAAGTGCTAGATGTGGGAGTGCACTGGCTGTGTATATATGGCAGCTGATCCCCAATCAGCTGGCGCAACATAGTTGCAAACAGCTGATATTGGGGAGGAGACTGCCAGGAGATCCTATGATAGCCCCCTGAGCCAGGTGTGCGCGGCTTGGCCCCCACCGCGCATGTGCAAACGTTTGCACACCCAGAACACCGACAGAGTGAGCCTCACCGGCGGACTGCGCATGTCCGCCGGAGTGTCCACCGGATCATCCCCGTTTATGGCGAATTATGGTTTCCAACCTAATGATAGGTACCGACTCCATACTGACCGCAGACGACTGCCTGCTCCTTCCTACCAGGTTGGGGACAGGGTCTGGCTGTCATCTCTCAACCTCCGACTTCATGTTCCCTTTCTGAAGTTCGCACCTCGGTTTATTGGACCTTTCCGTATTCTACGCAGGATTAACCCAGTGGCTTATGCATTAGACCTTCCTTCTAATATGCATATTTTGAATGTATTTCATGCCTCCTTATTAAAACCTTTGGTCTGCAACCGCTTTATCACCTCGGTGCCACGTCCTCACCTGTACAGGTTGAGAACCATAAGGAGTATGAAGTACAATCCATTGTTGACTCCTGTAGGTTCCGTGGGTGCATACCTGGGGCATTGGAAAGGGTACGGTCGGGAGGAACGCTGTTGGGTCTCATCCTCAGACGTACATGCCCCTGTCCTCCTCCATGATTTCTATAGATGTTTTCCCCTCAAGCCTGGTAGTCCTCCGAGGTGGGGGGTCGTTGAGGAGGGGGTACTGTGGGCTGGGCTCAGCCCTTCCTTCTCTGAGCTGGCTGCTCAGTTGTCGGCTAATTGCCAGCTCCTATCTCTCCACAGTTACTCAGCTGTTGATGATATCCTGCTAGTCAGTCCTGCCTACTTAAGCCGTCCAATCCAGAGAAGCTCTGCCTTTGCCTTGGTCAACATCACAGAAACTGAGACGCTTTCCTTCGATCCTGTTCAAGACTTGCTTTGCTGACATCCCTTCTGGCTCCAGATCCTGCTTGCTGTTCCACTACATTGATCCCTGACTTCTGGCTTGGCTGACTATCCGTTCCGGTTACTGAACTTTGGCTATGTTATGACTACGTTTATTCTTTTTACTTTTATTATTAAACAAGTGTGATTTAACTGTACTTCTGTCTCTGCCTGATTTCATGGTTTCTGACAATTAGCGTAGTTGGCAACAGTTCTTGTACTCTGTTTGATGGACATGAGGCACTTGGCAGCAGAAGCGAAGCATGCGGGAACATCAAATACCCTTTTAATGGAGGCTGCAAACTCAGGGTAACTCAAGACAACAGGTTTTTGTGTCTCCCATAGAGGGTTTGCCCAGGCTAAGGCTCTCTCAGAAAGCAAAGATATCACAAAACCTACTTTGCTTCTGTCCGTGGGAAACGCCTGGGGCAGCATCTCAAATATATCTCAACCTGGTTGAGAAACCCTCTGCATTGAACTGGATCGCCTCCAAATTGCTGGGGAAGCAGAGCTGAACCAGACATACCTCTTATAGAGGTAATACTCAAGGCGGGTGCCTGCACAGAGACTGGCGCAGCAGCTGGGATGACCTGCAACTTAGGTATTACTGGAGCAGCCACAGTGATTGATTCCAGGTGAGCCGTGCGACTCAGGAGCGTTTGTAACGCCATGGCAAACTGATCTATAAGGTGATGCTGCTCATCCAATCTGGAAAAAATATTACCAACAATGGATTGACTGTTCCTTCTGAATTCATGGCCTTCGCCTACTGTCAGAAACCATGAAATCAGACCGAGACAGAAGTACAGTTAAATCACACTTGTTTAATAATAAAAGTAAATAAAACAAATGTAGTCAAAACATAGCCAGAGTTCAGGAACCGGAGCGGATAGTCAGACAAGCCAAATGTCAGGGAGCCGGCGATGAGCGTAGTAAAACAGCAAGCAGGATCTGGAGCCAGAAGGGATGTCAGCCAAGTCTTTTAACAGGAATGCAGGAGAGCCTCTCTGTGATGTTGACTAAGGCAAAGGGAGAGATCCTCTGGGCTGGACAACTTAAAGCGGAAGTAAACCCATCCATAAAACTGTTTAATTTCCAGCACATGCCGGAGCTATAACTCTCACATTGGTTGTGCTCTCAGCCAAACTATCAGACCATCCAATGGCTGGTGTCATAACTGATCACATGTGCTGCATCATGGCGGTTGTAGATTAAACAGAGGCAAAGATGGCAGCTTCCTTGGCTGAAAACGATAGGGGGGTTTACTTACACTTTAAGTAGGCAGGACTGACGAGCAGGAAATCATCAACAGCTGGGTACCTGTGGAGAGATAGGAGCTGGCAATTAGCCAACAGCTAATGGGCCAGCTCAGAGAAGGAAGGGCTGAGCCCAGCCCTGACAGGTGTACTCATTTATGCTGAGCACTGTGTATACTATTCTGAAAAAAACTATGGGGGTTATTTACTAAAGGCAAATCCACTTTGCACTATAAGTGCACTGAAAGTACATGTCATGGTTATGCAATAGAGTTTGTTTGTCAGCTTACCTGTCTCCATGTGTTCATCTCCAAAGACCAGCTGTCTCTCACCTGACTGCTTTTATTAACTCTCCTCTAGCATGGCTCCACCCCAGCTCCTATCAGAGAACTCTATATTAACCTCTGCACTGCAGGTCAGCCCTGCTGATCAACCTTTGTGTGTTTGGCTTCCTGTTCCTGCCTGCCATGTGCTCTACGTTTATTTCTGTTACCGACCTTGGCGTGTTCTATACTATTCTTGTCTGCTCGTGACCCTGACCTGTGGCGTGTCCCCGACTATCCCTGTTTGCCTGTGACCCTGAACCTTGGCGTGTACTCTGTTGTCCTTGTCTGCTTGTGGCCCTGACCTTGGCTTATTCCTTTACTATCCCTATCCCTCTGTTGCCTACTGTGGGTGTGAGCTGGGGGACCCTGGGGGTCGCGACCTGGAGCCAGTTGCAGCCTAGTCCATCCTCACCACTAGAGGCTCTGGTGAACACCTGCTGGCTCTTAGACTCTGCGCCTCGGTGGGATCCGTGTTGGTGTTCCAGCGGCCCTGCCTTCCTTATACCCAGACTCCCATCCGCAGCAGTCAGCCGTAGGGTCCACTGCCTTGCGGTGCACTCCTGATCCCAACGGTGTGCATCTGACATCTAGCCTCAAGGTGACCTGACAGTTTGATCAGCCATGGACCCGGCTGACGTGCCGCTTCCTGCAGCCGATCCATTGCAGGGCATAGTTCGCAGACTCGAGACCCAGGAATCTAATCAGACTCAGGTGATGCTATTCCTTAAGGATCTGGCTTCCCGCTTCGAGCAGCTCCAGGCCTCCTTGGGAAACACAAACCTGCAGCCTCAAGTACAATTAGCAGCTGCACCCATCGCACCAGTCGCAGCCACACATTCATATTTACTGCCAGCTCCGTCCCGTTTCTCTGGGGACTCCAAGGCCTGCAGGGGCTTCCTCAGCCAATGCACCATTTATTTTGAGCTCCAGCCTCAAAACTTTCTGTCTGATCGGGCTAAGGTAGCCTATATAATTTCCCTCCTCTCTGGTGAAGCTTTAGCTTGGGCTGCCCCCCTGTGGGAGAAGAATGACCCGGTGGTTTCCAGCCTGTCCGACTTCTTGAAGCTTTTTCATAATATCTTCGAGGAGCCAGCTCGGGTTTCTACAGCGCCTAGTGTCCTTTTACGCCTTCGCCAAGAATCTTGTTCAGTGGGACAATATGCGCTTCAGTTCCGTATCCTCACAGCTGAATTGAGCTGGAACAATGAGGCCCTGGTCGCAACCTTTTTACATGGCCTCTCTGACCAAGTGAAGGACGAATTAGCAGGAAGAGCCATCCCCGCCGGTCTGGACGATGTAATTTCCTCGTGCAATCAGATTGACATTCGTTTCCAGGAGAGGTCCCTAGAAAAAAGACGCCAGCACCCTCTAGGTCCTAGTCAGCCAGAACTCTTCCCCCGTCGCTCTGTGGAGCATCCTCTGCCTACTGAGGAACCTATGCAGCTGGGCCGGACTTGACTAACCCCCGAAGAACGTGCTAGATGCAGAACTCTAGGCTTGTGTCTTTATTGTGGGGGCAAGGGTCATTTTCGTGACTCCTACTCGCTTCGTCCGGGAAACTCTCGGGTCTAATACATTTGGAAGGTGGAGTAATGGACCCAGAAACATCACCTTCTCGTCTTCTTCTTCCAGTGTTCCTCCATGTAGGCCCATCTCCCCAATCGGTCCTAGCATATCTGGACTCCGGGGCTGCCGGCAATTTTATGGACTGGAGAACTGCTTCTTCTATGAAGCTTACCCTTTCTCCCCTTGCTACACCACTGGTAGTTTCAGCAATTGATGGTACTGTGCTCCCAGGGGGTCCTATACGTTTCCAGACGCTACCTATTAGGATGTCAGTAGGGATACTCCACCAGGTGTGGATTTCCTTCCTCATTCTACCCAAGGCCTCTACCCCCATTATATTGGGCCTTCCTTGGCTACAGCTCCACTCTCCACATGTGGACTGGGTCTCTGGGCAGATCCTGGCTTGGGTCCTTCATGTTTCTCGTCCTGTCTTCTCAAGGTGGTCCCCAAGGAGAGACTTCCCATTGCTACCACATCCGTATCTTCTGATCTTCCCGTGGCATACAGCGATTACCGGGATGTGTTCTGTAAGAAGTCTGCTGAGGTGCTTCCTCCCCATAGATCTTTTGACTGTGCCATTGACCTTGTCCCTGGAGCAACTCTGCCCAGGGGTCGTACCTACCCTCTGTCCATTCCAGAGACCCAGGCCATGTCTGAGTATGACGCCGAGAATCTGGAGAGGGGTTTCATCCGGAAATCCTCGTCGCCTGCAGGAGCAGGGTTCTTTTTCGTTGCTAAAAAGGATGGTACCCTCAGACCCTGCATCGACTATCGAGGGTTAAATGCAGTGACCATCAAAAACCGATACCCCTTACCTCTAATATCTGAGCTATTCAACAGGTTGAAGGGGGCTTTCGTTTTCACCAAGTTAGATCTCAGAGGTGCATACAATCTCATTAGAATACGGGAAGGTGATGAATGAAAGACTGCGTTTAACACTAGGGACGGGCATTACGAATACCTGGTTATGCCTTTTGGTTTGTGTAATGCTCTAGCTGTGTTCCAGAACTTTGTCAATGAAATCTTTAGGGATCTACTGTACCAGCTTGTTGTCATCTATCTGGATGACATTCTCATCTTTTCTGAAAATCTGCTTGCTCACGGAAACCATGTCCGCACCGTTCTTCAGCACCTTAGAGAGAATAATCTCTATGCCAAGCTGGAGAAATGTTCCTTTGAATGTCCTGAGGTCCTGTTTCTGGGATGTTTTGTTTCTAGTTTGGGTCTTCGCATGGATCCCGGAAAGGTCTCGGCCATTACCAACTGGCCCCTTCCTGCTAGCCTCAAGGCCACACAGCCCTTTCTTGGCTTCACAAATTATTATAGGCAGTTCATAAGGAATTACTCTTCCATTGCCGCGCCTATTATTGCTTTAACTAAGAAGGATGCAAATGCCAAAGACTGGCCTCTCGAGGCTGTCTCTGCGTTTCACAATCTGAAACAGGCCTTTGTTTCTGGACCTCTCTTGAGGAGACCAAATCCTGGGGACCCATTTTTTATTGAAGTAGACGCTTCTTCGATGGGGTGGGAGCTGTGCTTCTTCAGTTCTTTGAGAAGAGACGTCAACCATGTGCGTTCTTCTCCAAAAAAATTTCTCAGGCAGAGAGAAATTATGCCATTGGTGATCGGGAACTTCTCGCAATTAGAGTGGCGTCATCTCTTGGAGTATTCCCCTCACCCCATTACAATCTTTACTGATCACAAGAATCTACAATACCTACAGAATGCTAAATGTCTGAACCCCAGACAGGCCAGGTGGAGTCTCTTCTTTTCTCATTTTAAATTCACGAATACGTACAAACCTGGTTCCTGCAACGGTCAGGCTGATGCGCTCTCTAGGTCATTTGACACTTTGGACGAGGAGTCCACCCCTGATCCTGAGCCGGTCATTCCGACCTCATGCATTGTTGCCCATTCTACCACCCTGGAATCAAAAAATTCCTCCTGGCAAGACCTTTGTTCCCACGGAGCTAAGAGCTAAGATCCTTCGTTGGGGACATGATTCCAAGGTGGCAGGTCATGCTGGGTTCCTCCGATCCTTCCTGCTCATCAGTCGCCTCTACTGGTGGCATAACCTCCGCTCGGATGTTAAAGAGTACGTTAAGGCTTGTCATGTCTGTGCTCAGTCTAAATCTTCCACAATAGCCCCTGCTGGTCTTCTCATGCCCTTGCCCATGGTCTCACATCGCCATGGATTTTATTACCGATCTTCCACTGTCGGAGAATAATACAGCCATTTGGGTGGTAATTGATCGGTTCTCCAAGATGGCTCATTTTGTTCCTCTTCCTGGTCTCCCTTCTGCCTCTGCCTTGGTTCCCATTTTCGTACGAGAGATTTTCCACCTTCATGGTGTTCCTTCCCATGTCGTTTTCGGACAGGGGTGTTCAGTTTATGTCCCGTTTTTGGAGAGCCTTTTGCAAATCCCTCAACATTACCTTGGATTTTACCTCTTCTTACCATCCCCAATCCAATGGCCAGACTGAGAGGGTTAATCAGGAGTTGGAGGTCTTTCTCCGTACCTTGGTCTCGGCTCATCATGATGATTTTGCATCACTACTTCCGTGGGCAGAGTTCTACCACAATAATCATGTCAACGTCAGTTCTCAGAAAACACCCTTTATCACTGTTTATGAAAGACATCCTCAACTCCCTCTTCCTATGACCTGTTCTTCCGACATTACAGCCTTGGCTATTGTTCAGGAATCATTCAATTCCATGTGGGTTGATGTTCATGATTCCCTCCAGAAGGCTGCCAACAAATTCAAGAGTTTTGCTGACCGTCACAGGTGTAAGCCGCCTTCTCTTCAGCCAGGAGACAAAGTCTGGCTCTCCACCAGGAACATCAAACTCCGGGTTCCTTCTCTCAAATTTGCCCCAAGATTCATTGGTCCATACACCATAACTTCTAAACTGAATCCGGTTTGTTTCAAGCTCCAGACTCTCAAAAGCCTCAAAATCTCTAACTCCTTCCATGTTGCCCTTCTAAAGCCTTTAGTCCTCAATAAGTTCTCTTGTCCTCTCTCTACCGCAGCGCCGGTCTCTGAGGATAATCAGGAGTACGAGGTTAGCCAAATTTTGGATTCCCGACTCTGTAGAGACATTCTCCAGTACCTCGTGCATTGGAAGGGGTTTGGTCCTGAGGAGAGGTCGTGGATCAAGGCTTCTGAGGTCTTTGCACCTCGCCTGTTGAGGAAGTTTCATTTGAAGTTCCCCTCTAAACCTGGTCCCAGGCGGGGAAGGGGGAGGCCTTGTTAGAGGGGAGGTACTGTCATGGTTATGCAATAGAGTTTGTTTGCCAGCTTACCTGTCTCCATGTGTTCATCTCCAAAGACTAGCTGTCTCTCACCTGACTGCTTTTATTAACTCTCCTCTAGCATGGCTCCACCCCAGCTCCTATCAGAGAACTCTATATTAACCTCTGCACTGCAGGTCAGCCCTGCTGATCAACCTTTGTCTGTTGCCTACTGTGGGTGTGAGCTGGGGCCCCCTGGGGGTCGCGACCTGGAGCCAGTTGCAGCCCAGTCCATCCTCACCACTAAAGGCTCTGGTGAACACCTGCTGGCTCTTAGACTCCGCACCCCGGTGGGATATGTGTTGGTGTTCCAGCGGCCCTGCCTTCCTCATACCCGGACTCCCATCCGCAGCAGTCAGGCGTAGGGTCCACTGCCTTGCAGTGCACTCCTGATCCCAACGGTGTGCATCTGTCACTTAGTCTCAAGGTGACCTGACAGTATACTTGGAAGTAAAGTCGCTGCAGATCTGAGGGAAACATGCAAGAAAAATAAAAAACACCATTTTAGCTTGCACATGATTGAATGATAAAATCAGCAGAGCTTCCCCTCATTTCAGATTAACCCCTTAGATTTAGAACGACTGCACTTCCAAGTGTACAGTCAGCGCACTTTCAAGTGCACTTGTAGTGCAAAGTGGATTTGCCTTTTGTAAATAACCCCCTGTGTATATTTTTGTGGATGAGGCTCCACTGGAGTGGTGTCCCTAGTAAAGGAAATTGTAAATAACCCATAGCAGGGATGTTGTGTATAGCCCATAGCAGGAATGTTTGAAAAAAACTTATAAAGATGTAGATATTCAATATTCAATAATAAAACAATTCAAATCTATATCAATAGTTAGTCCTTGGGGGTATACTGATTGAAGCCTAAAAATTCATTGGGTTTCCATTTGAGAGTCCTGTTTTGTCATGTCTGTGCCTCTCCAATGTTTATTGACCCTATCTATACCCCAAAATCTCCAAACGGAGGGATATCTGTTGTGCACTTGCCTGAAGTGATTTGACACACTATGGTGCCTGTATCCTTTCTTTATATTGGCAATATGTTCTCCAATATGCTTGGATCATTTTCTGGTGGTTCTACCAATATTCTGAAAATTACAGGGACACATCAATAAATAAGTGACATACCTAGTGTTTGAGTTGATGAACTGTTTGATACAATATTCTTTCCCAGTGGTGACCGAAGAGAACTTTTCAGTTTTTCTCACCTTTTCATGAACTGTATTGCATGCTTTACATCTATTGCATTTATAAAAGCCTGTACTTTAAAAATAGTAGGGGGTCTCTTAGGGGATTCAGTTACATTTTTGGCCAACATAATGTGCAGCTCTGTGGCCCTCCTATAGATGAGTTTTGGTGTATTTGGAAGAATTTTGCTTTGTGTGCGATCTTTTAACAGTATGGGCCAGTATTTTTTAATGTTTTTTTTCTACTTCCCTGTTTTGGAGTCTATATCCTTATATGAAAGCAAGGTTAAGTTGATCCTCTTTGGCTTCTTTGGGGTTAGGCTTTAGTATGGTGGTCCTATTCATTTTCCTATTTGTTCCCTGGTCTTTTCTAGGTGTTTTCTATTGTAACCCTTTTTTAAAAACCTGTCAATGAGCATATAAGTTTGGATCCGATAGTCTTTCTCTCTATCGCAATTTCTTATGATTCATAGGAATTACACAGTTCAGATGATGACAGCTCCAGGTTGATATGTACCCATTACGGTCAGTATCCTTGAAGTGGGTATGGGTTCCCAATTGTGTTCCTGATCTGTAAATTTCTAGATCCAAAAACTGTATTAGCGATTCGTGCCATATACTGGTACATTTTATGTTATACTCATTGGAATTTATGTAGGCCAGAAATTCTTCCATTTTCCATTGCGGTCCCTCCCAAATGACAAAAATGTCATTTATATAGCATCTGTACATTTTTAGCTGGGGCCAGTGGTTAGTAAAAATCTGCTCTTCCTCCAGTTTATTCAAAAAGATATTGGCAATACTGGGAGCATATCTAGCCCCCATTGCCACTCCTTTGATTTGATTATAGAAATCTCCTGAGTGACCAAAAAAAATTATTGGTCATGGCTGTATCCAGAGGTTCAATCAGAAATTCTATTTGTGGTGTGGTATTTTTTTAGGGCCACAAGGTAGCTTCAAGGGCATCTTTTTGTCTGATATTGGTAAATATGCACTCAACATCTACCGTGTCCAACAGCATGTGATCCCCTATCTCCACTTCTTTGATCAAATTAATAAGTTCCCTACTGTCCTTAAGGCATCAATGCAGATTGCAAGAAGGTATCAATGTGGATCAATCTGGAATATAGGGAATCTATCCCACTAACTATAGGTCTACCTGGTGGGGCCCTCTTATTTGTATATTATGTATTTTGGGGACCTGGTAGATGACTGGGATTTTTGGACCCTTATGTACACGGTATCAGGCCTCTTTTTTGTTCAATATTCCCATTTTTTATTCCTTTCATATCAATTTATTCAGAGAGAATTTTAATCTAGATGTAGGATCCCCTGGTAGTTTTTGTAGGTGACTGAGTCTTGTAGTATTCTTTTCACCTCTGTATCGTAATCCTCCTGTGTGAGGCTCACCAGACCCCCCCCCCCAACATCTGCCGGTCTGATTTCTATAATTTTGTTCTTTTCCAGTTTTTTGACATTTTTATTATAGTAATTGGGATATTTTTAATGTCTTCCTGTACCATATGTTTAAATACTTCAATAAATTGATCTGATTTGTTACGTAATCCATTATGTTTATAGTTATCCTGAGTGGCACAACTATTCCTGTTTGGGTGTTCCTTAAAAAACTGATTTACATTCTCCTAGCAAATTTTTCTAGAACAATAAATGCCTTGAATTTGTTTAAAAACGTTGCCGGTGCATATTTCAAAACTTCACTGAGAACAAGCAATTCCTCTTTAGTAAAGGAAATCTCTGTGAGGTTGAAAATAGCTGCTGTTAGACTTCTCCTTTTCTTTTCTCCGCCTCTGCAGCCTCTTCTCTGCCTTCACCTGTATGGGTAGTGGATGGAATGATACCCTCCCCTCTGATGGTACCCTGGCTGTGTATTCTTGAATGGTTTCCTCCACTGTCTCCATTCCCCCCCTTGTGTGTTGTATGCTCCATAAGAGTTCTCCTTCTTCCTCTACCTCTGCCCCTAAAGTTACCTCTTGGGTTACCCCTATAGGGTCTGAATGGCTTCCATATTCCGGTGTGATAGGAGCTTTGTGGGGGTTGGTTCCCTAGGGGAGCAAATTGATTATAAACTGGTACTTGGTACTGGGGGTCTACTGGGGAGGCATATCCCCAAAGAGAAGGACTTCCCCCTTTCCAAATATTTGGGTGTGTTGGGATGATTACCCTCTGGTTCCTCTAGTGGGGGGGGGGGGGGGGTGATAAGATCCTGTCATTTCTATACTTTATTGTCTCGTTGATATTTTTTAATTTTCTTAATTTTAGTACCCTTATCCTGTTTAGTGAGATAATGCTGTAGTTTTTCTGTCTTTATTTTATACTCAGGACTATCTGCGAAAGGTGCCACCTTATCCTTCAGTGTATTCAACATTTGCAGTTTAGTTTTCCTTCTGTTGATACTGACTCACATGAGTTTCATTTCACACTGATTGAAAAACTGGCACCACTCTTTAGGTAAATTTTCATCTTCCAAGCCATCATTGGGGCCCAAGTGCCACCTGAGGCTTCTTGGAGTGATGTTTTCTTTTAAATATTGTTCTACGTTCTATGAGTGAAACAGGCTTGTATTGTCAGCCGACAATGGGGGTGAAACCTTGGGGGTCCTCAGTGATTGGAGCCTGGAGTTTCTTAGACTTTCATAGAAGAATCATCTCCATACAGGTGGTTACAAATCTTTATCTCCAACACACCAGACCTGTCTGCTCCCCAGGATGACAGGTCTGGTGTGTTGGAGATAAAGATGTGTAACCACCTGTATGAAGACGATTCTTCTATGAAAGTCTAAGAAACTCCAGGCTCCAATCACTGAGGACCCCCAAGGTTTCACCCCCATTGTTGGCTGACAATACTCTTGAGTTCAAACTTTCTGGTAAGCCTGCATCTATCTTGGTGGTGGCTCCATCACATTGGTGTTCCTATTTTCCATCTACCACATTGGCTTTATGTATGGTGATCGAGACCATCTTATTTCAATATGGACTGTTATTATTCACTGCACATTGTGGATCCTTGAGATTTTTATGGACTTTATCACTTACTTTATGTGTGTTTTGGATTTTTTCACATATCTTCTTATCACGTGTCATTTACATTTATGTATATAAGTTTACTGTGGTCTGTTTATTGATTTAATTTATTTATGTTCACATTATAGCTGTGGTAACTAAGTTTGGCACTTCAGTGCTACACTTATACACTTGTTGATTTAAGCAAAATTTCTGTTTGTTGTGTTAGCTGCTAATATTTTTGTCAGCACGGAGTACTGTATTAGATTATAGTTTAAATATTGTTCTAGTGTGGCAATGTCCCATCACACTAAAGGAGCAGCCACATATTGCTAATTCACTTTTTAGGGTGCCATTTTTTGGTATGATTTATTCACTTTAAGTTTAGTGCTTGTAATCGATCCTCGTAACTGAGGTCCTTCAGCCCCCTTATTAACTTTGTTGCCCTTCTCTGGACTCTCTCCAGTTCCCACACCTCCCTCCTGAGGATTTTTTGACCAGAACTGAATGGAATACTCCAGATGTGGCTGAACCAGAGTTTTATAAAGTGGTAGGATTATTGGTTTAGCTCTGGAGTAAATTCCTTTTTTTATGCATGCTGTAGCGGGGTGCCTGTAAAACAGGTTCAAATTTACAGGAAAAGTGATTGATGGGGATATATGTTCCTCCACGGATTCTTAGATTTGCAATCTAAGATAATTCCAGCAAAGACTTCAGGGTAAAGAAGGATAGTTCTTTACCCTGTATTGGTAAAGTCCATTCTGGGGCTGGTTTTATTGGGACTCTGATAGAGATCCGGGTGGAACAGACTTCCAAGTCCGTGGACCGCAGTTTTCTTTTCAGGTCTTGATTAAGGCAGTTGGTCCTAGCTCTCAGGGAGAGAGAGTGTGTCTCCATGCTCCCGCATCTAGGAGCATGGCTGCTCATCCCTGATGTTGGATATAAAGGATTTGCATTTGTAAGAGCACTTACTACAAGACCAAGAACTGGTCAGCCTATGGACACAGTAAGGCTCCGTAGAGCAGAAGTTTATTGTTGTTTGATTGCTGGAAGAGCTGGTGGTTTGAGGGACCAGTAGCAGCAGTGCTGTTGAAGAGTAGCCAGGTTGGCTTGTATTTTCAGTGGTGTCCCTTTCAAGGGGTGCCATCATTTTTCACACATTTTTCACACCTTAATATCATATATTTTTTTTTATATATATATTACATATTACATATATATTACATCATTTTTATATTGTTTTTTTTTTTTTTTTTTTACCCCCACATGGAATCTCGAGATTCAAACCGACGACCCTTTTGCTGCTGGGTGAGAGTGCTGGCCACTGCAGTACTGTGCTGCCCATGTCCAACAACCTGGAGGATGGGGTAAACAGTTAAATCTCTGTATTTGCGGACAATACTAAGCTAAGCAGGGCAATAACTTCTCCGCAGGATGTGAAAACCTTGCAAAAATATCTGAACAAATTAATGGGGTAGGCAACTACATGGCAAATGAGGTTCAATGTAGAAAAATGTAAAATAATGCATTTGGGTGGCAAAAATATGAATGCAATCTATACACTGGGGGGAGAACCTCTAGGGGAATCTAGGATGGAAAAGGACCTGGGGGTCCTAGTAGATGATAGGCTCAGCAATGGCATGTAATGCCAAGCTGCTGCTAACAAAGCAAACAGAATATTGACATGCATTAAAAAGGGGATCAATTCCAGAGATAAAACGATAATTCTTCCTACAAGACTCTGGTCCGGCCGCACCTAGAGTATGCTGTCCAGTTCTGGGCACCAGTCCTCAGGAAGGATGTACTGGAAATGGAGCGAGTACAAAGAAGGGCAACAAAGCTAATAAAGGGTCTGGAGGATATTAGTTACGAAGAAAGGTTGCGAGCACTGAACTTATTCTCTCTGGAGAAGAGACACTTGATATGATATGGGATATGATTTCAATATACAAATACCGTACTGGGGACCCTACAATAGGGATAAAACTTTTTCGCAGAAGGGAGTTTAACAAGACTCATGGCCACTCATTAAAATTAGAAGAAAATATGTTCAACCTTAAACTAGGGTTCTTTACTGTAAGAGTGGCAAGGATGTGGAATTCCCTTCCACAGGCGGTGGTCTAAGCGGGGAGCATCAATAGTTTCAAGAAACTATTAGATAAGTACCTGAACGACTGCAACATACAGGGATTTACAAAGTAATACTGACTTATAATCACACACGGTTTGATGTATGTGTGTCTTTTTTCAACCTCACCTACTATGTAACTATGTAACCAAGGACTGGTCAGTCTATGAACACAGTAAGGCTCAGTAGAGCAGAAGTTTATTGTTGTTTGATTGCTGGAAGAGCTGGTGGTTTAAGGGGCCAGTACCTGTAGCAACAGTGCTGTTGAAGAGTAGCCAGGTGGGCTTTTATTTTCAGTCATGTCTGAATGATGTTTAAACCCCTGCGTGGGATTCCTGAGTGGACTTTTGTTTCGTTTTTATAATTTAATAAACGTGGGCTACCAGGCCCTTAACTATAAACGCCTGTCTGATATGGACTCACTACATGAAAACGCATCTACCACTGAGCTGAACAATCCCCCATGCCACAATGCTAATATTCTGCTAGCTTTGCTTGCTGCAGATTGGCATTGCATGCCATTGCTGAGTCTATCATCTACTAGGACCCCAAGATCTTTTTTCTATCCTGGATTCCCCCAGATGTTCTTCCCCTAGTGAGTATCTAGCAATCACATTTTTAGCCCCCAAGTGCATTACTTTACATTTTTCTAAATTAAACCTCATTAATTTATTTAGGTCCTCTTGTAAAGTTTCTATACTGTATCCTGTTGTGAAGTTACTGCCCTGCTTATTCTTGTGTCGTCAGCAAACCCTGAGATTGAGCTATTAATACTGCCCTCTATATCACATATAAAAAAATTATACAGAATTGGTCCTACGACAGAGCTTTGGGGTACCCTGCTTACCACTCGAGACAAATCTGAGTATTTGCTATTTATCACCACCCTTTGGACATGCCCCTGTAACCAGTTTTCTATCAATGTACAAACCCTATGGTCCAAGCCTAAAGACTGCAGTTTGTAGATTAAGCGTCTATTGGGGACTGTATCGAAAGCTTTTGCAAAATCCAGATACAACCCATCCACCGGCCTTCCCTTATCTAGATGGCAGCTCACTTCCTCATAGAATGTTAACAGATTGGTTTGACAAGAATAACCTTTCATAAACCCATGCTGATTAATACTAATGCTACTGTTTTCATCAGCAAATCCTTGGATATAGTCCCTTATCATCCCCTCCAATAATTTACATGCTATCAATGTTTGACTGTTCTGTAGTTCCCAAGTATATATTTCATCCCTTTTTTTGAATCAGATGGTTCCATTCCTGTCAGTGAGCTGTCCATAAAAATTAGGAATAGCAGAGGCGCATGCGCGGAGGACTCCAAGATGACCGATTAAGCCTGGAGCTCCGCAATACCCGGCCTAACGGCACACACACAGCAACAGACTGGGCCTGGGGGGACAGCATCGGACCACCAGCTGGGGGAAACCCCCAGGAGCCAGTACCTGTCCAGGGGCTAGGCCAGAAGAGACCTACAGCCGCGATTTAGCCTGATCCCAGAGCTGCTTGTTTCTAAGATGTTGGCCACCGCACAGTCCTGTGCTGACATGGAGGAGGAACTCGAGCACTCGGCTCTAGGCCCCCTGCAGATGCCCCTGGGGCAAGCTCAGGGCTGGATTAACATAGGGGCTAGTGGAGCTGCAGCTCCAGGCCCCTCCTTCAATATAGGCCCATGCCAGTGGCTTATCAATATCTGTGTGCCTTCCTGAAAGAAGAGGAGCCCTCTGTGCACTGCACACATGGAGGAGACAAGTGTTAGTCACTGCAGCGAGTCCTGTCTCTGCCGATGCCTGACTCCTATGACAGGATCTGTTACACTCACACAGATCCTCTGTGTCTGGGAGCTGTCTGGGGGAGGGGCGCTGATGTTGTCCTAATCAGTAGGAGCCCAGGAGGAAGGACATCTCCCATGCTGTTGAGAAAAGGTTAGTAAATTTGTTAGGGAGGTGTTGTGTAATTATTGTGCTATGGGACACACTGCTGCTTCCCCCCATGTAATGTGCTCTCTTGTGCCCAGTGCCCACCATGTCATGTGCTGTGCCCACCATGTCATGTGCTGTGCATTGCAGTGCCGACTATGTATTGTGCAGTGCCCACTATGTCGTGATGTGCCTTGCAGTGCACACCATGTCATGCCATGTGTATTGCAGTGCCCCCCATGTAATGTGTTGTGCCCAGTATGTCATTTGCTGTGCATTGCAGTGCCCATTATGTAATGTGCAGTGTCCCCATGTCATGTGCTGTACATTACAGTGCCCACCATGTAATGTGCTGTGCCCACTATGTCGTGCTGTGCCTTGCAGTGCCCACCATGTAATGTACAGTGCCCACCATGTCATGCTGTACCTTGCAGTGCCCACCATGCCATGTGCTGTGCCCACCATGTAATGTGCAGTGCCCACCATATCATGTGATGTGCCATCCAGTGGCCACCATGTCATGTGCAATGTCCACCATGTCATGTGCTGTGCCATTCAGTGCCTGCCATGTAATGTGCAGTGCCCACCATGGCATGTGCTGTGCCTTGCAATGCCTGCTATGTAATTTGCAGTGTCCACCATGTCATTTGCTGTGTCATGCAGTGATCCCACCATGTATTGTGCAGTGCCCACCATGTAATGTGCTGTGCCATGCAGTTCCCAACATGTCATGTGCTGTGCCCACCCTGCCATATGTTGTGCCCAGCATGTAGTGTGTTGTGCCCACTGTGTAATGTGCTGTGCTGTCCAGCATGTCATGTGCAGTTCCTGACATGTTATGTGCAGTTGCATTGCCCACCATGAAATGTGCTATGCCATACAGTGCCCACCATGTAATGCGCTGTGCCCACCACGTCATGTGCTGTGCCATGCAGTGCCCACCATGTAATGCGCTGTGCCCACCATGTCATGTGCTGCGCCATGCAGTGCCTACCATGTAATGTGCTGTACCCACCATGTAATGTGCTGTACATTGTCCACCATGGCATGTGCTGTGCAGTACCCACAATGGAATGTGCTGTGCAGGGCTCACCATGTCATGTGCGGTGTCCACCATTTAATGTGCTGTGCTCACAATGTAATGTGCTATGCTGTGTCGTGCCGTGTCCACCAATGTGCCCAATGGAATGTGGT
The DNA here is from genome assembly GCF_042186555.1 of Aquarana catesbeiana. Taxonomy (NCBI): domain Eukaryota; kingdom Metazoa; phylum Chordata; class Amphibia; order Anura; family Ranidae; genus Aquarana; species Aquarana catesbeiana. Next base: position 141,955,257 of record NC_133335.1, on the reverse strand, counting down.
GTGCAGGGCCCACCATGTCATGTGCGGTGTCCACCATTTAATGTGCTGTGCTCACAATGTAATGTGCTGTGCTGTGTTGTGCAGGGCCCACCAATGTGCCCAATGGAATGTGGTGTGCAGGGCCCACCATGTCATGTGCGGTGTCCACCATTTAATGTGCTGTGCTCACAATGTAATGTGCTGTGCTGTGTTGTGCAGTGCCCACCAATGTGCCCAATGGAATGTGGTGTGCAGGGCCCACCATGTCATGTGCGGTGTCCACCATTTAATCTGCTGTGCTCACAATGTAATGTGCTGTGCAGTGCCCACCATGTCATGTGGTGTCATGCAGTGCCCACCTTGTCATGTGCTGCGCAGTGCCCACCATGCCATGTGCAGTACCCACCATATATTATGCTGTGCCCACCATATAATGTGGTGTGCAGTGCCCACTTGTAATGTGCTCAGCTGTGCCTGCCATGTCATGTGCTGTGCCCACCATATAAGGTCCTGTGCCCACTGTGTGCATGTGCTGTGTTGTGCCCACCATGCAATGTGGTATGTTGTGCAGTACCAACCATGTCATGTACCGTGCCTACCTTGTAATGTGCTGTATTGGTCAGTGCCAACCGTGTAATGTGCTGTGCCCGCCATGTAATGTACTGTGCTTTGCCCACCATTAAATGTGCTGTATCCATGTATCCACCATGTAATGTGTTGTGCCAATCATGTAATGTACTGTGCTATTTCCCCCCTCCCCCCGTGTAATGTACTATGCTGTGCCCCCCACAGACTCACCCCCTCACTCTCACCCCCCCCTCTCTCTCTCTCTTTCACCCCCTCACCCCCTCTCCCTCTCATCCCCTCTCTTTCACCCTGTTCTCTCTCTCTCTCACCCCCTTCATCCCCAATTCTCTCTCTCTCTCGACCCTTTTAACCCCTTCTTTCCTACCACCCTCTCTCTCTTTCACCCTCTCTCTATTCCCCTTTTTCTCACCCCCCTCTCTCTCTCTCTTGTCCCCTCTCTCTCTCATTCACCCCCTTTCTCTCTCTTTCCCCCTCCCATCCCCTCTCTTTCAACCCCCTATCTTGCTATCACCCCCCTCTTTCTCTCTCATTCCCTCTCTCTCATTCACCCCCTCTCTCTCTCTCTCTCCAAAAAATTGTTTTCATTTTATTTATTTTCATAAAAAGGCCCACCAAAACAGGGGCGTAACTAGAAATAGCAGGGTCCCATAGCAAAATGTTGTATGGGGCCCCCCTGCAAACAGCCCCCCCCCCCCACAGCTGCCCTAGTGTCAATGCAGCGTGAGCTGTGCCACATACAGCGTGACCTGTGCATAATGCAGTGTGACCTGTGCCCAATACAGCGTGACCTGTGCCGCCTACAGCCTGGTCTGCCTGTGCCCCATACAGCCTCACCTATGCAGAGGAAAAGGCAAGCCACCCGGATCAGCAGAGAGCGGGATTGCCCGCTGTAATAGCTTTCATTTGAATTTCCCGTCTTCCCGGGGCTCATCGTCACATAGCCCCACCTCTTGGCCCAACGCCTTTGATGACGTCACATGTCCCGCATTGGATCGGCGTTCTGTCTATCAAAGGCGCCAGGCCAAGAGGTGGAGCTATGTGACGTGAGCCCCGGGAACACTGGAAGTTCTAATGAAAGCTATTACATTGGGCAATTCAGCTCTCTGATATGGACAGCTCGCCTCTTTCTCTCCTTTCTCTTCCCTTGGCTGGGAGACTGTGCCGGTGGTGCTCTCATCCTCACTGGGCCCCACTCGGCTGCGGGCCCCATAGCGCCCGCATGGGTCGCTATGGTGGTAGTTACGCCCCTGCACCAAAATCTTTAGCAGCAGGCCCATGATGCTCTTGATCTGGCCCTGGGCACACTGTGGCACCTTCCCTGGCCTCCACAGAGTTGCTCTTAGGCTGCAACATAGAGGATTACATGCTTTCACCCATGGGGCCTGCTGAGGCCTACTCGGCCTCCCCACACCAGCCTAGGCAAGGTACCTCAGACACCCTCATAAATAATGCTGACCTATTCAATAGACTGTCAGAATTACTGGACAGGGGCCAAACCACCACTGCAGAAAAAATTGCAGGAGACAATAAGGCTGATTTTCAGAACCTAGGAGACAGGATGGAGGCCATTGAACACAAGCTGGACGACACAGTAGCCAGGGCCAATAAAAACTCTGATCACATTTACCTACTACTGGAACAGCTGGACACAGCTCTATCCAAGATCGATGAACTCGAAAACAGATGAAGAAGGGATAATTTCAGGATAAGGGGATTCACGGAGTCTATCACAGACGTCACAGCAGCAGTCCAAGACTTCATTAAGGGCCTTGTTCCTGACATTCAGCCGCATAAGCTAGAATTGGATGAGGCACACAGAGCTCTGGGCCCCCCAAGAAAGGACGGAGCCCCTAAATATGTAGTGGTGAAGCCTCATTTCTACACGGTGAAGGAGGAGATCATGAAAAGATCCCACATGCAAACACCACTTCTATGCCAAAATCATCCAGTCCAGATCTTTGCAAACATTTCTCACTTGACCATTCAAAGGAGGCAGTCCCTAAAACCCCTGCTCACAGTTCTTTCCCAGAAAGAAATCAAGTACTGGTGGGCCTTCCCATTTGCTTTCAAGTTTGATTTCAAATCCAAAACTTACTCCTTCTCCAGTCTCCAGGAAGGTGAGAAACTTCTGCTGGGACTGAGATTAATAACACTGGGCCCCCCTCAAACCCCGTCGAACTCCCAATCGGGAGCGACAAAACATCAAACACCATTCAGCCCCATTTCTCCTGTATGGAACAAATCCAACTTCAAGCGATCCAAGGAAGGCAGACCTCCCTGACTTAAGAAGAAGACAGAGTGGACACACACCCTTTTCTGGTCCTAACTAGACAATGGAAAATGATACGTTCAGCCATGAACCTTACCAAGATACCTTCTTATTGTTTTGTATATTTTTTGCCTGTTTGAACAGTTTATAACATCATCCAGACCCCTTCAACATTACCCTGGAACAAAGACTCCCCATATAGTTATATGTGTAGTGATATTTGGTATAGTGGGTAGATAATTAATTAGTAGTTGTTATAATGATGAATCTTCCACAGCAACCCAATTCTTCCAGAGAGATGCACTTTATTGACTTCCAACACAGAACAAAGTCTTGCAACAGATGATAAAATCCAACAGAGTAAATATGACAATGCTAGTAAATATACTAGCCTTCAGAGTCCCATGTTTCCTAGACCTGTTCCTTCATAATCACAGACACCCAGAGAGAATAGACTGAACGCCAAGTGGTTATAATACCTACTGTATACACTGAATGGCTGAGCAATTTGATTGGCCATTTAAATTAGGCCTTTGATCTGCTTCTGTCTTTCAGAGTGACAGACAATGACCCCTATCCGTAAACAGAACATAGCCCAGAGTCACTATCTGTCCCTTTTGATATGTGGAGTAAATTTTGTTTGGCCACTTCCTCTTTGACCAACAAGTCCCTTTTGATATGTGTAATTGAGTTGGCTCGGACAACTCAATCATTGTCAACTGAAATCTGGCCTGGTCAATCTTGTACTGTATGTGTACATATATATATAATAATAATATAAAACCCCACATAAATCTACCAACATATTACAACATATATACCCCTACTTGGGTCGGTTCTAACTACTAGAACTGACCCATAAATCAAACAACAACAAAAAATCATCATGATTTAAGATACTGAATGCTTTACAATGGCCCATATAAAATATGAAGTTGAAACTGGTTACATCTCTCTTTACCAGCCTCTAAAATATCCCCATGAAACAGTTATTAGATAGTATAACTTTTAGACCATGACTGGAAAAAGGATTTGGTAAACATCAGTGGCCCATATACAGTGCCTTGCAAAAGTATTCACCACCTTGACTTTTTACCTATTTTGTTACATTACAGCTTTTAATTCAAAATGTTTTTTATCTGAATAATAAGTGATGGATTAGAACACAATAGTCTAAGTTGGTGAAGTAAAATCAGAAAAAACTATTTTTAGGAAATAGAAAACTGATAATTGGCATGTGCGTATGTATTCACCCCCTTTGTTATGAAGCCCATAAAAAGCTCTGGTGCAACCAATTACCTTCAGAAGTCACATAATTAGTGAAATGATGTCCACCTGTGTGCAATCCAGGTGTCACACTATCTGTCATTACATATACACACCTTTTTGAAAGGCCCCAGAGGCTGCAACACCTAAGCAAGAGGCACCACTAACCAAACACTGCCATGAAGACCAAGGAACTCTCCAAACAAGTAAGGGACAATGTTGTTGAGAAGTACAGGTCAGGGTTAGGTTATAAAAAAATATCCAAATCTTTGATGATCCCTAGGAGTACCATCAAATCTATCATAACCAAATGGAAAGAATATGGCACAACAACAAACCTGCCAAGAGACGGCCGCACACCAAAACTCACGGACCGGGCAAGGAGGGCAATAATCAGAGAGGCAGCACAGAGACCTAAGGTAACCCTGGAGGAGCTGCAGAGTTCCACAGCAGAGACTGGAGTATCTGTACAAAGGACAACAATAAGCCATACACTCCATAGAGTTGGGCTTTATGGCAGAGTGGCCAGAAGAAAGCCCTTACTTTCTGCAAAAAACAAAATGGCACGTTTTGAGTTTGCGAAAAGGCATGTGGGAGACTCCCAAAATGTATGGAGGAAGGTGCTCTGGTCTGATGAGACTAAGATTGAACTTTTTGGACATCAAAGAATGTCTGGTGCAAACCCAACACATCACATCACCCAAAGAACACGATCCCCACAGTGAAACATGGTGGTGGCAGCATCATGCTGTGGAGATGTTTTTCAGCAGTCAGGACTGGGAAACTGGTCAGAGTCAAGGGAAAGATGGTTGGTGCTAAATACAGGGATATTCTTGAGAAAAACCTGTACCACTCTGTGTGTGATTTGAGGCTAGGACAGAGGTTCACCTTCCAGCAGGACAATGACCCCAAACACACTGCTAAAGCAACACTTGAGTGGTTTAAGGGGAAACATGTAAATGCGCTGGAATGGCCTAGTCAAAGCCCAGACCTCAATCCAATAGAAAATCTGTGGTCAGACTTAAAGATTGCTGTTCACAAGTGCAAACCATCCAATTTGAAGGAGCTGGAGTTTTGCAAGGAGGAATGGGCAAAAATCCCAGTGGTAAGATGTGGCAAGCTCATAGAGACTTATCCAAAGCGACTTGGAGTTGTGATAGCCGCAAAAGGTGGCTCTACAAAGTATTGACTTTAGGGGGGGTGAATAGTTATGCACATTGACTTTTTCTGTTATTTTGTCCTATTTCTTGTTTGCTTCACAATAAAAAAAAAAAAAACATCTTCAAAGTTGTGGGCATGTTCTGTAAATTAAATGATGCAAATCCTTAAACAATCCATGTTAATTCCAGTTTGTGAGGCAACAAAACACGAAAAATGCCAAGGGGGTATACTTTTGCAAGACACTGTAGCTGTTGAGCCTTATTAATATATCACATCAAGATCTTAAATATTGCCAAAGACGAGCTGATGTCACAGTCAATTCTTGGGTCTGACTTCATCACATGTCTCACCATCTCACTGAAAGTAAACTTAGTATGCTCTGTGAGCCCCAATCCACATACGTCAAGGATTCTCTCATCTCCAGGCTCAAGCTTTTCATTTTTAAAGATGCTTTTACACAAACATTTTACTTTCATCTTTATAATAAGAAGAACCATCAATGTACCAGCACTCACTTTCAATGTCAAAAGGTTTGGATACGGCAGTAAAAACCTGTGCTGCAAACTATTTCCTTGCACTTAACATTCATGAGCCTAAACCTGTAGTCCATCTTGCAAGCATTTTACAATTCACATCTGCTTCTTTCCATTTCCTATTTGAGCAATGATGACCTATTGTGTACCTGTCAAGTACCAGGATTTGTTGATTGCCAGCCACAATTTGCTTTTGTAATTTGCTGTAGGCTGACCCCACATTGCCTTCAATAGAGCAGTTACTTGGATCATTCAGTCCATAATTCCACCTGAATGGGACCACAAGATGGTTTAGATAGTATCAGCTTGACATCCGTGTTTATCAGATCATGTGTCCAGACAACGCGGTAGTGGAAATTCTTGTCAGTATTTTTGCCATGAAAGGTAGAAAGTTCTTTTTCATCCATATATGTCATAGCCTTCAGCAATTATAAACAACAGATTCAACAAAGTTCAAATCATGACTAGAGTGATGAATTTCACTCACCCCTCTTATAAATTTAGGAAAACCACCCAACATACTATTCTACTCAGTCTAAGTATACAAATACTCAGACATCCAGTAATTTATGCTATGCCAAGCCAGTGTGCAGCATCTCACCTTAAATGTCAAATATATTGATCAATACGTATTCTGCAATATGTACAGATGTCATGAAAATTATTTTAGGTTTAAATGATTCTCTTTGGTTTTAAGATAGAATTCAAGAAATAAAACATAATGAAAATAAAAAAATGAAAAGCAAAATATATCAGGAAAAGGGAGAAAAATTAAAAATTAGGGTGTTGAAGGAAAAAAAAAGTTCCATTGCTTGATGAATATTGAGAGAGTCCATGAATTCTTTATAATTCCTTGTATAGTGATATATTGTCTATTCAGTGTTTCTCACTAGCCAGCAATGTCAGATACTTCTAGTGCTTCTGCTACTCACATGCAAATGAGCATCTCCGGCAATATCTGAAAGACAAAAAAACTAGCCAACAAAAACTTGTTAGCGAGGTCCTTAAACGTTGTTTGAAGTTAAAACAAAGCACTATTTACACGTTTACAGTTTGAAGCTAATTTACCCCCACTGCTAGAGAAGTGTAATTTGCTTTCAAAAACAGATCTGAAGAACGTACAGTCAGGTTCATAAAAATTGGGACATTGACACAATTCTAATCTTTTTGGCTCTATACACCACCACAATGGATTTGAAATGAAACAAACAAGATGTGCTTTAACTGCAGACTTTCAGCTTTAATTTGAGGGTATTTACATCCAAATCAGGTGAACGGTGTAGGAATTACAACAGTTTGTATATGTGCCTCCCACTTTTTAATGGACCAAAAGTAATGGGACAATTGGCTGTTCAGCTGTTCCATGGCCAGGTGTGTGTTATTTCCTCATTATCCCATTTACAAGGAGCAGATAAAAGGTCCAGAGTTCATTTCAAGTGTGCTATTTGCATTTGGAATCTGTTGCTGTCAGCTCTCAATATGAGATCCAAAGAGCTGTCACTATCAGTGAAGCAAGCCATCATTAGGCTGAAAAAACAAAACAAACCCATCAGAGAGATAGCAAAAACATTAGGTGTGGCCAAATCAACTGTTTGGAACATCCTTAAAAAGAAAGAACGCACTGGTGAGCTCAGCAACACCAAAAGACCACAGAAAACAACTGTGGTGGATGACCGAAGAATTATTTCCATGGTGAAGAAAACACCCTTCGCAACAGTTAGCCAGATCAAGAACACTCTCCAGGAGGTAGGTGTATGTGTGTCAAAGTCAACAATCAAGAAAAGACTTCACCAGAGTAAATACAGAGGGTTCACCACAAGATGTAAACCATTAGTGAGCCTCAAAAACAGGAAGGCCAGATTAGAGTTTGCCAAACAACATCTAAAAAAGCCTTCAAAGTTCTGGAACAACATCCTATGGACAGATGAGACCAAGATCAACTTGTACCAGAGTGATGTGAAGAGAAGAGTATGGAGAAGGAAAGGAACTGCTCATGATCCAAAGCATGCCACATTATCAAAGAAGCATGGTGGTGGCAGTGTCATGGCGTGGGCATGTATGGCTGCCAATGGAACTGATTCTCTTGTATTTATTGATGATGTGACTGCTGACAAAAGCAGCAGGATGAATTCTGAAGTGTTTCGGGCAATATTATCTGCTCATATTCAGCAAAATGCTTCAGAACTCATTGGACGGCGCTTCACAGTGCAGATGGACAATGACCCGAAGCATACTTCGAAAGCAACCAAAGAGTTTTTTAAGGGAAAGAAGTGGAATGTTATGCAATGCCCAAGTCAATCACCTGACCTGAATCCGATTGAGCATGCATTTCACTTGCTGAAGACAAAACTGAAGGGAAAATGCCCCAAGAACAAGCAGGAACTGAAGACAGTTGCAGTAGAGGCCTGGCAGAGCATAACCAGGGATGAAACCCAGCATCTGGTGTTGTCTATGCATTCTAGACTTCAGGCTGTAATTGACTGCAAAGGATTTTCAACCAAGTATTAAAAAGTGAAATTTTGATGTTTTGATTGTTAATCTGTCCCATTACTTTTGGTCCCTTAAAAGTGGGAAGCACATATACAAACTGTTGTAATTCCTACACCGTTCACCTGATTTGGATGTAAATACCCTCGAAATAAAGCTGAAAGTCTGCAGTTGAAGCACATCTTGTTTGTTTCATTTTAAATCCATTGTGGTGGTGTATAGAGCCAAAAAGATTACAATTGTGTCGATGTCCCAATATTTATGGACCTGACTGTACATCCTGTACCCCCTTCAACTGCTCTAATAATGTATCACGTTCCCCTCTCATCTTGTCATACACAATCTTCAGGTGGTCATACAGGGCCGATCCTAGGGTCACAGACGCTTGGGTGCAGAATTATTTTGGGCGCCCCCACGTGGGCATGGTCATCTTACTAACTCCTCCCGTTTGCAAATGTTTCTATGGCAATGACTCAAACACAGATATGCTCCCCTAAGGAGTCTTTGTTAACCTGGGACCCTCCCATGATCTCTTAACAATAAAGAGAAAGAGATGGTCAGAGACTGCAAACATACCAGAAGAGATGGTCAGAGACTGCAGACATAGTACAAGAGGTGGTCAGAGACTGCAGACATAATACAAGAGATGGTCAGAGACTGCAGACATAATACAAGAGATGGTCAGAGACTGCAGACATAATACGAGAGATGGTCAGAGACTGCAGACATAGTACAAGAGATGGTAAGAGACTGCAGACATAGTACAAGAGATGGTCTGAGACTGCATAAATAGTACAAGAGATGGTCAGAGACTGCAGACATACTACAGAAGATGGTCAAAGACTGCAGACATGATACAAGAGATGGTCATAGACTGCAGACATGATACAAGAGATGGTCAGAGACTGCAGACATACTACAGAAGATGGTCAGAGGCTGCAGATATGATACAAGAAATGGTCAGAGACTGCAAACATACTATATAAGATGGTTAGAGACTGCAGATATGATACAAGAAATGGTCAGAGACTGCAGACATAGTACAAGATATGGTCAGGGACTGCAGACATAGTACAAGAGATGATCAGAGACTGCAGACATACTTCAAAAGATGGTCAGAGACTGCAGACATGATACATACGATGGTCATCGACTGCAGACATGATACAAGAGATGGCCAGAGACTGCAGACATACTACAGAAGATGGTCAGAGACTGCAGACATGATACATAAGATGGTCAGAGACTGCAGACATGATGTAAGAAATTGTCAGGGACTGCAGACATACTACAGAAGATGGTCACAGACATGATACAAGAGATGGTCAGAGACTGCAAGACATACTACAGAAGATGGTCAGAGGCTGCAGATATGATACAAGAAATGGTCAGAGACTGCAAACATACTATATAAGATGGTTAGAGACTGCAGATATGATACAAGAAATGGTCAGAGACTGCAGACATAGTACAAGATATGGTCAGGGACTGCAGACATAGTACAAGAGATGATCAGAGACTGCAGACATACTTCAAAAGATGGTCAGAGACTGCAGACATGATACATACGATGGTCATCGACTGCAGACATGATACAAGAGATGGCCAGAGACTGCAGACATACTACAGAAGATGGTCAGAGACTGCAGACATGATACATAAGATGGTCAGAGACTGCAGACATGATGTAAGAAATGGTCAGGGACTGCAGACATACTACAGAAGATGGTCAAAGACATGATACAAGAGATGGTCAGAGACTGCAAACATACTATATAAGATGGTTAGAGACTGCAGATATGATACAAGAAATGGTCAGAGACTGCAGACCTAGTACAAGAGATGGTCAGAAACTGCAGACATACTGCAGAAGATGGTCAGGGACTGCAGACATATTACAGAAGATGGTGATCGACTGCAGACATGATACAAGAGATGGCCAGAGACTGCAGACATACTACAGAAGATGGTCAGAGACTGCAGACATGCTACAGAAGATGGTCAGAGGCTGCAGTTATGATACAAGAGATGATCTGAGACTGCAGACATAGTACAGGAGATGGTCAGAGACTGCATACATAGTACAAGAGATGGTCAGAGACTGCATAAATAGTACAAGAGATGGTCAGAGACTGCATGCATAGTACAAGAGATGGTCAGAGACTGCATAAATAGTACAAGAGATGGTCAGAGACTGCAGACATACTACAGAAGATGGTCAAAGACTGCAGACATGATACAAGAGATGGTCAGAGACAGCATACATAGTACAAGAGATGGTCAGAGACTGCATACATAGTACAAGAGATGATCAGAGACTGCAGACATACAAGAGATGGTCAGAGACTGCATACATAATACAAAAGATGGTTAGAGACGGCATACATAGTACAAGAGATAATGGTTTGTAGCAAGAGATATACAAATAAGCCGCCACTATCTCTATCTGTACACATGTGAGAGGTATAGTTTTGAGATTCTGATCAATTTACTTTTTTATTTAAGTGGCAGCTTTTTTCACTGTACACTATGTACACACATTTTGTATTCATTTACACATCTTTTATATAGCTTTGCACTTTTCTTTGGCGCAGTGGAGTAAGAGGGATTCAGGGGCGGCTTATTTGTATATCTCTTGCTACAAACCCTTGTCTATCTAATTACCACCTGCAGCCATGGATGCCATTAATTTTCTGTCTAACAGACGGACAATCCCGGAAGATATCTTCTCCGCTAATCAGATAATCACTGATGGCGAGGAAGATGTCTTGGGATCCTTAAAGAATTTGGAATATCTTTTGGAGAAACAAGTTAAAAGTTGGTGGGATATTTTGAACATTAAGCAAAGGAGAATCTCATTTTTATAAGCTTGAGATGGGTGGTTTCCCCTCAGGATGATCTTACTGAATAAGTATATGGATGAATGGCTTGAAGTGACCACTGATGATATATCACCATTTTCCTTTTCTTAGACTCACTTGCAGTCATCCATAGTTTCAATGGGATTAGATTGTGTTTCAGTCATGATTTGTCCTATGCAGCTGTATGATAGTATCATGACTAATATATATAGCTTATATTTTTAACTAGACAAATTCATTATCTCCTGTTGAAACGTTTATTTTAATGTAATAATATATAGATTTTATTTTTTTCATTTTTATTGGTTGCTTTTCCACATTATCACTGTAACTAGTGGTGGATTATAAGTTAGGATATGTCATATGTCATATAAGGCAATGCTGGACACAGCATTCTAACTACACACCGTAAAAATGTTTGTGATCCAATCATTTATTTTAGTCTTTGTACCTGTGCTTCGTGGTCAGGGGGACACGATGTGTGCGCATGTGCAGAGCAGGAGGTCACATCACTGATGATGATCATATTTTTTTTTTTTATACATTTTTGCTTTGTCATATATATATTTTTTTTGTGTATCCATATCATCACTGTAATTAGTGGTGTTTTACAAGTTAGGATATGTTTTATGTGATAATGCTGGACGCAGCACTCTAACAACATACCATAAAAATGTTTATTCCAGTTATAAGTACTAAGTATAAAATTGATGCGCTTTAAATAAATAGTGCACAATATGCTGCTGTGACTAAGCTGAAATCCAGGAATAAAAAATGCATACATGTGAATAAAATAGATAAATAATTATGGTGCTAATACATGTGTTAAAATTGCCAAAATAAATCTTCAAATTGGTGATGTGACAGTGAATATAAATAACACTCTGAGTACAATGTCCAGATAGAGATAAATAGTGGGGGAAAGTAAAAATAATTAAACAGTTCCTTCCCTTAATCCAGATTGATTGACTCACTGGGTTAGATCGTTTGTATCAGGATATTTAGTTTTTCTTGCATCCCACTTTAGCCATAATACTGCTGATGATTCGGCTCTCAGGATAAAGGTTTTATGCAAAGCAAGCGAAGAAAAAATAGATCATTGTGCAGTGAACTTACTAGATAGTGCACAAGCAAAACAGGGACAAGAGATACACTCACAAACTCCCGGTCTATTAGAAGCATTCAAATATGCAGATTGCAGTCAGCCGCTGTGGATGAGGTTTCCCATAGAGAAACAGCTGCTGTTAACTTTCAGGTGTATTGCAGCACTGAACGTCCTAAGCTCCTCCCACGCATATTTGAATGCTTCTAATAGACCGGGAGTTTGTGAGTGTATCTCTTGTCCCTGTTTTGCTTGTGCACTATCTAGTAAGTTCACTGCACAATGATCTATTTTTTCTTTGCTTGCTTTGCATAAAACCTTTATCCTGAGAGCTGAATCATCAGCAGTATTATGGCTAAAGTGGGATGCAAGAAAAACTAAATATCCTGATACAAACGATCAAACCCAGTGAGTCAATCAATCTGGATTAAGGGAAGGAACTGTTTAATTATTTTTACTTTCCCCCACTATTTATCTCTATCTGGACATTGTACTCAGAGTGTTATTTATATTCACTGTCACATCACCAATTTGAAGATTTATTTTGACAATTTTAACACATGTATTAGCACCATAATTATTTATCTATTTTATTCACATGTATGCATTTTTTATTCCTGGATTTCAGCTTAGTCGCAGCAGCATATTGTGCACTATTTATTTAAAGCGCATCAATTTTATACTTAGTACTATTTGTTTGGTTATCTGATCACCCTATATTGATAGCAGCTTTAATTTACTAATTTTACTGATTTTATTATAGCACTAACTATATTGGTTTATATATATTTTTTAGCACAATTTATTTATATCACACATATCTATCCACATCAGCGCTTGGTTTTTATTCATTTTTTTTAGCACTTATTCCAGTTATGTGTTTAATCTGTGTACCGGTGCTTCACGGTCATAGGGACATGATGAGTGAGCATGTGCGGAGCAGGGGATCACATGACTGATGATGATCACATGATTGATCATGGGTAGTATATTAGGATTGAAGGACCGCTTGTGTAACCAATCCCATTTGAAAAAGTCTTTTCAACGAAACATGTCTGGGGCATGGTTACACGGTATTCCATAGCACTGACATTAGACGCCGCTGTCTGAGGAGGACTACACCGATCGGATTGCTGGGCCTTAGAAGGTTGGGTGAGAGATACACCAGATCACACTTCAGGTCCGCTATGACCGCGGTTCACCGTTGGATCACTGATCCTGTTGCTTGCTGTGCTTGCTGTGGTTTTGTTCAAAGGCTTTTTTGTTTCAGTTTAAAAGTGAGGGTAACCATTGAAGTGTGTTTGGAGTGATTTTAATAAGTCTGTCAAAATGGTACCACGCTATGTGGAGCACTTTATTCATTTTTTCACATATGGAGCTGGCTTGATTGGAGTCACGGTTCATCACATGCAACCCAGGTGTGGTTCAATTGCTGTTTTGCCGAACATGAGAGTGGGAGGCTATACAATCTGGTGAGTTTGCTCTTCAGAGGGAGTGGTGTCACTATCACGGTGGTGTGGTGGAAGAGTAGAAGATTTATCACACAAGAAGATTGAAAAACAACTGTTGAGCTTGATCATTCAATTCTTGTAATTTATTATCTATAGTGACACTTTTCACTGGGTGTTGGAAATTTTTTTTTTTTCATGCTAAAAATAATTTTTTTCATGATACTATTATTTTTATGTATAATTAGAGGGTCATAGGCATCATGCTGCTCTGACTCATTATTTTACACAAATTATATTAGCGCCACTATCTCTATCTGTACACATGTGAGAGGTATAGTTTTGGGATTCTGATCATAGTACAAGAGATGATCAGAGACTGCAGAAATACTACAGGAGATGGTCTGAGACTGCAGACATGATACAAGAAATTGTCAGAGACTGCAAACATACTACAGGAGATGGTCAAAGACTGCAGACATGATACAAGAGATGGTCAGAGACTGCATACATAGTACAAGAGATGGTCAGAGACTGCATACATAGTACAAGAGATGATCAGAGACTGCAGACATACTACAAGAGATGGTCAGAGACCGAATACATAGTACAAGAGATGGTCAGAGACTGCATACACAGTACAAGAGATGATCAGAGACTGCAGACATACTACAGGAGATGGTCAGAGACTGCATACATAGTACAAGAGATGGTCAGAGACTGCATACATAGTACAAGAGATGATCAGAGACTGCAGAAATACTACAGGAGATGGTCAGAGACTGCAGACATGATACAAGAAATTGTCAGAGACTGCAAACATACTACAAGAGATGGTCAAAGACTGCAGACATGATACAAAAGATGGTGGGAGACTGCCCGATCCGTGCCCATCAATGCAGCCTCATCAGTGCCCATAAGCTTAGCCTTAAAAGTGACCATCAGTGCCGCCTCACCAGTGCTCATCAATGCAGCCTGATGTGGGGGGTCAGCTGTGTCAGGGTCTCTCACCTCAGCGATGTCAGCTCAGCAGGTCCTTCCACGGCCTCCTGGGGGGCTGATGCTCCTGGTCCTGGGGTCAAGTTGTTGCATACCAGCGTCTAGCCCCACAACCTGAGCCAGTCACGTGCGTCATGACTCCCTGGTGTGCCCTGCCTCTGCCTGCCTCCAGGACTCTGGGAGTTTCCTCAGCGCTGCTTTCAGTTCTCCACCCCCCTCCCATTCTGCACAACTCCCCCTAGTCTGTTCAATCCCCCTTACCCCCAGTCTGCACCCCCCCATCTGCCCAATCCCCCATACCCCTAGCCTGCACAAGCCCACCTCCCCCCAGTCTGCACAATTACCCCCCCCAGTCTGCACTATTCCCCCTTCTCCAGTCTGCACAATTACCCCCTCCCCATATGCTCAATCCCCCCCCCTTCGTTTGATGGGCACAGTAGCTGCTTTTTTTTTTTCAAAATTGTATTTTTATTGGGATGTCAAAGAACAAGTACAAAATTGTAACAAAATGTACATTACACTATCGATACAAGTGCATTATAAACAGTCATAGTAAAAAAGGGAAAGCAAAATGGAAAGTAACAATTATAAGTAAAAAGAAAAGTGTTCACAGAAACTAGGCACAAGTTTGGATTGGATCAATTCCTTATGATGTACGTAGTAAGCGTAGTATGGGTAAGAATCTAGAACCTTGAGGTCAATCTAAGCCATATACACAATCAGTGTAGAATCAATATAAGATTAGGGCGTGTTTGGTAGTATGGGGGTCCCGTATTCTGGAAGGTCCCATGGTTCCCATATTTTATTAAATTGGGGGATGCAGTCATGTACCGAGGCCATCAAAAACTCCATTGTCCGAATCTCAGCCACCAAATGTAGAAATCTGGACCACGAAGGAGGTGCATTGGATAACCAGGACAATGGAATAAGCCTCTTAGCGGCTAGTAATATATAGGATATCAGTCTATTTGTCTTTTTAGATACCCCTAGGGGAGGCAGACCCAATAGGTAATTCAAAGGATCCATCGGAAGGGACACCCCAGCCACCTTTTGTATAAGGAAATGTACATCACGCCAGAAGGGTTGAATCAATGAGCATTGCCAAAAAATTTGAAACAGGGAGCCTATATCAGGAGGACCAAATCCTATCCCACATCTGTATTGTGACAGGATGGCCTACTAAGTGAGACCACCTGCTCATATAATGGTGCAAGGTCTCCGTGATTGGAGTCGACTCATGGAGGTTACGGTAGATACAGGAAATTGAATGCAGTTGATGAGGGCCTTGAGCTCACAAGTATTCAAAAGTAGATGGCTTATTTAGGGTCAGGGTTGGCGATTTAGAGTGAAAGAAGTGTCTAACTTGTAGGTAAAAGTGGAAGAGGTGTGGTGGTATATCAAATTTTTCACTTAAAGTGTTGAAAGTATGCAACTTCCTCGTTGTAGGTTGGACCAGGTTCCGGAGCTGGAAGAGATGAACATTTATCAATGGAAAAATCTTGCCTAGGGACATATTGTCTGGAATGAGAGGGTTGAATAATACATTCACAAGAGGAGAACAGGAGGACATAAGGGGATAGCGTTTGAGGCAATGACGCCAAATGGTTAAAGTTAGTGCCATTGGACCAGTACACTGATGTTTATATATGGGATCCAAAGAAGGGGGAGCACCCCAAACCAATTAGCACGGATGGACCGGGTATAGTACCCCTTTCTCAATGGCATTCCATTGGTTTGGTGCATGTAAGGAAGTCCAAGAGGTAATGGCCCTTAAATGCATGGCATGATAATATTTAGTAATGTCCGGAGCTCCCAAACCTCCTCTGGATCTAAGGGAAAACACCACGGAACTCACTATGCAGTGAGCCCTGCCATTCCATATAAATTTTAGAAAAATCCTGTGGAATACTTTTAGTTGTGAAGCAGGTACAGCTACTGGGAGAATTTCAAAATAATAGAGCAGTCTGGGTAGGATAGACATTTTTAAAACATTAATTCTGCCTAAGAGAGAGAGAGAGGGTATTTGGTCCAGTTCGACAGACTTATTAATATCCAATATCAGAGGAGGGAAGTTAGTACTATAAAGGGAGGCATAAAAAGGAGTAAGTAGGATACCCAAGTATTTGAGAGAGGTATTACACCATTTATAAAAGTATGATTCTTTGAGTTGGGATAATAATGGCGTTGAAATGTGTATCCGAAAGGGCTTCAGTTTTGGAGGTGTTGACTTTATATCCGGAAATAGCACTAAAAGAGGTCAATAGATTATGTAACGAGGGTAGAGATATCAACAGAATAATGTTAATAAGCAAAATGTCATCTGCAAATAACGGTAATTTATATTCCCCCCACGTATATTCATCACCACCCCAGGTATATCTGGATGTATACGGATAGGCTCGGCTAGGGGTACCAGGCACAGGATAAAGAGCAGTGGCGAAAGAGGACAACCCTGCCGAGTTCCACTTGTCATGGAGAAGCCAGGAGACAGAAAGGAAGACATTTGCACCCGTGCTGTGACAGTTGAATATAAGGCCTCTAAAGCTTTCAGAAAAGGACCACCAAAACCATATATTTTTAAAGTGGTGAACATGTAGGGCCAATTTTTGCGCGTTTAAACTCAGAATCAATGCCGAACGGGAAGTTCTATCCAAAAGGTCTATTACGTCTATTGTACGCCGGGTGTTATCTCCCGCATGCCTACCAAGGACGAAACCCACCTGATCCCTATGTATCAGTTTGGAGATGAGGCCAGAAAGTTGGGAGGTGAGGATTTTAGTAAATATCTTGTAATCTGAATTTAGGAGGGCTATGGGTCTGTAGTTATCTGGGATAGAAGGATCCTTTCCAGGCTTAGGGATAACCGAAATAAATGAATGGGAAAACCGTGAATGCGGAGAAGTATCCTTGAGAAGGGAATCATATAAAGCTAGCATATGAGGGGATAGGATGTCAAAAAAAGATTTGTAGTAGGAGTAGGGCAAGCCATCTGGGCCAGGGGATTTGTCTAATGGGAGACTTTTAATTATAGCTAAGAGTTCTTCAGCTGATACTGCTACGTTTAAACTCTCTAAATCTGTTGTAGATAATTTCGGTAGCTTTATATTGGAAAAAAAGGACTCAAAATTTTCTTGGGTAAATTCAAAATGGTTCTCCGGGGACAGGCAATTTTACAGTTTGCTGTAAAATTTGCCAAAAATTTTGGACATCTCACGAGGGCAGTGTGTTCTAGATCCATCTGACTGTTGAAGAAAGTCAGGAAATGAATTGAACGGACAAGGGCATAGCTTATTAACTAACATCCTGTGGGGTTTATTGGAGTATTCATAAAATTTTTGCTTCGTCCACAGCATGGACCTAGCTGTTTTGTCAAGTTTTGCTGATTTAATTTGTTCTCTGAGATGAATGACTTTACGTAATTTCATCACTGTGGGACCACCCAGAAGCCTACGCTCAGCAGTTACTAGAGCGGACATTAAGGACTGTAAAAGACTATTTCTATTTTTCTTCAACCGAGAGCCCTCATCTATACACGCACCTCGGAAAACAGCCTTGTGTGCCTCCCACAGTGTAGAAACCTGAGATACTGATCCAGAGTTGAGTAAAAAATACTCTTTCAAGCCATTTGCTAGGATAGAGTGGGATACGTCAGACTGTAAAAGGTGGTCATTAAAACGCAAATGACAGGATTTGGTATAAGTCTGGGATAGCATAAGATCTAACATAATGGGCGCATGGTCCGACCATGTAATGGGGAAAATATCCGATTTGACCACAAAAGGAATGAGTGGAGCCGAGATTAAAAAATGATCAAGGCGGGAGTACATTTTATGAGCCGGTGAATACAACGGAAATTGTTTAGCAGAGGGATGTTTTATCCTCCATGAGTCGAAGAGTCTACATGACCTAATACATTTACGAAAGGCATTGGCTTGGGACAATACTCTTTTGGATGGGACAGTACTAAAAAGGGTTTGTCTGTCCCTAGTGGGTGACATGACCAGATTGAAGTCCCCACCAACTATCATAAAAGGCTGTGAGCGATATTGGGGAGTATCAAAAAGTTTATTGAGGTAATCAATCTGACCCGTGTTTGGAACATATAAATTAACCAGTGTAAAAGAGGTAGACATGTATTCACATTCTAGGATAAGAAATCTCCCATGTGGGTCCACGTGAGACCTCTGAACCTTAACAGGGCACGATTTTCTGATCAAGATTGCCACTCTTGCCTTGCCTGTGGAGTCAGAGGCAAGAAAGGAGGTGGGAAAAAACCTTGAGGCAAATTTTAATGATCCACTTGCCCAAAAGTGGGTGTCTTGGATCATCACCACGTCTGCGCCCGAGGCCCTGAAATCCTTCAGGGCCATCCAGCGCTTACTAATGGAGCCCAGGCCTTTCACATTATAGGACATAATTTTCAGAGCCATAATTGTTGTCTATTTAGGAAGGCTAGTGTAAAAACGTCTGATAATATAAGCATGGAAGTATTAAGAAAATAAAAGTATATATATTGCAGTTTACGGGTATTGATAATAGCAAACATTTTTCCACCTCTGACTATTGAAATACAAACCTCAAGTTGAAGCCCTTTTAAAGTGAAGTGATATCGACCTTGAAATCTCAATCTATGAAACACATCTTTAGACATGAATAATAAAAATAAAAAATAAAACCAAAAAAGAAAACTCAAAAGAAAAAAAAGAGTGTGTGCGCATTCGCGAGAGCTCCGTCATGGCCGCTTGAGCCGCGAGCTCTGCTCCACCCTGGACCATCGAGCGACACAGACCAGGCTACACAGCTCTGGGAGGCACAACTACCCCCACAGGACCAGGAGGCTAACGGGCACATTCTGGGATGTCCGGTCCCTCTGTTAGTTGGGACCTCGGGCCAGAATTTGAAACGGTGGCGGAGGACGGGTGTACCAAGATGGCCTCCAGCATGGACTTACACACGCCTCATGCAGCCACACAGGCCAGGAAGCCTGACAGAAGGCAAGTTCTCACCCCAGCCACACTTACCTATGCCTAAGCGGCCCAGGGCATCTCCAACAAGCCCCAAGCAGCTCCTCTCGGCCTCCAGGGTTCCCAGGCCTTCTCCCCAGCTCACATGGAGCCCTCACCGGGGATGAACATGGAGGAACTCTCGCTCCATCCGGGGCCATACAACCCCTCACCACTACGTTTGCAAACCCGGGCTTCTCAATCAGGGACATCACCTCACTACAGGATGATCTGTTTGCCAAATTCTCTACTCTGCTAGAAAGAGGCCTAGCCAATACAGCCTCACAAATTACTAACTCTATAAAATCAGATCTTACTAATCTGGGTTCCAGAATAGAGGCTATGGAGGACAAGATAGACTGCAATGTCTCCAAGACCAACCAAAACGCAGCACACATTCAAACCCTCCAGGATCAACTTGAAATGGCCCTCTCCAGGATTGATGACCTCGAAAATTGATCCAGGAGGTACAACTTTCGCATCAGAGGCCTGCCTGAATCCTACACAGACGTCCCCCTCACAGTCCGGAATATCATCACCGAACTCATCCCAAATATTCCGCCACAACGGCTAGAACTTGATAGAGCGCATAGGGCCCTGGGACCCCCTAGAAAGGACGGGACCCCTAGGGATATCATCGTGAAGCCGCACTATTTTGCCATCAAGGAGGAGGTCATGCGCCAATCACGCCTGAAGCCAAACCTTCAGCATCAGGGGCACCAGCTGCAGATATTCGCAGACTTGTCTCCATCAATCATTCAAAGAAGAAGAGCCCTAAAACCTCTCCTTACAGTCCTGTCACAAAGGGACATTAAGTACCGATGGACATTTCCTTTTGCGGTGAAATTCTCACTACACGGAAAATCACATTCCTTTTTCAACCTACTTGAAGGTGAGAGGCTACTATTGTCACTGAAATTAATTTCGCAAGAGGCGCCTATGGACTCCTCCACGTCATCCTCGGGGTCAGCTAAACGTCCCCCTCCAGGCAGTCCGGTCTCCCTGCTTTGGAACAAGGGTCCCTCCAAGAAAAGTATAAAAAAATAGGAGGTTGGGACTTTGAGTGAGGTGGGCCAATGAGACCAGAGGGACAATCACAATTGCGTAAAACATTTATTGATACATAATAACAATTGGACACAAATGAATTACAAAAAAGATAATAATATCCAATCATGTAACCATCCCATCTTGCCTGTTGAATGGGGAACATAATGAGCAGCCCCCAAATGGTACAGGATAAGACAACTGAAAAAAATTGATTCATAACAGTAGCATGAGGTCACAAAATAAACATAAAAGCTTATAGATATATGGACCTAATAAAGTCTATAATTAATATGGTGCTTGTCGTAGGCCCGACGCGTTTCGTGTATCAAACACTCTTCAGGGGCAATATAGCACCAAAATCTAAAAGGGAAGAAAAAAAAGCTCTAAGCTCCTCCCTCAGCTCCCGGACCTGAGTTATTGGGTGGCCGGCTGCCTATGGACCTCTTGGAGTTTGCATTCCTGTAACATGTGAGTTTCTATGGGGGCTCAGTGGTTGCTAATCTCTTTTTTATGTTTATTTTGCTCTTAGTGCATTTTTTGCACCTTATCCAGTCTTCCATCATACTGTCCCCCTTTTTTCTTCCCTTTTAGATTTTGGTGCTATATTGCCCCTGAAGAGTGTTTGATACACGAAACGCGTCGGGCCTACGACAAGCACCATATTAATTATAGACTTTATTAGGTCCATATATCTATAAGCTTTTATGTTTATTTTGTGACCTCATGCTACTGTTATGAATCAATTTTTTTCAGTTGTCTTATCCTGTACCATTTGGGGGCTGCTCATTATGTTCCCCATTCAACAGGCAAGATGGGATGGTTACATGATTGGATATTATTATCTTTTTTGTAATTCATTTGTGTCCAATTGTTATTATGTATCAATAAATGTTTTACGCAATTGTGATTGTCCCTCTGGTCTCATTGGCCCACCTCACTCAAAGTCCCAACCTCCTATTTTTTTATACGCACAGGGATGGAGACTCAGTGTCTCATTTAAAGTCCCAATCTTCTCTTTTTTATTTTTATCTTATTTATTCGATGCAGGGATGGAGGTGTGCTCTGAGACCCGGGGGTAGTCATAAAACTGTATATGTGTTTTCATTATATTCTTCATGGGACTATTACTACATGATTATGTCATTGTGTTATTTTCATATTTATCTTCACCTAATGGTTCATGTTCTTGGATTGTTCCTTTGGCCTCATTTGCCCCCCTCATTCTAAGTCCCTATTTTCCTGTTTGATGCTAGTGTAGGGATGGAGACCTAGAGTCTCATGTAAAGTCCCCACTTCATTTATTTACTCGATATAGCGATGGAGGTCGGGCTTGAGTCCATCTGGAAGCTCTAATACGACGGTAATTACCCCACAAGGCATTTGCCTTGAACCCTTAGGTTTCCCCCCCCCCCCGTATTAGGGGATTTGATTAAGATTATTACAATATTTTTGTATTGTTCCCATGTGTGTTTATTTACTTATTCGGTTTTTGTTTTTTTTTGTTTTTTTTTGCAGTTTCTCTATACTTTTTTCATTCTTTCTAGCTCCCTCCCTCCATTTTGGAGCGATCATGTGGTATGTGTCCCCATAGAGCCTGCTTGTGGTTGGCTGCCCTCTGTTCAGTGTCCGGGAGCTGCGAGGCACACCTGGGATCCCTCCCCTTTCCCCCCTCGTCCGCTACGGCGGGTGCGGGTGTTCGGGGCGGGTTTCCCATTGTGCGTCGGCATCACGTCCCCTCGTCATGCGCGTGACCTCTGCGTGAGTGTCCCGGCGCTGACGTTGTGTTTTCCTTCTTGTGCGGACACGTGGTAGGGCGACTTCTCCAGCAGCTGTGAGCGGCGGTGGCCGCTGCGTTGGTATTAGTTTCCCGCCAGTCTTTGTCTGCACCACGTGATGCTGGGGGGAGTTCCTCTGATTGGGGCGGGGATTGGCTATATAGATAGGACCCATACATTTGTTTTAGCCTGCTCTTACATGACACGTCCGTCACTGGGTCAGACAAGTTTGGCTATTCTACACCACCTTAGGTAAGAGGGGCAGTCTTTAGATTATTATACACCTCTCTGCTATTAGGGGCTCCAGCTTTATATGGGGCTATATTTGACATATATTACTCTTCTTACTCCAGCTATGTATGTGGCCCTCTTCACCTCCCGGCCTCCTTCTCTAAGCTCCTCCCTCAGCTCCCGGACCTGAGTTATTGGGTGGCCGGCTGCCTATGGACCTCTTGGAGTTCGCATTCCTGTAACATGTGAGTTTCTATGGGGGCTCAGTGGTTGCTAATCTCTTTTTTATGTTTATTTTGCTCTTAGTGCATTTTTTGCACCTTATCCAGTCTTCCATCATACTGTCCCCCTTTTTTCTTCCCTTTTAGATTTTGGTGCTATATTGCCCCTGAAGAGTGTTTGATACACGAAACGCGTCGGGCCTACGACAAGCACCATATTAATTATAGACTTTATTAGGTCCATATATCTATAAGCTTTTATGTTTATTTTGTGACCTCATGCTACTGTTATGAATCAATTTTTTTCAGTTGTCTTATCCTGTACCATTTGGGGGCTGCTCATTATGTTCCCCATTCAACAGGCAAGATGGGATGGTTACATGATTGGATATTATTATCTTTTTTGTAATTCATTTGTGTCCAATTGTTATTATGTATCAATAAATGTTTTACGCAATTGTGATTGTCCCTCTGGTCTCATTGGCCCACCTCACTCAAAGTCCCAACCTCCTATTTTTTTATACGCACAGGGATGGAGACTCAGTGTCTCATTTAAAGTCCCAATCTTCTCTTTTTTATTTTTATCTTATTTATTCGATGCAGGGATGGAGGTGTGCTCTGAGACCCGGGGGTAGTCATAAAACTGTATATGTGTTTTCATTATATTCTTCATGGGACTATTACTACATGATTATGTCATTGTGTTATTTTCATATTTATCTTCACCTAATGGTTCATGTTCTTGGATTGTTCCTTTGGCCTCATTTGCCCCCCTCATTCTAAGTCCCTATTTTCCTGTTTGATGCTAGTGTAGGGATGGAGACCTAGAGTCTCATGTAAAGTCCCCACTTCATTTATTTACTCGATATAGCGATGGAGGTCGGGCTTGAGTCCATCTGGAAGCTCTAATACGACGGTAATTACCCCACAAGGCATTTGCCTTGAACCCTTAGGTTCCCCCCCCCCCGTATTAGGGGGTTTGCTTAAGATTATTACAATATTTTTGTATTGTTCCCATGTGTGTTTATTTACTTATTCGGTTTTTGTTTTTTGTTTTTTTTTTTTTTGCAGTTTCTCTATACTTTTTTCATTCTTTCTAGCTCCCTCCCTCCATTTTGGAGCGATCATGTGGTATGTGTCCCCATAGAGCCTGCTTGTGGTTGGCTGCCCTCTGTTCAGTGTCCGGGAGCTGCGAGGCACACCTGGGATCCCTCCCCTTTCCCCCCTCGTCCGCTACGGCGGGTGCGGGTGTTCGGGGCGGGTTTCCCATTGTGCGTCGGCATCACGTCCCCTCGTCATGCGCGTGACCTCTGCGTGAGTGTCCCGGCGCTGACGTTGTGTTTTCCTTCTTGTGCGGACACGTGGTAGGGCGACTTCTCCAGCAGCTGTGAGCGGCGGTGGCCGCTGCGTTGGTATTAGTTTCCCGCCAGTCTTTGTCCGCACCACGTGATGCTGGGGGGAGTTCCTCTGATTGGGGCGGGGATTGGCTATATAGATAGGACCCATACATTTGTTTTAGCCTGCTCTTACATGACACGTCCGTCACTGGGTCAGACAAGTTTGGCTATTCTACACCACCTTAGGTAAGAGGGGCAGTCTTTAGATTATTATACACCTCTCTGCTATTAGGGGCTCCAGCTTTATATGGGGCTATATTTGACATATATTACTCTTCTTACTCCAGCTATGTATGTGGCCCTCTTCACCTCCCGGCCTCCTTCTCTAAGCTCCTCCCTCAGCTCCCGGACCTGAGTTATTGGGTGGCCGGCTGCCTATGGACCTCTTGGAGTTCGCATTCCTGTAACATGTGAGTTTCTATGGGGGCTCAGTGGTTGCTAATCTCTTTTTTATGTTTATTTTGCTCTTAGTGCATTTTTTGCACCTTATCCAGTCTTCCATCATACTGTCCCCCTTTTTTCTTCCCTTTTAGATTTTGGTGCTATATTGCCCCTGAAGAGTGTTTGATACACGAAACGCGTCGGGCCTACGACAAGCACCATATTAATTATAGACTTTATTAGGTCCATATATCTATAAGCTTTTATGTTTATTTTGTGACCTCATGCTACTGTTATGAATCAATTTTTTTCAGTTGTCTTATCCTGTACCATTTGGGGGCTGCTCATTATGTTCCCCATTCAACAGGCAAGATGGGATGGTTACATGATTGGATATTATTATCTTTTTTGTAATTCATTTGTGTCCAATTGTTATTATGTATCAATAAATGTTTTACGCAATTGTGATTGTCCCTCTGGTCTCATTGGCCCACCTCACTCAAAGTCCCAACCTCCTATTTTTTTATACGCACAGGGATGGAGACTCAGTGTCTCATTTAAAGTCCCAATCTTCTCTTTTTTATTTTTATCTTATTTACTCCAAGAAAAGTAAAGACGGAAGACCACCTTAAGAAGCCGTCCCGACCATCTCACTCCACTACCCGCTTATGGGTTTCTCCCGTTGGGACAGGAGTCCCCTCTGTTGATGGAGCTCGGCTCCAAAACTGGTTTTTGGTTCGTTAACGTTCACACTTCCCTGATTGTCATTATTCCCCATGGCTTAGCTGACACTAAGCGCCTCTAGCTAAAGAAGAAACACTATCATAACTGTATGTCAGCCTACTACACAAACTGCCAAGGAATGGGGAACGGGTCCCCGACTATCTCCAGTCAGGGGTCTTTGCTTAACTGACGACTCCGGGAGGCGAGGGTCTTCCCCCTCCGGGGCGAACACAGGGTGTAAGGCCCAGATGGTTCCAAATTTCTCTAGGAAATTTGACCTATGTCCCTACAAGTAAACCGCTCCCTCTTCACCCCTTCTTTTTGCCTGTGTCGAGGGGCTTGGGGCCCTTTGGGCCCTCCACCGCCGGCCTCTCCGGCTTCTCCCCGCTGTCAGGTAGGGGGGAGGCGGACAGGCCACGGGTGGGCCTCTAAGGGGTGGCCTGGCCTAGTGCCAATAACGGTATTTCTCCTCTTCATCAGTTGGTCATGTTTTGATAATTTGTAGGTTAGCAACTAAGACATTAATTAATTAAGTGTGTCTAGTTTTTGTTTTAATATAGATTTGTCGCTCGGGTTCAGGGTGGACCCCTTGCGCCTCCACCCATTCCTTGGAAACCGACAGTGTTTCTTCGGCATGGGTCGTGGGTCATCCTCTTTAGGTGACCGGCGTTTAAGATTTGGGGGTGGTGGTTTTTTCCCCCTCCACTCCCCAAGGGTCCTGTTAAAGGACCCATGTCTTTGTCTCTGTGGTTGTTTGTTTGTACTTATCCCCCCTCTTTTTCCCTCTCTTACTTCACTACCACGCCTATCTTTGGGAGATGACCCTTCTCAGGACCCATTCAAGTTTCGGAAGCCTCAACTCTATTCCTACATTACTCATAGGGTAAGTGACTGCTTGATTGGTGATCCCCTCCCTCTGTTCCCATGGCTGACAATTCAGTGAAGGGGGTTGACCTCAGGGTGGCATCTCATAATGTACAGGGTCTGAATTCCCCTAGGAAGAGGAGAGTGGCATTGAACACTACAAATCTCTCAAACTAGATGTTGTGCTGATTCAAGAGACGCACTTTCCGATTCGATACAACCCCAAGTTCCTCCACGCACACTACCCATCCTTTTTCATGGCTAACGCTCCAAACAAGACGAGAGGGGTTGCTATTCTGTTTTCCAAAAACTGCAAGTTCTCCCACATTTCTGAGTATAGGGACCCAGAGAGAAGGTTCATTCTTGTAAAGGGCACGCTGGAAGGTATACTGTACTCGCTAATCTCCTATTACGCCCCTAATAAGGGTCAAACCACGTTCTTCCAGAGCCTATTTGCAACTCTGAGCCCCCTCCTGTAGGGTAAAGTCATTTGGGGGGGGATTCTAATGTGGCTTTTGACCAGGGTCTTGATAAAACGAAGCCCCCTAAAGACCAGCTTACGCGCCCAACGAAACAGAGTTGTAAAATAGCTAAAATACTTCACTCCAATGGTCTAGTGGACATCTGGAGGGAATTGAACCCCAAGAGTAGAGCCGGCCGGCATAGCGAGCACCCGTCCACACTGAAAATGCTCGCTATGCCGGCCGGCTGTTTGCTGTATTTTTACATACTCATGTGAGTTTTCTACCTTTATCCATTAAATCGTTTTTATCAGTATTACACTATGGCCAGTTCCTTTTTATTTACATGCTTGTGAGATGTCATTTTGGAGTCTCTGCTGTATCCCCCGGTTCCTGCCGCAAGCAGTCCAGAACGCCATTGGATCTCTCATACTGCTATTGAACATAAGCTGTGGTTGGCTTGCCTTGCGGTAAGCGCATTATTTGCCTGGTGGTGGATCACGTAGTGTGGTGTGGTTAACCAATACTGAACACAAGCTGTTGTTGGCTTGCCTTGTGGTAAGCGCAATATTTGCACGGAGTGTGGGGTCTCATCTTCATTACTGAGTTTGCTAGTGTTCACTCTAAGTTCCCTTTTTTTTCCTGCTGTATCTTTATGCACTAGTGTAAGTTTTCTACCTTTTCTAAACTTTAATTAGTTTGGCAGTATTACACTATGGCCAGTTTCCTTTTATTTACATGTCCATGAGATGGAAGTTTGGTGTCCTCATTACATCCTTTCAGCTATGATGTATACAGTCTAAGAGCACCATCTGGATTCTCCATACCAAGACGGGATACAGGCTTGTGTTCGCTTGCCTTGCGGTAAGCGCAATTATTGGGTATTTGCGGATACTGTATGGGTTGTCACTCATATTTTTTACACCATTGACTCTGGTTGGATTCACCCAAGGGGTCTTTCTTGGACTGTTTTCAGATCATCACTTCACATTTTTATTTTCTGTTACTATATATGGACACTTATTTTTATTCGTAAATATTACATATGGACACTCATGTTTGATTCATACATACATGTGTTGACCCATGTACTTTTCATAATTAAATTTTTTATATTTTTCAACATTTTTGTATTTATATATGTACTTCCTCACGGAAGTCTTTGAGATTGCTTCACGTGTTTCACTTATATTTAGTGCGGTTATTTCTTTTTATTAGTTATTTTAGTGCACATCTCACTGTTTAACTGCTGCTTTTTGGATATTTTCTATAGGTAGCGCAGTATTTTTTTTAATTTTTTTTTTGTGTTTTCTTAATTAATAATGACCTGAAAATCCTAACGAAAATTCTAGCCAGTCGTCTAACTTCTTTTATTTAAGGGTATATTCATAAGGATCAAGTGGGCTTTATCCCGGGGAGGCAAGGACCAGACCAAATCCGGAGAGCGGTAGACATCATCTCCCTTCTTCAATCTAATTGGGTGGGGGGCACCAGGCAAGAGGGAATGCTCCTGTCACTGGACCTTCAGTCGATAGATTGGCCCTATCTGTTTTCCCTTTTATAGAGATGGGGATTTGGGACCCGATTTTTAGGGATCCTCAGCTCCCTTTACTCTACTCCGAAGGCGGTGATCCGCCTGCAAGGCCAGTACTCTAACCCCCTGAATATAGCGAGAGGCACTATACAGGGGTGTCCACTATCCCCCCTAGTTTTTGCAATGGCCATTGAAACTCTGGCAATAGCAATAGGAGATGACCCTAACATTCAAGGAGTTTCATGCAGAAATCAAGTCCACAAATGCGGGCTCTTTGCAGACGACATGTTACTATTTATCACATCCCCGACCACCTCCCTTCCAAACCTCCTCAAACTCCTGAAGGAGTTTTCAGCGATCTCGGGACTTCGGGTCAACTACACTAAATCATACGCCCTTAACATCTCCCTCAAAACAGAAGTTTTGACTCACTCCAAAGCTCATTCGACTTTAAGTGGGGTGACTCAGCCATTGACTACCTTGGGATTAAGCTCACGACAAAAACGGAACAACTGTACCCTGCTAATTTCCCACCCACATATCGTAAGCTTGAGGCAGACCTAGGGACTTGGACAAGGGGGAAGGTTTCCTGGCTAGGCAGAATTCATGCTGTAAAAATGACGTTACTGCAAAGACTCCTCTATCTCTTCAGGGCTCTCCCAATCAACATCAGAAAGGATCACTTGACTGCTTTCCAAAGTAAATATATCAACTTTATATGGGGAGGGAAGGGGCATAGACTCCAGCAAGGAACCCTGTTTCGATCCAGAGCTCAAGGAGGCCTAAGACTTCCCCAGCTCTTTTGGTAGTACCAAGCTGCCAGGCTAGCACAACTCTCCTCAGTGTACTCCAGGGCTGAGAAGCCAAACTGGATACAAATAGAAAGACAGGCGGTGCCTGCATACACCCTTGACTCCTTACTCTGGATCCCCCCACGACGTCGCCCTCCAATCCTATCTCCAACCCTCTCTCAATCATTAAGAATCTGGGACAACATGAGATCTAACCCTTCATTAACCTTGTGCACCCATCCACTAGCTCATATTTTCAATAACCCTGACTTTACTCCGGGCCTGAACATTAAAACCTTTAAATGGTGGCTGGACAAGGGGTTGTATCGAATCGGACACTTTTTCTCTGTAAGCGGGCCTCTTTCCCTTGATTTCTGTGTTAATCAACTAGAGCTCCTAAATTCGGAGCACTTTAGATTCCACCAATTGAGCCACTTCCTGAATCATATCTGGGCGGGGAAACCCTCCCCTCTAAGATTCACACCATACGAATTATGGTGTGGCCAGCGTATGGAGCAGAGGGGCGGAATCACCATTATTTATCAGGCACTGTCTATCCAATCTGAAAAGACCACGTACATGATAGAATGGGAAAAAGATCTGTCTCTCCATTGGAACTTAGAAAGGTGGTGGTCTTCCTTTAATAGATCATTCAAGGGTATCCGTAATATCTCCCTTATAGAATCTAGCCTTAAGGTAATCACCAGGTGGTACCTTACTCCAATGAGACTTTCTAAGATGTTTCCCTCAGCAGACCCTAGGTGTTTCCGGGGTTGTCTTCTCAATGGCACCCTAGTCCACGTTTGGTGGGAATGCCCAAGACTCAGACCCTTTTGGAACAAGATCTTCGCCCCGATCCGTAAAATAACGGTTATCCAGATACCCAAAACCCCGGCCATTGCTTTGCTTAATGATAATCTAAATAACACTCCCAAACACACGAGAAAATTAATACACTTTATATTCTTGGGCGCTAAGTTAACCATCGCCAGAGCATGGAAACAACCCAAGGTCTCCTTTAAAGCGGCCACTCGCAAAATCTCCTGGATTATGTCCCAAGAGAAACTCTCAAGCATCCTCCTCAACACCAAATTGAAATTTGAGTCCACCTGGGAACCATGGGCCCGCTATTTGGGCATCTCCCTCATTCCAGGGGTCCAGCCTTAGAGCTTCTGGGATTACCAGAGTACAAAGGGTCACCCCCCATTGATAGGCTCTTCTCTCTCTCCCCTCTCTTCTTCCTCCTCTTCTTTCCCCCTCTCTCACTTTCCTATCCCCCCTTCTTGGAATTATTTTTAAACAAAGAGTATCCTTCCGATACTAGATTAAAATTTTCATTCACTGGGAGGCCGCCCCCATGGGGCTAGCAATTCAGGTGTTAATAATAAATTTTTCTTAGGTATCCATCAGGCCTATTGATGTCTAGTGCCTAGGGGCTCGGGGGGAATCGGTTGAGAACAGCTTGATCCCCTTTGGGGTGCTGGCGGATTCTCTACGAGGCCTCTCCTAGTCCTTTTTCCAGGCTTGACGGATCTGTGACTGTTGGGTGTTTAGGAGGGACTTTTAGGAGCCGCTCCTTCCATTGGTAGCTACTCAGCTTTTTGACCTTCATCTATAGCATCTGAACATTACCCAAGAGATTGGGTTTGTATTATTGTTTTATTTTGTTTGCTTATGTTTGTACTTTTATACTTTTGAAAAATCAATAAAATTCTTTGAAAATAAAAGAAAAAAAGAGTTCAAAACTCTGTAAGCCTGAGAAAAACAGTCTCTCAGGAAGCCCTGGGCATAGACCAGGGCCTGGTAGGGATATGAACGGACTTCCATCTGGTGACTCTGCTTGAGGAGATGAGAAGGATCCGCTGCTCACCTTATGCACTTGATAGCGGAAAAAACAAAAAGGACAAAAAGGACATTGAAGAGAAAAAAAAACATGTAAGTCCTTAGGGAAAAGTAAGGTTAGCAAGTAGAACAGATATGTTTGTCACTCAAAATATCAAAACCTCTAGTGAATGCATCTCATGGGATGAGAAAAATTCTACCCCGGAAAAGGAGCAGGGCAGATTCAAAAACTGAAATAACCAAAACAGCAACATCGTTTCGTCCAAAAATTTTGAGGAAACGGAAATGCGAGAAGTAGTGAAAAACAGAACCAAAAAGGAGGGTTCAGGAAGATGTTCAGGGAGGTTGTTTAGAAGGTCGCATGTGTTGAGGAGTGGAGAGGTGCTTCTAAGATTTGCCCTGGACAGGGGTCCAGATGTGAGTAGGCGTAGTTGGAGGTAGACAGGCTTGTGTGGCAGGAGGGATCATGTCTTCTTCCAGAAGAGGGGGGAGACACAGATTTTTCAGGAAGGCCTCAGCCTCTTGTAATTCATGTAGAGAGTATTGGGCTCCCTCTTTGGATACAGCTAGACGGAAAGGAAATCCCCAGTAGTATGGGACCTTGTGTTGTTGCAAATGTGAAGTAAGGGGGCGTAAATTCCTCCGTTTAGCGAGCATGATGGGAGAAAGGTCGCTAAAGATCTGCAGTTTAGTACCCTTATACATAATTTGGAATTTATTGCGTATTGCCAAAGTTAGTGCCTCTTTACTTTCAAAGTAATGAAACCGTACCACAACATCTCTGGGTCTAGCTCCGGCCGGAGGTTTATGGGCCCTGCCCAAGCGCCAATCTATGTCCACAACTGAGGGGGCCAGATTGTTAAAGAGGCCCAGAAGATAGGTCCGGAGCTCAGAGTCACCCACCGTCTCCAGAATTCCTCTGAATCGTAGGTTTTGTCTTATTTCTCTGTTCTCCAAGTCTTCTTGCTGTAGTTGTAGTTGAGAAACAGAAAGGCATAAAGGTATGATTTTCCTCCTCAATCGCTTACACGTAGTTTATCATTTCATCGAATTTGCTCTCCAGAGTGTCTGTGCGATCTCACTGTTAGTTTGAAAGGAGGGATACAGTCTCTGCAAGCCCCAACACCCTATAAGGGTCTGTTCAGCCTGAGGAGCGGAGGGGAGGCCCTCAGGGTGTATGTTGGAGTCCCAAGATGGCCACCGGCCTCCAGGGGCAGGCCAAAGCCACGGACTATCCCAGGAAACGGCTGCCGGGTGGGTGAACACAGCCGCCTCTAGTCTCCAGAACCTCCGCCGGAAGATAAAGTATAGTGGACCGGGTAGTCCAACGCCCCCTGTGGACACGGCCATGGACAATTAGGTGGTATGCACTACTCACTGCATCTCAGGAGAGCGTCCGTAATTG
Source organism: Aquarana catesbeiana (assembly GCF_042186555.1). NCBI lineage: Eukaryota > Metazoa > Chordata > Amphibia > Anura > Ranidae > Aquarana > Aquarana catesbeiana. The sequence goes on along the minus strand of NC_133335.1, from coordinate 141,922,886 downwards.
AGCCCGCAGGCCGCAGGATGCTGAGGGCGGCCGTGAAATGGAATCCCGTGATTTTCCCAAACTGAGAGGCCGATCCGCGTGTCCCCCAAAGGCGGGCCGGCCGTCTGGTGTGTGTGTGGACTGTCTGTCCACCCTCTGGCTCGTGTGTCCAGCCGGTCAAAGTCCCGAATAAGCACCTGGGGCAGAGCAGCAGTGGTCAGGGATCCAGACTATATAATTTGCGATTGCAGCTGTGTGAGGAAAGGCAGCAGATGGCATTAGATTGATGCGGGGTATGAGGAGCTCAGCTTGCACACGTCTTTCCAGCTGCACCTCTGGACACACCCCTCACAGTAGCTGCTTTTAATGGGCACTGTGCCTGTGTTTGATGGGCACAGTGGCTGCATTTCATGGGCACAGTGGCTGCATTTGATGGGCACAGTGGCTGCGTTTTATGGCACAGTGGCTGCGTTTTATTTTATTTTTATTATTTTATTTATTTCAGGTACTTATATAGCACCGTCAAGTTACGCAGCGCTTTACATATACATTGTACATTCACATCAGTCCCTACCCTCAAGGAGCTTACAATCTAACGTCCCTAACTCACATTCATACATACTAGGGACAATTTAGACAGGATCCAATTAACCTACCAGCATGTCTTTGGAGTGTGGGAGGAAACCGGAGTACCCGGAGGAAACCCACGCAGGCACAGGGAGAACAAGCAAACTCCAAGCAGGTAGTGTCGTGGTTGGGATTCGAACCAGTGACCCTTCTTACTGCTAGGCGAGAGTGCTACCACTACACCACTGTGCCACCCACAGTGTTTTATGGCACAGTGTCTGCATTTGATGGGCACAGTGGCTGCGTTTTATGGCATAGTGGCTGCGTTTGATGGGCACAGTGGCTGCGTTTTATGACAGTGGCTGCGTTTGATGGGCACAGTTTCTGTGTTTGATAGGCACAGTGGCTGTGTTTTATGGCACAGTGGCTGCGTTTGATGGGCACAGTGGCTGCGTTTTATAGCACAGTGGCTGCATTTGATGGGCACAGTGGCTGCGTTTGATGGTCACAGTGGCTGTGTTTGATGGGCACAGTGGCTGCGTTTTATGGCACAGTGGCTGCGTTTGATGGGCACAGTGGCTGTGTTTTATGGCACAGTGGCTGCGTTTGATGGCACAGTGGCTGCGTTTTATGGCACAGTGGCTGCGTTTGATGGTACAGTGGCGTCAATTGATGGGCACAGTGGCTGCATTTTATGGCACAGTGGCTGCGTTTGATGGGCACAGTGGCTGCGTTTGATGGGCACAGTGGCTGCGTTTAATGGGCACAGTGGCAGTGTTTGATGGGCACAGTGGCTGCGTTTGATGGGCACAGTGGCTGTGTTTGATGGGCACAGTGGCAGTGTTTGATGGGCACAGTGGCTGCGTTTGATGGGCACACTGGCTGCGTTTTATGGGCACAGTGGCTGCGTTTGATGGCACAGTGGCTGCATTTGATGGGCACAGTGGAAGAATTTGATGGTACAGTGGCTGTATTTGATGGCACAGTGGCTGCGTTTGATGGGCATAGTGGCTGTGGTTGATGGGCACAGTGGCAGATTTTGATGGGCACATTGGGCGTTTGATGGGCACAGTGGCACTGCTTTTGATGGGCACAGTGGCAGCTTTTGATGGGCACATTGGGCGTTTGATGGGTACAGTGGGTGCTTGATGGGCACAGTGGGTGCTTGATGGGCACAGTGGCTTCTTTCAATGGGCACAACTTTGTCAAGTACTTCCTTGACCAACCTGGTGCAGTGCAGGGACTGGAGACACTCACAGCAAGGTGCAGCAGCAGCTCTCTCTCTCTCTTCAGACATGCTCCGGCTCCGTCTGCTCTGCTCCCTCGCCACGCTGTCTGAAGAACATGGCCGAGGTGGGTGGAGTTTGCTCACTAGCCATGGAGGTGGCATGCAATGAATGCTGGGGTGGCCGCGGCACGCTCTGAATGCTGGGGGGCCAGGCTGGGGCGGTCGCGGTCTTTCCCTGATGTCACTGGTTGCTAGCTAGACGCCAAGCCAAGTGAGCAACCAGTGCTGTCAGCTTCGGCGGCGCTCCTCTTCTGCGGGCACATTACAATGCTGGGACGCGGTGCACCCCATGCACCCCGCCCAGGATCGGCCCTGTGGTCATATTTCTGTTTTAACTGAGAAAACGGTATCCAGGTCTTGGACCTTTTCTTATTATTATTTTGGTCAGCTCTGTTTTTCAAAATAATATCACCTATAATTGACCCGGTGTCTCCTCTCTGGATGTTATCATAAGATATTATCTTTTGATCTTTATGTTCAGTATTTGTCCTAAACAATGTGGTTAAATCAATTTTGACAGCCTGCTCATTTGACTTTCTCCATAAATGGTCAGCTCTCAACAATATGTCTTTTAAATCATGAGGATTTGGGGTATCTAATAAAATATTTTGTTTGATATCTTCATGCAAAGCATCTAGAAACATACTCATATGTATCAAGCAACCACGCTCAAATGCAAGATTATTACCGACCAATGATTCCATAATAGTTGCTATCCTGTGTGACAATTCATAGGGAGATTCACTTTGCATTTGTTGGATCTTCCCATGAATAGTAACATCAGAACGTACACCTTACAAAACACATAATAATTCCAGTAATATGTCCCTTGTCCTCAGAGGCTGAATACAGATTTGTTTAATTCTCATCCAAAGACCACTTCCTATAGAATGTTGTATGACTCTTTCTAAATCAAATGGGTTTAGACCAGGGGCGGACTGACCATTCGGGCACTCTGGCACTGCCCAAGGGCCCCATGCCACTAAGGGGCCCCATCAGGGTTGCCAGCCTCAATAAAACCCAGGGACAGTATGTAAAAATCTGTGTTTTTTTAAAAATCACAAGATTATAGCTGCCCCGCCTCTCCAGTACCTTTTCAGTGTGTGTATGTGTATTCTGTGTGTGTATACTGTGTGTATATTGTATGTCTGTGTGTGTATACTGTATGTGTGTGTATACTGTGTGGCCCCATAATCTATTGCCTGGAGGCCCCATAATCTCCTATTGCCTGGGAGCCCCATAATCTCCTATTGCCCGGGGGCCCCATAATCTTCTCCTATTGCCCGGGGGCCCCATAATCTCCTATTGCCCGGGGGCCCCATGAATTGTCAGTCCGCCCCTGGTTTAGACTTTACATATCTCTGACATTTTGCAAGTCACAAAACCATTTTAAAAATCTGTTTAACCACTTCAGCCCCAGAAGAATGTACCCCCTTCCTGACCATGCAGAGCACTTTTTGTGATTCGGCACTGTGTTGCTTTAACTGACAATTGCGCGGTCATGCGACGTGGAATCCAAACAAAATTGACGTCCTTTTTTTCCCACAAATAGAGCTTTCTTTTGGTGGTACTTGATCGCCTCTGCGGTTTTTATTTTTTGCGCTATAAACAAAAATAGAGCGAAATTTTGAAAAAATGCATTATTTGTTACTTTTTGCTATAATAAATATCCCCCAAAAATATTCCTCAGTTTAGGCCGATACGTATTCTTCTACATATTTTTGGTAAAAAAAATCGCAATAAGCGATTTTTTTTTAAATGGCGGCGATCAGCGATTTTTATTGTGACTGCAACATTATGGCGGACACATCGGACATTTTTGACACATTTTTGAGACCATTGTCATTTATACAGCAATAATCAGTGCTATAAAAATGCACTGATTCCTGTGTAAATGACACTGGCAGTGAAGGGGTTAATTACTAGGTGGCAGTGTAGGGGTTAAGTGTGTCCTAGGGGTGTGTTTCTAACTGTGGGGGGGTGGCTACATGTTACACGTCACTGATCTCTGCTCCGATGACAGGGAGCAGAGATCGAGTGACACTGTCACTAGGCAGAACGGGGAGATGCTGTTTACATCAGCATCTCCCCGTTCTTCCTCCCCGTGAGGCGATCTCAGGTATCCCCGCGGCGATCAAGTCCGCGGGATCCGCGACCCGACTCATGGAGCTTGCCCTCCGGCCGCCCCTTAAAGGGCCCCCTTAAAGGGCCCCCTTAAAGGGCAATGTACAGGTACGTGGTTTTGCCTGTACGAGCCCTTCTGCCGCAGTATATCTGCGTGAGGCGGTCGGCAAGCGGTTAAATCATGGCAGGGAATCATTCCTATTTCTTTAAGAATTGCATCTAATTCTTTTGGTTTCAAAGGCTTCATTACAAGCAGAACTTCACCTGTATTATTATTATTGTTATAAACTGTGGTGGTCACAGTGGGTTCAGCTGGCAATGAATTACCAGATTAAATATGAGGTTCTGTTTCATTTGATAGAAAGTTTGTGTTTGCATTTTGCTGCAAATTGCTGAACCCAAGATTTGATGCATATCTGCATTCCTGAGATCTCTTCTCTAATTCCATAATTCTTAATTTTAATCTCTCATTTTCCTCTGATAATTCATCACAAGATTTAGATTTCATTTCTCAAGCAAAGCTCCCCCAATGGTAACTGCATGCAATTTTAAATTTTAAATTTACTGTCTCAGTGTCTGCTTACATTTTTCTGGTATTTCATATGGACCACTATGGCGCATAATACATTTTAATATCCATCTGTTAACTTTATCAGAACTGACACTAGCTTCACACTGAGTAAGCATTTTGACTATATTACTAATAAATTAAAAAAAAAGAAATATTTTACGCACCGCATTAGTTACTCCTTCAGCTTCCAGTTCAGGTCTTCTGGTAAATGACAGTCCTTTTTGTTTCCAGTCTCCAGACAATAATTCTGGGGTTCCCAACTTGTTTAATTTTGTAGACCAGGCTCTCTTATGTCACAACCAGACATTAGAGTCACAGCACAGCTCTTGGGTCTTCATCAGACTTCTGTCCACCTCATAGGATTGTTGTCACCACAGACTTCTGTTACTAAGTCCTGGAAATGCTCTTCTGGTCACTTGAACGGCACCAATGTTGTGATATTTGGTATAGTGGATAGATAATTAATTAGTAGTTGTTATAATGATGAATCTTCCGCAGCAACCCAATTCTTCCAGAGAGATGCACTTTATTGACTTCCAACACAGAACAAAGTCTTGCAACAGATGATAAAATCCAACAGAGTAAATATGACAATGCTAGTAAATATACTAGCCTTCAGAGTCCCATGTTTCCTAGACCTGTGCCTTCATAATCACAGACACCCAGAGATAATAGGCTGAACGCCAGGTTATATTACCTATACACGGAATGGCTAAGTAATTTGATTGGCCGTATAAATTAGGCCTTTGATCTGCTTCTGTCTTTCAGAGCGACAGACAGTGACCCCTAGCTGTAAACAGAACATAGCCCAGAGTCACTATCTGTCCCCTTTGATATGTGGAGTAAATTTTGTTTGGCCACTTCCCCTTTGATCAACAAGTCCCCTTTGATATGTGTAGTTGATTTGGTTCGGACAACTCAATCATTGTTAACTGAAATCTGGCCTGATCAATCTTGTACTGTATGTGTACATATATATAATAATATAAAATCCCACATAAATCTACCAACATATTACAGCAATATGGACCCCAGTTATGACTCCAAAGTCTCAGCACTATATTGCACCAGATGAACTCTCATTCCACGTGGTTTATCCACACCACATAGCGATCAAAAAATTTGATTTTTTTCCCCTAACCCCCCAACCACCCTACCCCACACCTTTCCCCCACCTATCTATCCCACCCATTTAGCCTCTGCAATCCCCCCTCCCCATTCCTTCCTCCAACCTATTCAGTGTCGGTCACTTATGGTTGAATTACCACATTAGATGAGTTGTAGTCAGATTTTACAGTTTTAGTTTTCAACTGTTTGCTAGTTTTGATGTGCCTTGGCCTGGGTGGTATGTTTATGCACCTCCCCTACCCAGTGGTTATGGTTTTTCCATGCCCATTTGGTGGGACTTTAGCCTCTCTAGCAGAGGCTGAATCGACTGTAAGTTTTGTGGACAGCGAGATAGCCTGTTTCTCCTGCCCACTAGAGGGCTCCCTTCTCCTCTTGCTTTTCTTCCTTTCCTTTCTCTTAGCTGATACTTACCTCTTTTCTCTTTTTGATGACCTCCGGGATCCCCTTGTCGATGCTGCTCCTTCCTGGGAACTCAAGCTTTGCTGGAACAGAACCCATGTATGGTCTACGGGTGTCCCTGAGGTAAGTGACAGTTATGTAGTTACAAATAGTAGGTGAGGTTGAAAAAAGACACAGTCAATCCTATAAACAGTTTAACGGATGAGAGCCTTTCCCCTCTGCTCAATGGCTGAAGACACTTTACCCTCTCCTGCCCTGCATGTTGCCTCACATAATATGCAGGGGATGAATTCCCCGGTCAAACGCCATAAAATTTTGCAGTCTATGCACTCCCAAAAAATAGATATCGTCCTACTTCAGGAGACCCATTTTCCAAAGCGGTGTAATTCTTCCTTCTTACACGCCAAATTCCTGATATTTTTCCTTGAAAACACTGAGGATAAAACTAAAGGAGTAGCTATCCTAGTTTCTAGGTACTGAAAGTTCACACCACAACCAGAACACAGGGACCTGGAGGGCAGATTAATTCTCGTAAAGGGCATGATATATGACCAATTGTACTCCTTCATCTCCTATTATGCACCCAATCAGGGCCAAGCTGCATTTTTTCAGGCAATGCTTAAAACATTAAGCCCATGGTGGGTGGGACAGTCATATATGGGGGTGACTCAAATACTGCCCTTGACCAGGGACTAGACAAATCCAGACCCCCCCCCCCCAGGGCCCAGCTTACCCATCTGCCCAAAAAGAGTCTTAAAATAGCTATATTAATCTTTCAACATGGATGCTTAGATGGAACTAAATCCAACTAAAAGGGATTACACCCACTTTTCTCACCGGCATCAATCCTACGCTAGGATTGACCACATTTTTATAACCATTTCTAAAGTCCCGGACATGGTCAAGTCCCCATAAGAGAAACAGTGTGGTCTGATCATTCCATAGTCCTCCTCTCCCTAAAAAGAAACTTTAACCATCCCAACCTCCTTCAATGGAGGTTCAAGGAATCCCTACTCAGCGACCCAGTTAGATTTACAGAAATTGAGAAAGCCATTGAGGAATACTTCCTCCTGAACAAGGCAGCAGAGGTCTCGGCTGAAACCCTTTGGGCTGCTCACAAGGCCACTATTCAGGGCAAACTAATTCAATTATTCAAGCTCAAATAACTTCCTCCTCCCAGCCACCTACTACTGCCAAGGGTCCTGGGGTTGGAAAGCCATCGCTTACAGATTGACACATCTTCCTCTTTTCGAAGCCTATGAAAGTGCCAGAATCATCCTCCTCACCCTCCTCGTCTCTCTCCTCCTGTGCGTTCTGTGACATAGGAATGATGGTGTCTGGATAAAGTGGGCCTTGAGAGGAAAGGAAGTCCTCCTCTTCCTCCTGCTGCTCTGCCTCCAGTGCCTTTTCTATAATGCCATGCAGAGTCAGCTCCAGCAGGAACATAACAGGGATTGTGTCACTGATGCCTGCACTGTCACAGTTCACCATCCTTGTGGCCTCCTCAAATGGTGACAATACAGTGCATGCATCCTTAATGATCAGCCATTGACGTGGGGAAAAAAAGCAGAAGAGGCCTGAGCCTGTTGTCGTGCCGTATTCGCACATGTACTCATTGACGGCCCTCTGCTGCATGTATAGCTGCTGCAGCATTGACAGTCGAGTTCTGCCTGGTGGGCATGTCACAAATCAGATGGTTTATGGGCAGTAGGGATGAGCCCAATGTTCAAGTCGAAAGTAAGTTTGACTCGAACGTCGGGTGTTCGCCTGTTTGCCGAACAGCGAACAATTTTCGGTGTTCGCTGCAAATTCGAAAGCTGCTGGAACACCGTTAAAGTCTATGGGACACTAACATGAAAAATCAAAAGTGCTAATTTTAAAGGCTTATATGCAAGTTATTGTCATAAAAAGTGTTTGGGGACCTGGGTCCTACCCCAGGGGACATGTATCAATGCAAAAATTTTTTATTAAAATGGCCGTTTTTTTCGGGAGCAGTGATTTTTTTTTAATGCTTAAAGTGAAATAATAAAAATAAAATAAACCTTTAACCACTTGAGCCCCGGACCATTATGCTGCCTAAGGACCAGAGGTCTTTTTCCAATTTGGCACTGCGTCGCTTTAACTGCTAATTGCGCGGTCATGCAATGCTGTACCCAAACGAAATTTGCGTCCTTTTCTTCCCACAAATAGAGCTTTCTTTTGATGGTATTTGATCACCTCTGCGGTTTTTATTTTTTGCGCTATAAACGGAAAAAGACCGAAAATTTTGAAAAAAAATGATATTTTCTACTTTTTGTTATAAAAAAAATCCAATAAACTAAATTTTAGTCATACATTTAGGCCAAAATGTATTCGGCCACATGTCTTTGGTAAAAAAAATGTCAATAAGCGTATATTTATTGGTTTACGCAAAAGTTATAGCGTCTACAAACTAGGGTACATTTTCTGTAATTTACACAGCTTTTAGTTTATGACTGCCTATGTCATTTCTTGAGGTGCTAAAATGGCAGGGCAGTACAAAACCCCCCCCCAAGTGACCCCATTTTGGAAAGTAGACACCCCAAGGAAATTGCTGAGAGGCATGTTGAACCCATTGAATATTTATTTTTTTTGTCCCAAGTGATTGAATAATGACAAAAAAAAAAAAAAAAAAAATATTTACAAAAAGTTGTCACTAAATGATATATTGCTCACACAGGCCATGGGCCTATGTGGAATTGCACCCCAAAATACATTCAGCTGCTTCTCCTGAGTATGGGGATGCCACATGTGTGGGACTTTTTGGGAGCCTAGCCGCGTACGGGGCCCCGAAAACCAATCACCACCTTCAGGATTTCTAAGGGTGTAAATTTTTGATTTTACTCCTCACTACCTATCACAGTTTCGGAGGCCATGGAATGCCCAGGTGGCACAAACCCCCCCAAAATGACCCCATTTTGGAAAGTAGACACCCCAAGCTATTTGCTGAGAGGCATATTGAGTCCATGGAATATTTTATATTTTGACACAAGTTGTGGGAAAGTGACACTTTTTTTTTTTTTTTTTTTTTGCATAAAGTTGTCACTAAATGATATATTGCTCACACAGGCCATGGGCATATGTGGAATTGCACCCCAAAATACATTTAGCTGCTTCTCCTGAGTATGGGGATACCACATGTGTGGGACTTTTTGGGAGCCTAGCCGCGTACGGGACCCCGAAAACCAATCACCGCCTTCAGGATTTCTAAGGGTGAAAATTTTTGATTTCACTCTTCACTGCCTATCACAGTTTCGGAGGCCATGGAATGCCCAGGTGGCACAAAACCCCCCCAAATGACCCCATTTTGGAAAGTAGACACCCCAAGCTATTTGCTGAGAGGCATGGTGAGTATTTTGCAGCTCTCATTTGTTTTTGAAAATGAAGAAAGACAAGAAAAAACATTTTTTTTTTTCTTTTTTCAATTTTCAAAACTTTGTGACAAAAAGTGAGGTCTGCAAAATACTCACTATACCTCTCAGCAAATAGCTTGGGGTGTCTACTTTCCAAAATGGGGTCATTTGGGGGGGGTTTGTGCCACCTGGGCTTTCCATGGCCTCCGAAACTGTGATAGGCAGTGAAGAGTGAAATCAAAAATTCACGCCCTTAGAAAGCCTGAAGGCGGTGCTTGGTTTTCGGGGTCCCGTACGTGGCTAGGCTCCCAAAAAGTCTCACACATGTGGTATCCCCGTACTCAGGAGAAGCAGCAGAATGTATTTTGAGGTGTAATTTCACATATTCCCATGGCATGTTTGAGCAATATAACATTTAGTGACAACTTTGTGCAAAAAAAAAAAAAAAAATGTGTCTCTTTCCCGCAACTTGTGTCGCAATATAAAATATTCCATGGACTCGACATGCCTCTCAGCAAATAGCTTGGGGTGTCTACTTTCCAAAATGGGGTCATTTGGGGGGGTTTTGAACTGTCCTGGCATTTTATGCACAACATTTAGAAGCTTATGTCACACATCACCCACTCTTCTAACCACTTGAAGACAAAGCCCTTTCTGACACTTATTGTTTACATGAAAAAGTTTTTTTTTTTTTGCAAAAAAATTACTTTGAACCCCCAAACATTATATATTTTTTTAAAGCAAATGCCCTACAGATTAAAATGGTGGGTGTTTCATTTTTTTTTTTCACACAGTATTTGCGCAGCGATTTTTCAAACGCATTTTTTGGGGAAAAAACACACGTTTTTAAATTTTAATGCACTAAAACACACTATATTGCCCAAATGTTTGATGAAATAAAAAAGATGATCTTAGGCCGAGTACATGGATACCAAACATGACATGCTTTAAAATTGCGCACAAACGTGCAGTGGCAACAAAATAAATACATTTTTAAAAGCCCTTAAAAGCCTTTACAGGTTACCACTTTAGATCTACAGAGGAGGTCTACTGCAAAAATTACTGCCCTCGATCTGACCTTCGCGGTGATACCTCACATGCATGGTGCAATTGCTGTTTACGTTTGACGACAGACCGCCGATTGCGTTCGCCTTAGCGCGAGAGCAGGGGGCGACAGGGGTGCTTTTTTTTTTTTTTTTTTTTTTTCTTTATTATTTTTCTGCTTTTTTATCTTATTTTTAAACTGTTCCTTTCATATTTTTTTTTTTAATCATTTTTATTGTTATCTCGGGGAATGTAAATATCCCCTATGATAGCAATAGGTAGTGACAGGTACTCTTTTTTGAAAAAATTGGGGTCTATTAGACCCTAGATCTCTCCTCTGCCCTCAAAGCATCTGACCACACCAAGATCGGTGTGATAAAATGCTTCCCCAATTTCCCAATGGCGCTATTTACATCCGGCGAAATCTAAGTCATAAAATGCTCGTAGCTTCCGGTTTCTTAGGCCATAGAGATGTTTGGAGCCACTCTGGTCTCTGATCAGCTCTATGGTCAGCTGGCTGAATCACCGGCTGCATTCTCAGGTTCCCTGTTGAGACAGGAGAGCCAGAGAAAAACACGGAAGACGGTGGGGGGGGGCATTCCCTCCCACGGCTTGTAAAAGCAGTCTAGAGGCTAATTAGCCGCTAGGATTGCTTTTACATGAAAGCCGACCGCTGGCTGAAAAGAATGATACCAAGATGATACCTAAACCTGCAGGCATCATTCTGGTATAACCACTCAAAGTCGTGAATGGCGTACCTGAAGACAAAAAAATGGTTAACAATAAAGCACAGTAAACGGTAAAGTATAAAAAATTGCATACCTGAAAAAGCAAACATGATAAAACATAATAACAATAAAACATTGAAGAATAGAATACAGTAAAAAAGAGCAGAACAATAGAGAGAGAATAGAGAGAGAGAGAACAATAAAACGACAACTATTTTTTTTTATTTTATATATATATTTTTTTTTGACACTTTTTTTGTAACTAACTTTTGTAACTGTAACCGGTTCCAGGTTCGGGTCTCTCAAAATGCGATGGCATCTTGGGAGACCCTGTGAAAGTGTGTCCTAGTCTGTGCAATGCTGTACCCTACGCTAATACTCAACTAGTGAATGGTAGCGTTCAAAACATTCACCAATGCAAAGACCAGGATTGTCAGGACAGGAGGGACAATAATAGCGGGTGTCACGCCTATATCCGCGCTTCCTGCAGACACAACATCTTTTTTGGGGGGGTTCGTTGGGTAGGGGTACTCGGGAGGACATAAAGAAAATGCCTCTCATGCAGCCGACTGCATTTGATTGGGGATGTGAATGGGGGAAGTACGGGCGCTGCAGAAGTGGTGGGTTCCCAATTAGGATTGGCGAATGCAGCAGGAAGGGCACTATGGGCACGACGGGCCTGTGTTTGTCTTCTTGGTGGCAGCGGGACACTACTTGTGCTTGCCACCTCACCAGCTTGAACTGCACTTATGGGACTCGCCACGTCACCAAGTGTTGCTGCAGTGCTGGTTTGACTACGACCGGGGTGTACTAGGCCGCTGGTGCTTGCCAGTTCACCAAAATGCTACCAAAAAAACTGTTAGCGATCGCAGGGATCAAGGCCTGACTCTGCGAACGCTGCAGTTATGTGTTTAGTGTTTTGTAAGTGTCAGTGATCGATCGATACTGCACTTGGGTGGGCTGGGCTGGGACGGGCGGAGGGGCAAAACACAGGTGCTAGCAGGTATCTGGGCTGATCCCGCTAACACTGCGTTTTTGGGAACCCTAAACTGCTGGGGACGCTAGTATAGATCTGATCGGATCAGATATTGATCCATTCAGATACTATACCACTAAGGGAGGTGTATGCTGCGTGCGTGGGTGTTAGCGGTACTGGCGCTAACCTGACGCTGCCTGGGGCTGGTGCTTGCCAGTTCACCAAAACGCTACCAAAAAAACTGTTAGCGATCGCAGGGATCAGGCCTGACTCTGCGAACGCTGCAGTTATGCGTTTAGTGTTTTGTAAGGGACAGTGATCGATCGATACTGCACTTGGGTGGGCCGGGCCGGGCGGAGGGGCAAAACGCAGGTGCTAGCAGGTATCTGGGCTGATCCCGCTAACACTGCGTTTTTGGGAACCCTAAACTGCTGGGGACGCTAGTATAGATCTGATCGGATCAGATATTGATCCGTTCAGATACTATACCACTAAGGGAGGTGTACGGTGCGTGCGTGGGTGTTAGCGCTACTGGCGCTAACCTGACGCTGCCTGGTGCTTGCTTGCCAGTTCACCAAAATGCTACCAAAAAAACTGTTAGCGATCGCAGGGATCAGGCCTGACTCTGCGAACGCTGCAGTTATGCGTTTAGTGTTTTGTAAGTGACAGCGATCGATCGATACTGCACTTGGGTGGGCCGGGCGGAGGGGCAAAACGCAGGTGCTAGCGGGTATCTGGGCTGATCCCGCTAACACTGCGTTTTTGGGAACCCTAAACTGCTGGGGACGCTAGTATAGATCTGATCAGATCAGATATTGATCCGATCAGATACTATACCACTAAGGGAGGCGTATGCTGCGTGCGTGGGTGTTAGCGGTACTGGCGCTAATCTGACGCTGCCTGGGGCGACGCATATCACCGCCGGGCGATCAGGGGGCTAAACCTTTATTCGGTAATAAACGGCGGGTGCCCTGACACTATAAAAAATAAACGAACTAACCAGCGTCAACCGTAACGTTTATACGGTGATCAGTGGTGAAAGGGTTAACTAGGGGGCAATCAAGGGGTTAAAACATTTATTAGATAGTATATGGGGGTCCCTGACACTATAAAACGCTGACGGCGAACCTAAATATTTACGTCCCTAACTAGCGTCACCAGTGACACTAATACAGCGATCAGAAAAATGATCGCTTAGCAACACTGGTGACAGGGGGTGATCAAGGGGTTAAAACTTTATTAGGGGGGGTTAGGGGGGTATCCTAGACCTAAAGGGGGGTAATACTAACTGTCCCAACACTGTAACTGTCACAAACTGACACTATGCAGTAATCAGAAAAAAAAAAAAAAAAAAAAAAAAAAACCTGCTGGTGTCAGTTTGTGACGGGGGGGGGGGTGATTGGGGGGGGGATCGGGGGGCGATCGGGGGGGGGATCGGGGTGTTTTGTATGCCTGGCATGTTCTACTGTGTGTGTAGTGTGTTGTGCACTTACATTGATGTCTTCTCCCCTCGGCGCTGGAACGGAATACCGAGCTGAGGGGAGATGACATCATTTTCTTTGCTGCTGTTTAGCATACAGCAGCAAAGGAATGTTCCCATTGGCCGGCGGCGATCGCGAGGGGGGGGCCACGAACGGATGGCCTCCCCCTCATCTCGGATCGCCGGGGAACAGAACGGGACCGCCTCGGGCGGCGGGGGGGGTCCGATCGGACCCCCCACCCGCGGAAGGCAAATCACGTACATGTACGTGATTTTGCCTGCCCGTGCCGCTTTGCCGACGTAAATCGGCGTTAGGCGGTCCTTAAGTGGTTAAATATTGTACCTGGGGGGTGTCTATAGTATGCCTGTAAAGTGGCACATTTTCCCTGTGTTTAAAACAGTACCACAGCAAAATTACATTTCTAAAGGAGAAATTGTCATTTAGAACTGATCGCGGTTGTAATGAATTGTCGGGTCTCAGCAATATAGATGAAAAAAAGAGCATGGGATCCCCCCAGTCCATTACCAGGCCCTTTGGTTCTGGTATGAATATTAAGGGGAACCCTGAACCAAAATTTTTAAAAAATTTGCGTGGGGGTCCCCCTAAAATCCATACCAGGCCCTTCGGGTCTGATATGGAAATTAAGGGGAACCCTGCGCCAAATTTTTAAAAAACTAGCATAGGGGCCCCCCCCCAAAATCCATTCCAGACCCTTTAGGGCTGGTATGGATTTTAAGGGGAACCCTGCGCCAAAATTTAAAAAAAAATGGCATAGGGGTCCCCCCAAAATCAAAAAAGTGTCAAAATGTTAAAAAAGACAAGACACAGCTTGGGACAAGTCCTTTATTAAAAAATAAAAAAAATAAAAATGTCCCACGATGTCCATTCATCTTCTATCATGCCTTGTCCCAAGCTGTGTCTTGTCTTTTTTAACATTTTGACACTTTTTTTGTGAAATGGTAGGGGGACTTGTACCCAGCCTGAAGGGTCTGGTATGGATTTTGGGGGGGACCCCTATGCCATTTAAAAAAAAAAATCATGCAGGGTTCCCCTTAATTTTTATATCAGATTCAAAGGTCCTGGTATGGATTTTAGGGGGACCCCCACACAATTTTTTTTTTTTTTGGTTCGGTGTTTCCCCTTAATATACATACTGGACCCAAAGGGCCTGGTAATGAACTGGGGGGATCCCTTGCTCTTTTTTTTCAATCAGTTTTATCTACAGTGCCTTGCAAAACTATTCAACCACCTTGCCATTTTTCGTGTTTTGCTGCCTCACAACCTGGAATTAACATGGATTGTTTGAGAATTTGCATCATTTCATTTACAGAACATGTGCACAACTTTGAAGTTTTTTTTTTTATTGTGAAGCAAACAACAAATAGCACAAAATAGCAGAAAAAGTCAATGTGCATAACTATTCACCCCCCTAAAGTCAATACTTTGTAGAGCCACCTTTTGCGGCTATCACAGCTCCAAGTCACTTTGGATAAGTCTCTATCAGCTTGCCACATCTTACCACTGGGATTTTTGCCCATTCCTCTTGCAAAACTGCTCCAGCTCCTTCAAGTTGGATGGTTTGCGCTTGTCAACAGCAATCTTTAAGTCTGACCACAGATTTTCTATTGGATTGAAGTCTGGGCTTTGACTAGGCTATTCCAACACATTTACATGTCTCCCCTTAAACCACTCAAGTGTTGCTTTAGCAGTGTGTTTGGGGTCATTGTCCTGCTGGAAGGTGAACCTCCGTCCTAGCCTCAAATCCCACAGAGTGGTACAGGTTTTGCTCAAGAATATCCCTGTATTGAGCACCATTCATCCTTCCCTCAACTCTCACCAGTTTCCCAGTCCTGACTGCTGAAAAACATCCCCACAGCATGATGCTGCCACCACCATGTTTCACTGTGGGGATGGTGTTCTTTGGGTGATGTGATGTGGTGGGTTTGTGCCAGACATAGGGTTTTCTTTGATGGCCAAAAAGTTACATTTTAGTCTCATCAGACCAAGAGCACCTTCCTCCATACATTTTGGGAGTCTCCCACATGCCTTTTCGCAAACTCAAACGTGCCATTTTGTTTTTTGCTGAAAGAAAGGGTTTTCTTCTGGCCACTCTTCCATAAAGCCCAACTCTATGGAGTGTATGGCTTATTGTCATCCTATGTGCAGATACACCAGTCTCTGTTGTGGAACTCTGCAGCTCCTCCAGGGTTACCTTAGGTCTCTGTGCTGCCTCTCTGATTAATGCCCTCCTTGCCCGGTCCATGAGTTTTGGTGTGCAGCCATCTCTTGGCAGGTTTGCTGTTGTGCCATGTTCTTTCCATTTGGTTATGATAGATTTGATGGTGCTCCTAGGGATCATCAAAGATTTGGATATTTTTTTATACCCTAACCCTGACTTGTACTTCTCAACAACACTGTCCCTTACTTGTTTGGAGAGTTCCCTGGTCTTCATGGCAGTGTTTGGTTAGTGGTCCCTCTTGCTTAGGTGTTGCAGCCTCTGGGGCCTTTCAAAAAGGTGTGTATATGTAATGACAGATCATGTAACACTTAGATTGCAGACAGGTGGACATCATTTCACTAATTATGTGACTTCTGAAGGTAATTGGTTGCACCAGAGCTTTTTATAGGCTTCATAACAAAGTGAATACATACAAACATGTCAATTATCAATTTTTTATTTCTGAAAAATAGTTTTATGTATATATTTTTCTAATTTTACTTCACCAACTTAGACTATTGTGTTCTGATCCATCACATATGTTTCAGATTACTGAACTGTTGAACTAAAGGCTGTAATGTAACAAAATAGGTAATAAGCCAAGGGTGGTGAATACTTTTGCAAGGCACTGTATATTGCCAAGACCCAACAATTCATTACAGCCACGATCAGTTTTGAATGACACTTTTTCCTTTAGAAAGGTAATTTTGCTGTGGTACTTTTCTAAACACGGGAAAGATGTGCCACTTTACAGGCATACTATAGACACCCCCCAGGCACAATATTTAAGGGAATATTTAATTTTTATCGTTTTACTTTAAGCATTAAAAAAATCACTGCTCCCGAAAAAATGTCCGTTTTTAAAAAAAAAAAATTTGCATTGATACATGTCCCCTAGGGCAGGACCCAGGTCCCCAAACACTTTTTATGACAATAACTTTGCATATAATCCTTTAAAATGAGCACATTTGATTATTCATGTTCGTGTCCCATAGACTTTAATAGTGTTTGTGTGTTCTGCCGAATGTTTTGCTTGTTTGTATGTTCTGTTGCGAACCGAACAGGAGGGTGTTCGGCTCCTCCCTAACGGCCAGGTGGATTTCCCGCTGAATTTCAGCCAACCGAGCACTGGCTGTGTATGACCACCTGAAATGGCTACAGACTCTTCTGGCCAGTTTTAGCAGATCTTGAAACCCTGGATACGTATTTAGGAAATGCTGCACCACCAAATTGAGGACATGTGCCAGGCATGGCACATGTGTCAACTTTCTCTGTCTAAGGGCAGACAGGAGGTTTGAGCCATTATCGCACACCACCATTCCTGGCTCCAGCTGGCATGGTGTGAACCACCTCTGGGCCTGCAGAGCTGCAAGAATCTCTGCTCTGGTGTGGTTCCTGTCCCCTAAACACACCAGCTGAAGCACTGCATGGCACCTTTTAGCCTGACTCTGGGAATAGCCCTTTGAACGCATAGGGGGTACCTGATGTTCATAGGGCAATTTTGCAGAGGAGGACATGGAGGTGGAGGAGGAGGGAGTAGAGCTCAAAGGTCTGGCATCATCACCACCAGCTGTATGGAGATGTGGGGGCACAACAAGCTGCAGCACTGAGCCCTGTCCTGCATCCTTTCGAGTTGCAAGCGTCGTTACTCAGTGTGCTGTGAACAAAATATATTGTCCCTGTCCATGCTTGCTGGACCACGTGTCAGCAGTAAGGTGGATTTTACGGCTGACTGCCTAGCCCAACTATGCCAGAACATTCCCTTCCACGTGATGGTAGAGAGATAGAACAGCCTTACGTGAAAAGTAATAGCGACTGGGAATCTGCCATTGTGGTACAGCACATTGTGCAAATTCACTGAAGGGGGCAGAATCCATTAGGCTGAAAGGCAGAAGTTGGAGAACCAACAGCTTTGACAAGCTTGCATTTAGACTCTGGGCATGTGGGTGGCAGGGACTGTATTTTTTTCCCGCTGCAGCAGAAGGGGCAGAGAAATTTGCCAGCTACAGTCTACAGCTGGTGGTGTGCTGCTGGCAGATGTGCTGCTAGTACCTGGGACACCCTGTGCTATATCATCATCCCTGTCAGTGGAGGCTGCTGAGAGGTAATGACTCGGTTTAGCAGGGGCAGACTGAAGTGGGTAAGGAGGAGGAGGAGGGACAGATTTGTGCCCCTTTTGTGTGGCTTTTAGGTGCTCTTGCCAACAGGCTGAGTGGTTGGACGTTAAATGCCTTGTTAAGGATGTGGTACCCAAATGGTTGGTGTTCTTGCCACGTTTGATGTGCCTGAGACACAATTTGCAGATAGCAACTGTGCAATCTACTGCAGATGTGCTGAAAAAGCACTGACAGCTGAGTTTTGGGGAGTGGGCTGGGAGATAACAGCTGCAGAATGTGATGGAATAGGGTGGCTGCTCTCTATTCTTTTTTGATGTCGGCCTCCTTGGGGTTGTGCCGCCTCACCTTTATTTTCCTCTGCTCTATCTGGCACTCAAGTCGCAACAGTGACCTCATCATCATCATCATCATCATCTCCATCTCCTCCATCTTCATCATTACCACTGGAGACAACTTGGCAATACTCTGCGGCTTGGGGAACATGAATGCCAATTTATCTACCAGTGTTCCTCCCTCTCTCTGGGCTCATGTCCCTGTCATCCTCAACCTCAGAACCAACATCTAAATCCAGTAATGACTGGGCATCATCAAGGAGCAAGTGGCTGACACTGTGGTCA
The DNA here is from genome assembly GCF_042186555.1 of Aquarana catesbeiana. Lineage (NCBI taxonomy): Eukaryota > Metazoa > Chordata > Amphibia > Anura > Ranidae > Aquarana > Aquarana catesbeiana. The sequence continues at coordinate 141,904,278 of NC_133335.1, read as the reverse complement.
AATAACTCAGCTGACTCCTCAATGGCTGATGTTGGGGCTTTGGCAGGAATAGATGTGGACAAGGAGGCAGGTTTATCCACTCTGGCAACTGCAGGGGACTGCACACTTGTCTCTGCTTGCATGACAGAGGATGAGGAGGATGAGGAAGGTTTAGTAAGCCAGTCCACCACCTCCTCTGCCTGCTGTGGCTGGATAGCACGGGCAAACTCACTAAACAGAGGAAATGATGCCACAACTTCCACCTTTGGATGTGGACACACTTGTTGCTGGCCCCCTTACAGTGCCAAGGGAACGTCTGCCTCTCCTTGTTGTCCTCCCAGACATTATTGGGATGGAGGGGGCGGTGCTTATAAGCAAATGTAAAGAAGAAGTTGAAATCTGTACGTAGATGCACTTTAATCAATGTAAAGAGGTGCTTGGTGCACTTTAATTTGAGTACTCACACTAGAGACACACTCCACGGATACACTATGATATACTGCAATATAATGCGCCAAACATACAGTGACGCACAGAACTATATGGCGTTAAACTGGCAGTACTGCACAAAACTATATGGAGTTAAACTGGCAGTAACGCACACAGAGCTATATGGCATTAAACTGGCAGTAACACACACAGAACTATGTGGTGTTAAACTGGTAGTAACGCACACAGAAGTAAATGGCGTTAAACTGGCAGTAACGCACAAAACGATATGGCATTAAACTTGCAGTAACACACAGAACTATATGGCGTTAAAATGGCAGTAACGCACAAGACTATATAGCGTTAAACTGGCAGTAACACACACAGAACTATATGGTGTTAAACTGGCAGTATTGCACACAGAACTATATGCCGTTAAACTGGCAGTAATGCAATCAAATAGACAGTGTTCAACCATGGCTACACTGACGCTATCTGAACTGTCTCTACTCTAGCTATGCACTAATGTAAAGATTACTGACACGGTCTCACTACATTACACTGAAACTATCTGAGCTGTCCCTACTCTAGCTGCACACTATGCAAAGCTGAATGATGGTCCTTCTCACTACACTCACACTATCCCTAGACTGACACTAAACTAATATTCTACACTGACAATTGAAGCAAAATAGCACAGTATAGCACACTAACTAACTAATAGCACTGAACAGAGCCCTGTTCTATCTCTCTCCATGCCAAAATCACAATAAAAATGCCTGCAATTGAAAGAATACTTTTATACTGTGGGGTGGGAATGAGCCATGATTGGATAAAGTCATGATGACAGTGTCCAATCATGACTATGACAGTGCTCTGTGCCCTGATTGGCTGAAGCTTTCACTGCTTCAGCCAATCAGGGTTTGCAATGTACTGTTCAGAGCAGCACAGCATTGTGGTCGGTTCGGTGTGGCGAACAAACGGTCGAACGCCCCTTTTTTTTTTGGGTGTTCGTCGAACTTCCGAACAGCGAAAGTTCGGCCCGAACTTATGCTCGGGCCAAACCATTTGCCCACCCCTATTCCTGAACAGTCTGCCAAAGGGGCTCATTTGTTTGATAGGATTACTGTACATCTATGGCATGTGCTGGAATTTTCTCCTGCATCCTAGGTAGGGCAGTATGAATTCTACTTTATTAGGCAGTGAATTAGAATATTTTTGGGGATAAATATTGACATATTGAAAGCATATAGTGAACATAGCATTTTTAGATTAGGTCTGGAAGTAGTCCTTGCATTCTAAAATTCATCTCCAATGAACTGGTTTTCTTTTCATTGAGATTTCATTTATTCTTCAAGGCTTGAGGATGGTGGTGACATTGTGGTGAAAATGGTCCATCAGCTGTATAGACAGACAACGAGACATGTATTTCAGACAGACACAGCAAGTTTTAATCCATTATGAACAAAATGATTTCTCTGCTATTAACTAAATTATCAGTGCCAATTAGTGCAGAGTGGGCTCAATCTTCCATTGTGGGAGTGGTCATGCCCATATTTGCTGATGCTTACATTAAAGAGAAAGTAAAGTCTTTCTCTTTAATTGTACCTACAGGTAGGCCTAAAATTAAGGCTTACCTATAGGTACGGTAAATATCTCCTAAACTTGCACGTCATTGGCGCATGCACACGAAGGACCAGCCCACTGATGCAGTTTCTTCAGGGCCCCTGCCATGACTGGCGGCTCACATGTACATGTGCAGGGGTGACGTCATCGCGGCTCTGGCCAATCAGAGCTCCAGGAAAGATGTTGGCCCTGTCAGCAGTTTGGTGGCACCAGTTCAGGGCCTCGTTCTAAGGTAAGTATTTCATAATGAGCTAGTATGCGATACATAGAAGCTCATTATGCCTTTATCTTGCAGGGGTTTTTTTGGGGGGGGGGGGTTGGAGGTTTGGAGGTTTACAACCTATTTAAAGGCTAATTTCACCTTTGGGACTTCAATATGACTTGCATTGACTTACAGTATACAAGTCGTGATGAAGTCGCGAGGGGATGTTGGATACAAAGTCGCACGACTTTGAAGTCATGGCAGTGTGAACCCAGGCTTAGGGTGTTACATGCTCCAGCAGTGCCGTGCACCCCCCATCCTCCCCCTGTGACAGCAGGTGGGCCGCAGGGGTTATTCTCTCTTCTCCTGCTGCCACAATTTAAAAACAGTGAAGCCATGCTAGGCTCCACCCACACAACCGCATCATTCAATGTTAATAAATGTAAAGTTATGCACTTGGGGGCTAAGAATGTGCATGCATCATACATACTAAGAAGAGTACAACTGGGGGAATCAATGGTGCAGAAGGATCTGGTTGTTCTAGTAGATCATAGACTTAATAGCATGCAATACCAAGCTGCAGTTTCTAATGTTAAAAAAAATCCATTCTTGTTTTAAAAGAGGTATTGACCTCAGAGAGAGAACTTAAATTTGCCCCTGTACCTGTTTGCCTTCCTCTGGATCAGCTGTGGGTATAAGATTATTATATGGTGGTTTTGTATGTGTTTGATTTCTTTCTATTGGTTTGACTGCATGTACGCTGGATGTTAAAAGAATGCCACATTAACCACTTGCCGACCGCCTCACGCAGATATACTGCGGCAGAATGGCACAGGCAGGCAAAGTAACGTATGGGTACGTTACTTGCCTCCCGCGGGCGGGGGGTCCGATCAGACCCCCCCGGTGCCCGAGGCGGTCGGCTTCTGTCCCCGAGCGATCCGTGCTGAGGGGGAGGCCATCCATTCGTGGCCCCCCTCTCGCGATCGCTCCCAGCCAATGGCAATCTGTATGTGTGTGTGTTGTGCACTCACATCAATGTCTTCTCTCCTCAGCGCCGGAACAGAAAATACCGAGCCGAGGAGCGATGACATCACTTCCTCTGCCGCTGTTTACTATACAGCAGCAGAGGAAGTGATGTCATCGCTCCTCGGCTCGGCATTTTCTGTTCCGGCGCTGAGGAGAGAAGACATTGATGTGAGTGCACAACACACACACATACAGTAAAACACACCAGGCACACTTTACACCCCCCATCACCCCCCGATCATCCCCTAATCACCCCCCCCCGTCACACTGACACCAAGCAGTTTTTTTTTTTATTATTACTGCATTGGTGTCAGTTTGTGACAGTTAGTGTGGTAGGGCAGTTAGTGTTAGCCCCCTTTAGGTCTAGGGTACCCCCCTAACCCCCCAATAAAGTTTTAACCCCTTGATCACCCCCCGTCGCCAGTGTCACTAAGCAATTGTTTTTCTGATCGCTGTATTAGTGTCACTGGTGACGCTAGTTAGGAAGGTAAATATATAGGTTCGCCGACAGCGTTTTATAGCGTCAGGGACCCCCATATACTACCTAATAAAGGTTTTAACCCCTTGATTGCCCCCTAGTTAACCCTTTCACCAGTGATCACCGTATAAGTGTTACGGGTGATGCTAGTTAGTTAGTTTATTTTTTATAGTGTCAGGGCACCCGCCGTTTATTACCTGATAAAGGTTTAGCCCCCTGATCGCCCGGCAGTGATATAAGTTAGGTTTTAGGGTCAGATAGGATCTGCGTCGCCCCAGGCAGCGTCAGGTTAGCGCCAGTACCGCTAACACCCACGCACCTACCATACACCTCCCTTAGTGGTATAGTATCTGAACGGATCAATATCTGACCCGATCAGATCTATACTAGCGTCCCCAGCAGTTTAGGGTTCCCAAAAACGCAGTGTTAGCGGGATCAGCCCAGATACCTGCCAGCACCTGCTTTTTGCCCCTCTGCCCGGCCCAGCCCAGCCCACCCAAGTGCAGTATCGATCGATCACTGTCACTTACAAAACACTAAATGCATAACTGCAGCGTTTGCAGAGTCAGGCATAATCCCTGCGATCGCTTACAGTTTTTTTGGTAGCGTTTTGTTGAACTGGCAAGCACCAGTGGCCTAGTACACCCCGGTCATAGTCAAACCAACACTGTAATAACACTTGGTGACGTGGCGAGTCCCATAAGTGCAGTTCAAGCTGGTGAGGTGGCAAGCACAAGTAGTGTCCCACTGCCACCAAGAAGAAGACAAACACAGGTCCATTGTGCCCATAATGCCCTTCCTGCTGCATTCGCCAATCCTAATTGGGAACCCACCACTTCTGCAGCACTTGTACTTCCCCCATTCACATCCCCAACCAAATGCAGTCGGCTGCATGAGAGGCATTTTCTTTATGTCCTCCCGAGTACCCCTACCCAACGAACCCCCCCAAAAAAGATGTCGTGTCTGCAGCAAGCACGGATATAGGCGACACCCGCTACTATTGTCCCTCCTGTTCTGACAATCCTGGTCTTTGCATTGGTGCATGTTTTGAACGCTACCATACACTAGTTGAGTATTAGCGTAGGGTACAGCACTGCACAGACTAGGCACACTTTCACAGGGTCTCCCAAGAAAGGGGGGGCAGGAGAAAATAAAAAAGGGGGGGAGAGGGGGGGGCCTGGGGAGGAGAAAGGGGGGGCAGGAGAAAATAAAAAAGGGGGGGAGAGGGGGGGGCCTGGGGAGGAATGGGGAAGGGAACAAGCAGAGGACTAGCAAACAGGAAGTGGGGGACACCTCTACCTTATTAAATATAGTAATGAGACTAGCTGGGGTTTTTTTTTACTTTATACCCACCGTTGCTATAGTGTAAAAGTATGAGTAGACTTGATGGCTATCCACACCCAGAGTCTATGGTAGGGAAACAGCAGCCGCTTAAACCAGACAATCATGCCATAACAAGAAGCCTTAAGGGATAAATAAATGGTATAGTATTTGTAACCATGTTTGCTGAAAATATTTTTCAACAAGAAAAGATACTTCCAAGTAAGCAAAAAGGAAAATCTAGATAAAGATAAAATGGGGGGGAGAGAAAAAAAGGACATAGTAATGTCCCCCCCGTATGCTGGTTTACTTACAGGCTTCTGAAGAGGGATGCTCGTCATCTGGGTGTGTGCCTCTCATGGCAGACCGAAGGGTCTGCTGCCTTATATGCCCCCTACCCGGAAACTCAGCGGCGCTGAGGCCATCAGCCGCCGCCATTTCCGGGTCCGGCTCCACCCTACTGGGCATGCGCAAGGAGTAATCCAGTGCAAGCACGTAGCTCTAACCAATATTGACGCAGAAAGCATCAATCTGGAGAAGCAATGGCCGGGTTCCAAGGGGACCCGCCCACTGCCGGGGAGACGCAAGCCCGCCGTAAGGGGGAGAATAAACTCCTCACATCGTTCATAGAGAGGGGAGCTGGTGCAAATACATAGACAGACAGTAATTGATTATAGTTACAATCAGCAGATACATGACAGAGATGCATTCCACTTAATCCGGGAGCAAGCCTTACTCACCGGTGGGGATGTGCACCAGTCTGCCAAATAGAGAAAAACACAAATACGTTAAATAGACATGACAGTGGTTACAGAGCATGTGAATTATGAAATGCTTGTGGTATACCAAGTAATTGTACAGGAATTATAAATACATTGTGCATAAAGCAATGTGTGGGAAGTCTACTCACAAGCAATCATGGGTAGAACCTGGCCATTGCAAATAAAGGGAATGGGGGTGGGACACAGAGGTATACATAACCCAGAAGGGTATACACAGTACGGAGAAGAAGGTTAAACATTTAATTCAGTAGGTGTGAAGCAGCTGTAAAGCAGACACCTAAAAGAGAGCTACAGCAGAGCCTGGTGGACATCTCTGTAGATCATTCAAGGAAATATTTGTAAGTATGTGCCTCATTGATACCGGGTGGAGTCAAGGCATTGAGTCGCTCAATCCAGAGTGATTCTCGTTTTAAAATTTGGCGGTCCCAGTTACCCCCTCTGGGATCTTCAGGGACGACTTCCAATACAGTGAATTTAATGTAGTCAGAGTTAAAGTGATGATGGATGCCAATATGGTGGCCCACCGTAGTGAGCTTGCCATGGGTGGAGGCATATAATTGGTCCCCCAGTCTCTGCCGTAGCTCCCTGATAGTTTTACCCACATAAAAAGCGCTGCATGCGCAGGTCATGAGATAGATAACACTTTGTGTGCCACAATGGGCTGAGTGTTTTGGAGAGAACATCTCACCGTTTGGGAGTATAATCTGTTGTCCCACTAGGATCCAGGGGCAGTGTGGACAATTGCCACACTTAAATGTGCCTCTGGGTTCTCTTGGGCCAGATGTGGGGGTTTTATAATGACTGTGAGTTAGCCTATCCCTCAAGGAAGTGGCCCTCCTAAAGACCAAATCAGGGGTTGGTTTGATGTATTTTCTAAGCGTATGGTGGTCAGTCAAGATGTGCCAATGACTTGATAATATATTGCGTAACTGGTGGTGGTGGGTGGAAAATTTGGTGATGATTTTAGTCGTATAAGGTTTTTTAGGGCGTAAGAGTCAGAAAAGTAATGTTTGTCGATCTTGGGCTGAGGCCTTATTAAAGGCTTTCCTTAGAATGGTACGGCTATAGCCTCTGGCCAGAAGGCGTGTGCGTAGAGCATTGGCTTGTCTGTAGAAATCCCCGTCCTCTGTGCAGTTCCTTCTTAGTCTCAAATATTGAGCATAAGGGATACTGCGAATCAGGGGACGGGTATGGGAACTGGACGCATGCAACAGCGTGTTGCCTGCTGAAGGTTTCCGGTTTAAGTCTGTGATTAGTTGTCCATCTGAATTTTTGATAATCTGTACATCTAGGAAGGAGATGCTCTGAATATGGTAAGTAAAACTGAAATGAAGATTGAAATTATTAGTATTTAACCTTTCAATAAATGCTTTTAAATATTGCTCTGTACCTGTCCAAATGACCAGTAGGTCATCAATGAACCTGTACCAGCCCAGGACATGATTCAAAAAGGGTTGCATTAATTCATCACCAAAGACAGACAGCTCCCAACCGCCCAGAAATAAATTAGCATAGGAAGGGGCACAAGATGTGCCCATTGCAACGCCTTGGGTTTGAAGATACATTTGATCCATAAACAAAAAATCATTTTTAGTAAGAATAAATTCCAAAAGTTTTAGAATAAAGATATTGGTGGGCCAGGTATGATGGTCCTGTTCCATGAGGAAGGAGCCAGCCATCCGGACGCCCTGCTCGTGGGGGATGCTTGAGTACAACGCCTCAACATTAACAGCCACGAAGAGGGCGTCCAGAGGGACTTGGACTCCCTTGATTTGTTTAAGAAGGTCGGTGGTATCCCGAATGTAAGATGGTAATCTCAATACATGGGGTAATAGAAAGGTATCAACCAATTTACTCGCATTCTCTGTTAATGAACCTTTACCTGAGACAATAGGTCGACCAGGGGGTGCAGAGAGGTTTTTATGAGTTTTAGGTAACGCATAAAATGTTGGGGTTCTTGGGTATTGAGCATTGATGAATTTATAGGTGTCCTCATCGATGAGGCCCTCAAGGAAGGCCCCACCGATGAGTCCCCTAAATTCATCAATGGTTTCCTGAATTAAGGTGCTATCAATGGGGGAATACCAATTGAAGTTGGAAAGAATCTTGAGACACATAGTTTGGTATTGATGATGAGTCATCAACACCAGGTTGCCCCCTTTGTCTGATTGCTTTATAATGAGGTCAGTATTTTTTTGGAGTTTGATAACTGCCCTAGACTGTTGCTGGGTCAAATTAGAAGGTAATGTTAGCCATTGCTCTTTCTTGAGGGACAGGATACATTCATGTAGGAAAGCCCAAATAGATGGGCATGTCATTAAGTCAGGGAAAGCTTTGGATTTCGTTTTTAGACTAGGTTTAAGGTTAGGATGTCGTGGGATAGAGGTGGTACCAGATTGATTAGAGGGGAAGGAGTCAGAAGTGTCATTAGAGGTATCTGACTCTACTTCTCCTTCGTCAAACAGCAACATGAGATCCCGCAGTGCTCTAGATTCAGCTATAGTAAAGTTTTTCGTTTTTTCTGCCAATTCTTTTTCCAAGTTGGCATGTTTATGGTCTTGGTCAAAAATGTAGTTAAAGGTTAATTTTCTAGCAAATAAGTAAAGGTCTTTAATTGTCTCATAGATATCTATTGACTCCGAGGGGCAAAAGCCCAATCCCAGTTGGAGAATCTGTTCCTCCTCTGGGGTTAATTGATAAGGTGTTAAGTTAATTATGTTCAGGGAGTGAGGAATTTCCCCATCTTCTGGTGTACTTAGTTGTGAGACGTGCTTGGAACCGGAGTCTTTTGCACAAACGTGTCCAGATTGCCCTGTCTGGTGGGTTCTGGAGTTGCCTGTACTAAAAAAACAGGTTGTGATAGAAGTGTCTGTATGTTCAGTTGTAAGAATTTGGGGATAATGTTGTGTAGGGTAGGTTGGAGAGGTCCCTCGTGAGGGGTCTGTCCACCTAGCCTCGGTGTTTGTGGTGTTTTCAGTGCTTTACCGTGTTGTTTTCCTTTTTTGGGGTGTTTGATGGTTGAATTGTCGCCTGTGAGGGACCTTTTCCGGGGGATACTTGGTGCTCGTGAAGTGGTGGATCGTGTAGTGACCTGTGAGGATAGGGAAGATATGGATGAGTCAGATTCTGTACAGTCTGTTGCTGTAAGAGTTTGAGGTTGACGGCTATGGCTCTTGTTTTTTCTAGAATGTGGTTTGCCAGACCACTTGTACGCATACTCTTCCGAAAACGCCAATTTGTCCTGGAAGAGTTTTCTTTGTTTTTTAATGATAATGTCCTTATTAAGGTTTTCCAACTTATCTCGTACCTCCTTCCACTTGTTTGTGAAGGGGGCCGAGTCTTTAATGTTGGGAAATTGATTGAGTAGTCTGTCTATTTCACCGTCCAAGATCGTCATGTCTGTTCGATATTGAATAGTGAGTTTTGCATAAGTTCTATGCTACAGTTAGTGAGAATATCCTCCCAGGACTTCCTGAAGTCTGGGGAGGGGTCCTTTATTGTTGGGAACATTTGGATCCGGAGTCCTAAAGGACAGACCTTTTCAGTAATGTAGGATTCGAAATATGTAATGTGCCAGTACAAATGCGACTTTTTCTTTAAGAGATTGAACATCCTGTCTAAAAACGTGACACAAGTTGCGGGAAAAAGACAAATTTTTTTTTTTTTTGCACAAAGTTGTCACTAAATGATATATTGCTCAAACATGCCATGGGAATATGTGAAATTACACCCCAAAATACATTCTGTTGCTTCTCCTGAGTACGGTGATACCACATTTGTGAGACTTTTTGGGAGCCTAGCCACGTACAGGACCCCGAAAACCAAGCACCGCCTTCAGGCATTCTAAGGGCGTAAATTTTTTATTTCACTTTTCACTGCCTATCACAGTTTCTGAGGCCATGGAATGCCCAGGTGGCACAAAACCCCCCCAAATGACCCTATTTTGGAAAGTAGACACCCCAAGCTATTTGCTGAGAGGTATAGTGAGTATTTTGCAGACCTCACTTTTCGTCATAAAGTTTTGAAAATTGAAAAAAGAAAAAAATTATTTTTTCTTGTCTTTCTTCATTTTCAAAAACAAATGAGAGCTGCAAAATACTCACCATGCCTCTCAGCAAATAGCTTGGGGTGTCTACTTTCCAAAATGGGGTCATTGGGGGGGGGGGGTTGTGCTATCTTGGCATTTTATGGCCTTCAAAACTGTGATAGGTAATGAGGAGTGAAATCAAAAATTTACGCCCTTAGAAATCCTGAAGGCAGTGATTGATTTTCGGGGCCCCGTACGCGGCTAGGCTCCCAAAAAGTCCCACACGTGTGGTATCCCCGTACTCAGGAGAAGCAGCTAAATGTATTTTGGGGTGCAATTCCACATATGCCCATGGCCTGTGTGAGCAATATATCATTTAGTGAAAACTTTGTGCAAAAAAAAAATTTTCACTTTCCCGCAACTTGTGTCAAAATATAAAATATTCAATGGACTCAACATGCCTCTCAGCAAATAGCTTGGGGTGTCTACTTTCAAAAATGGGGTCATTTGGGGGGGGGGTTTGTGCCATCTGGGCATTTTATGGCCTTCAAATCTATGATAGGTAGTGAGGAGTGAAATCAAAAATTTACGCCCTTAGAAATCCTGAAGGCGGTGATTGGATTTCGGGGCCTTGTACGCGGCTAGGCTTCCAAAAAGTCCCACACATGTGGTATCCCCATACTCAGGAGAAGCAGCTAAATGTATTTTGGGGTACAATTCCACATATGCCCATGGCCTGTGTGAGCAATATATCGTTTAGTGACAACTTTTTGTAAATTTCTTTTTTTTTTTGTCATTATTCAATCATTCGGGACAAAAAAAATAATATTCAATGGGCTCAGCATGCCTCTCAGCAATTTCCTTGGGGTGTCTATTTTCCAAAATGGGGTCATTTGGGGGGGTTTTGTACTGCCCTGCCATTTTAGCACCTCAAGAAATGACATAGGCAGTCTTAAACTAAAAGCTGTGTAAATTCCAGAAAATGTACCCTAGCTTGTAGACGCTATAACTTTTGCGCAAACCAAAAAATATACGCTTATTGACATTTTTTTTACCAAAGACATGTGGCCAAATACATTTTGGCCTAAATGTATGACTAAAATCAGTTTATTGGATTTTTTTTATAACAAAAAGTAGAAAATATCATTTTTTTTTCAAAATTTTCGGTATTTTTCCGTTTATAGCGCAAAAAATAAAAACCGCAGAGGTGATCAAATACCATCAAAAGAAAGCTCTATTTGTGGGAAGAAAAGGACGCAAATTTCGTTTGGGTACAGCATTGCATGACCACGCAATTAGCAGTTAAAGCAACGCAGTGCCAAATTGTAAAAAGTGCTCTGGTCAGGAAGGGGGCAAATTCTTCCGGGGCTGAAGTGGTTAAAAACATGAGATTTGCCGCATTTTTTTAGCTTTTTTTCCTGGTGCCTCCATGGCAGCATACCTGTGATAAGCTCCGCCCTGCACCCCTCCCCTCAGGATAGTGAATTAATTATAAAAGAGAGAACCACATCCGCCCACCATTCTCCGTATTTTTCCTCATACCTGATGGATAGTGTTAGTGCGTGTCTTTTCCTCTGCCATGTGCAGCTTCCATCTGGGTTCTGGCCTCTCCCAGATGCGGTCCCCTTTCTTGGGCTGCTAAAAGTGCAGGGTCTTTTGGGGCAGCAGCAGTTTCCAATCTTGGAACGATAGTCCTGCATTTTGTGCTTGGCTGAGATCCTCGCTGTGGGCAGGTAAGGGCTTCCTTTTCTATAGCCTTATTCTTTGCTAATTATGTGGTTTCTGTTTATTTCTGTTTTTTCCCCTGTACACCTGTTCTCTCTCCTCTCCAGGTTGGCTGGCATCCCTCATGCGGCGAGCGCCGAGGTGCGAAAGCGCCGCTGATTGGTTCTTCTTCTGGGTTTGCCGTGAGCCCCTATTGGCTGAGCAATGCTCCGGCTGCCCAGCGCATGCATGGACGACCGACGCTTTCTGCATCATCTTACTTGTGGGTAAAGCCCTGTGGCTTTCCCCCACTTAGGACGGATCTTTGGGGGGCGGAGCTAGGGAGGGGGGACGTGCGTGTCCCGCTTCCCCTTGTCTAATTTATGATCCGATGGGGTTTAGTTAGTCCAGCAGGTCCTTCTTCTGAGTGCTCCTGTGGCCTCAGTATTGGGTGTTCATGGTAAGTATTCTCGGTTGATTTTAAAGGGGTAGTCATTTTTTTGTTATCAGCAATACAAAAAGAAAAAAGAAGAAAGAGTGCTTTTATATAATTATTTATGATATTTTCTTTGCTATATGGATGTTTCCTTTTTTACGGTATATATAAAAAAGGGGAAAACAAAAACTTGGTTCCTAGGCTATACCTAGTGTCAGAAGGTAGGGCTGTGTTCTCTACCCCCCCCCCCCCTTATTGTTTTGGCTTTCCCTTTACTTTCTTCTCAAGTGTTTGCTCTACTGCCTTTCGGTCTCTACCTGCCCCCACGGGTATGAGTCAGCCGCTGTCAGACCAAGACCCTCGTTTTCTTAGGCAAGGACATGCACCTAATGTAACTGAAAACAAAAAACGAAACAAAAAAACAGAATTTTTCCTTTTTTTGGGGTTTCTTATTTTTTGGAATTAAAAAGAGTGCCTTACGCTGTTACTTTTGTTTCAGCCCTATGCGACAATGCAAGTCTAATGCCGTGTACACACAAGCGGAATGTCCATCAGAATAAGTCCGATGGGAGCTTCTCATCGTATTTGCCGACCGTGTGTATGCCCCATCGGACTTTTTCCATCAAAAATTGTGGCGGACTTAGATAGTGAACATGTTCTAAATTTTTCTGCCGGAACTAGCTACTATCGGGAAACCCACTCGTCTGTATGCTGTCCTGACGTACCAAAAACGACGCATGCTCAGAAGCAAGTACGCTCGGTCTGGTAAAACTAGCGTTCGAAATGGAGATAGCACATTCCTCACGCTACAAATTCTGTGATCATTTAATGCAGCGCATTCTTTTGTGCTTTATAATGCTAGAAGAATGAACTTGTTTTGCTGCTGATATTCACACAGAGTTCTCACAAACTTTTTTCTTTATTATTTCTCGTGATCTCATGAATAATCTTTTATTATTTTAAAGCCAGATCTCCAGAATAATGTTGAGAATTATTTTTTATAGTCATTTATTTATAATTTTTTTTTTCATCAAATTCTCCTTTTTTTTGATTATTGCAAAATTATTTTCTAGTGATCTCCATAATTTTTTTTTGAGTGTGTCAAGTTACCACAATAACATTATTATCTTGTATTTTGTAACCTCAAGGAGGCTGGTTGGTGTCCCTTGTTAATTTGACATTGTCTTTTTGAAATGTTCCTGCATACTCACAAACAATCTGTCCTATTTTAATAAAAACACATATAGGCAAGTATTTTCTCAAAATAAAATATCCATTTATTCTGGTTAACAAAATAAAGAGGAAGGCAAGGCTGGAGAAACGTTTGGAATTTGCGAAGCCCGTCCATATAATTTTGAGCACAATCTGGTCCAGGACTCCCAGAGATCAGAACCAGCAGCATATGACACATATGTCCCCAGGCTGTGGTACTACACCAGCCTGTGTCTTCTGTCAGACCAGACTGAACCCAGGCCATCACTTTCTTCTCTTCGCTGCAACCTTCCCTCCACGCTTCCCTGCAGCCTTCCCCGCAGCCTTCCTTGGAGGCTGTGGCTCTGGTGGTGGACTTGTGGCAGGAGGAGGAGGAGGAGGATGGGCGAGCTCATATACATGGTTGTTCTCTATCAGCTGGCCCCTCAACCCCTTCTGAAGGCCCTCAAAAATATGTATATCTTGTGGCTATATAGCAGCCATAGGCCTCGTCAGCATCGGGGGGGCTTCTGAGCACATCACTCGCTTCCCTAATGAGGCCCAGTGCTGCCTCATCTGTCATCGTCCCCTTCCTGGGCCTTTTTGTTTGAAGGTGTAGGGGAGGCACCTGGGATTGGGTGAGGCTCCTACTGGGGCCAGCCACCTCCTGGCTGACACTGGGCCCGCCCGCCTCCTGGCTGTCGCTGGGCACGGCCACCTCCTGGCTGTCACTTGGCAAGGTCTCCTCCTGCCTGCCACTTTCCAGACCCTCCTCCTGGCTGAGCTCATCCTGTGTATAAAAAAGAGACATAGTTTTAGTTTTTGCTTCATCAATCACACACAATTTTCAGCTCATGACTTGCAAATTTAATGTTAATAAATAGAAAAGACTATCATTCTGACCCCAGCATTTTTCTTTCTTGTCCCAAACATTTTGGCCACTACTGTCTATTCATATGTAAATCACTTTGTTTAAAATCATTAATTAGTTATCAGTTATAACATCTAGTTAACATCATTAATATTAGGACAATAAATATGTCTACAAATAATATACCTGGCTCCAGCTGGACACATCCACTTCTTCCAGGATGGAAGGCCCAGGTTGGTCAGCCTCTGGTGGGGTTGAGGGAAGGGTGGAAGGAAGGCTGCAGGGAAGGGTAGAAAGTGATTCTCTGGCTTCAGTCTGGTCATCCAGAAACCGCAGTTTGTTGAAGTACCACAGCCTGGGTACATACACTTGCGCTGCTGCTGCTCCTGATCTGAGTGATTTCTGGATCTTATTATGCTCCTTCTTATACATGTTCCTCAAGATCCCAATTTTATTGTCCAAAAACTTGATGTTTGCATCAGGGACCCAAGTCTTCACAAAATCCAGAAGTCTCTCCAGCGATGACCTCCTAGCTTGTTTATTATATAATATAAGCTGTGTTTTACCTCCCACAAATTCCTCATCTCCCTGTATCTGTCTATGAAACTAGACATGAATTCTGGGCCCTTAAAGTGATTCATCTTTGCTGTAAGACAATACACAAGACAAAAACATTAATGTCAGCTTAAACTCTCATAATCTTATCCCAATATAGGCCTCAATCTTGAAGCAGTATAGGCCACTCATGGCCCAAGTTCAAAATTTGCCTTCGTTATAACGTACATCGCTTCCGGTTCTCCTTCCTCTGCACATAGAAAGTACGTACGACACATGCGTGTTAACTTTATATACACTGCGCATGCCTGAAACTACGCCCGCTTCACCCGCCCCTGACGTTCTTTCTCGAATATTCCCCGCCCCTTCTCTTTAAGGCACGCAGTAGGAGCGACATGAAAGAGCAGGTGTGTGCTACTTATTATAGTAATGAGGAGGAGGAAAGCCCGGAGCCAGAAATGCCCCAATCCCGGAGGAGAAGATTTAAGGCCTCAAATATGGCCTTTATAGAGATGGTGGACATTTTGAGGAGGAACGATTATGATGGGAAGCATGGACCGTACCTAAACCCAAATGTGAGAAAGGCCAAGATCATGACTAAAGTTGTGAAGAGTCTGCACAGGAATTTTGGGGTATGACGATCCAAGGAGCAATTAAGGAAACGCTGGTCAGACCTGAAACTGAGGATCACTATAGAAGAATCAAGAGAGTGCCTCTAAAAAGTAAGTAGTTGTCCTGTGTTCCTATTATTATTATTATTACTTGCATGCTGAGCCATGTGATTTTCTTAGCTGTTGTACAGTTTAAAATGGCGACTTTCATGTTCGTGGGCACAGTAATCGGTCGTCGGAAACATCGTTCGCTCATTAACTGCGATGTTTTGAGCAGATATAGGTTAAATACATTTGGTCATGCCTATTTTGTCTAAAACTAATTATTGGACATTGCTGTCTAGATGTGTTTGTAACTAGAATGAAATGCAAGCTTGATTCAGTGTAATGTAAAGGAGAGGACACTCAGCAGATGTTTACACATCTGGACTCAGGAGCACTAGTATGGGACACAAGAACAAACTTTTTAAGGTGTCCCACACAGGTGCTCCAGTGGATACTTGGGGTGTCTTCATGTGTGAAAATTGTCTAAAAAAGGTAAGTATTCCAGCTTTGGTAAGGTAAAAAATCATGTCTTCAGCTTGGAACTCTGCCCAAAACAGACAATTGTACCCCACTTCCTAGCAATGTTTCATATTCCTATTTCTTGACTCAAATATCTGTGTGCTAAGTATACCTTTTGTTTCATTCTCATGGGGGAGAAAAGACTCGGAGGACACCACTCAGAGGACACCAGGGACCCCCACCTCAAAAAGAAGGGGAAGTGAGAAAAATAACACACCCCGAGGATCTCGGCTTGGAGCGTGAGCTCGCGGAGCGTACCAAGGGCTTCTCTATGGAGGAGTTTAGGGCGCTCCGCGATCTGATGCTCCTGTTCGACGAGGGTGATACCGGGGACTCCACGTCTTCACAAGATTATGGAGTCTCTGGTGATATCTCTTTATCTGAACCCGCAACAGGGACGTTCCCGGTTGCTGCTCCCTCTTTACCCAATACGTCTGGTCCAATGGTTGTTCCTAAACAAACACCATTGCCCAAGTCATTCCACTTACGATCACACAGGTTTCCCGACCTCAATACCTGCCCGGAGATTTGGGCCTTTCTCCGAGCAACAATCAGTGACCTTAAGAAACAGAAATGGCCTGACTTTCCCTCGAACCTTGACCCTAGTCAAACTCGAGCTCTTCGATCCTTGCAGCGACGCTTAGACGTTGTTATAAAACCATCGGACAAGGGTGGGAACATTGTCCTTATGACCAACCACCAATACCAACTAATGTGCCTCGCCATCCTCAACAACAAGAATTGGTATAGACCCATCACTTCTACCCAAGTTTCCTCCTTTGCACAGGAACTCCGGGCTCTTTGCACTGAGGCCTACATCACAGGCCTCATTGACAAAGATACCTTGGAGTTCCTGGTCCCCAAATTCCCCCGCATCCCCACCTTTTACTCCTTACCCAAGACCCACAAGAATATGCAGACTGCCCCAGGAAGACCTATAGTTTCGGGGATAGGCTCGCTAACAGACAACGCCAGCAAATTTGTTGATGCATTTTTAATGCCTCATGTCCGTAGCCTCCCGTCCTACATTAGAGACACCATGGACCTATTGCAATGCCTTGAGGGAATCCAGATCCCTCCGGACGCCCTGCTCATGGCTGTTGATATTGAGGCTTTGTACTCTAGTATCCCCCACGAGCAGGGCGTACGGACGGCTGGTTCCTTTTTATTTGAACAAGACACAACTACATGGTCCCTAAATCAGTTTGTATTAGCATTGCTGTATTTCATATTAACGAAAAATTATTTTACTTTTAATAATCAATTGTTTTTGCAAATACAGGGAGTTGCAATGGGGACGTCGTGTGCCCCAGCTTATGCCAACTTATATCTAGGTGGCTGGGAGAGGCATATCTATGCTCATGACCAATATTCGGAATTCTTAAACGATATCCTTTTATGGTATCGCTATATTGACGACCTATTTCTGGTATGGACGGGCCCCAGAGACAAATTATTACAATTCCTGCGTGAACTCGACACTAACGATTTAAATCTCAAATTCACTTTCAAGATCGACACAGAGCAGATCCCGTTTCTAGACCTGATGATTATTAAGCAACCGGATGGAACATTAGGTACGGACCTTTACAGAAAGCCAACTGCTGGCAACACCCTTTTGTTCGCCACTAGCGCACACCTGAGCCCCCTGGTGCGGAGCATACCATACGCTCAGTACCTACGTTTACGTAGAAACTGTACACGCGACAGTGACTTTAAACTTCAGGCCGGGGCATTACGTGAACGCCTTTTACTACGTGGTTACTCTTCTACAAATCTACGTAAAGCATACAACAAGGCCATGTCACACTCCCGGACCTCCCTACTTTTCAAAGGTAGGGAACCTTCCCCCCAAACAGAAACTGTAAGATTCATCACGACCTACTCGGCACATCACAACCTTCTCCGTAACATTCTAACCAAAAATTGGCACCTCCTGGCTGAGCACCACACTCTGGCCAAATACATCCGACCCACTCCGGAAGTTGTCTTCCGTAGAGCTTGATCGTTACGTGATCAATTGACCGCTAGTCATTATACTCCTACTAGACCTTTGAGGAGTGGACCCAACGGCACATTTAAATGCGGGGATTGTCCCCGGTAGGGATGAGCTTCGTGTTCGAGTCGAACCCATGTTCGACTCGAACATCGGCTGTTCGATCGTTCGCCGAATTGCGAACGTTATGGGCCGTTCGCGCTAAATTCGTGTGGCGCGTCACGGCCCATAATTCACTGCGGCATCGCAGTGCATTGCTGGCTGATGATTGGCCAAGCATGCACTATGACCCGCATGCTTGGCCAATCACAGCGCCGTCAGTAGAGAGAGCTGTAATTGGCCAAAGCCAGGGTGGCTTTGGCCAATTATGGCTCAGGGGATTTAGTACACACCCCACACTATATAAGGCCGCCTGCACGGCGGCCCTGTGTAGTGTGTGTTCCGGTGTGCTGAGAGATAGAGAGAGAGAGAGACAGTGTCATTTGAATTGAGTTAGATAGATTAGGCAGAACAGTCAGTCAGTTAGCTGCACTTACAGTGTATTGTGTATAAATATGCATCCCAGGTGTTGCATATATATACATACACTGCATTCAGTTTAGCTAGATCTGTTCCTGTTATCTTCTATCTAGACTATTTACATTTAATGCAGTGCGTCCTGCTCACAGTGTTCAGCTAGATCCGTTCCTGCTATTTACATTTAGTGCAGTGCGTCCTGCTCACAGTGTTCAGCTAGATCCGTTCCTGTTATCTTCTAGACTATTTACATTTAGTGCAGTGCGTCCTGCTCACAGTGTTCAGCTAGATCCGTTCCTGCAATTTACATTTAGTGCAGTGCGTCCTGCTCACAGTGTTCAGCTAGATCCGTTCCTGCTATTTACATTTAGTGCAGTGCGTCCTGCTCACAGTGTTCAGCTAGATCCGTTCCTGCTATTTACATTTAGTGCAGTGCGTCCTGCTCACAGTGTTCAGCTAGATCCGTTCCTGTTATTTACATTTAGTGCAGTGCGTCCTGCTCACAGTGTTCAGCTAGATCCGTTCCTGCTATTTACATTTAGTGCAGTGCGTCCTGCTCACAGTGTTCAGCTAGATCCGTTCCTGCTATTTACATTTAGTGCAGTGCGTCCTGCTCACAGTGTTCAGCTAGATCCGTTCCTGCTATTTACATTTAGTGCAGTGCGTCCTGCTCACAGTGTTCAGCTAGATCCGTTCCTGTTATCTTCTAGACTATTTACATTTAGTGCAGTGCGTCCTGCTCACAGTGTTCAGCTAGATCCGTTCCTGCTATTTACATTTAGTGCAGTGCGTCCTGCTCACAGTGTTCAGCTAGATCCGTTCCTGTTATCTTCTAGACTATTTACATTTAGTGCAGTGCGTCCTGCTCACAGTGTTCAGCTAGATCCGTTCCTGTTATCTTCTAGACTATTTACATTTAGTGCAGTGCGTCCTGCTCACAGTGTTCAGCTAGATCCGTTCCTGTTATCTTCTAGACTATTTACATTTAGTGCAGTGCGTCCTGCTCACAGTGTTCAGCTAGATCCGTTCCTGTTATCTTCTAGACTATGTACATTTAGTGCAGTGCGTCCTGCTCACAGTGTTCAGCTAGATCCGTTCCTGTTAAATTCCTACTGACAGGCAGGCTTGTCTGGTTACAGTATATAAAGCTACCTGAAGAAAATTACAGGTGTTCTATTTGATCCTATTAGTACCACGGTCAGGCAGCTAGACTATTTACATTTAGTACAGTGCGTCCTGCTCACAGTGTTCAGCTAGATCCGTTCCTGTTATCTTCCTACTGACAGGCAGGCTTGTCTGGTTACAGTATATAAAGCTACCTGAAGAAAATTACAGGTGTTCTATTTGATCCTATTAGTACCACGGTCAGGCAGCTAGACTATTTACATTTAGTACAGTGCGTCCTGCTCACAGTGTTCAGCTAGATCCGTTCCTGTTATCTTCCTACTGACAGGCAGGCTTGTCTGGTTACAGTATATAAAGCTACTTGAAGAAAATTACAGGTGTTCTATCCCAGCTTAGTGCAGCTACAGGCCATTAGTATGTCTGGAAGGCCAAGAAGGAGAGGCAGACAGTCACAAGCCAATAAGAGAGGGCAAGCAGGCTCTGTGTCTAGTGCTGGTCGTGGAGACGGTGCATCCTCATCAGCACGTGGCCATGGGACACGCTTGGCCTTTTTTTCGGCAGCTGGCCATGTTGAGCCGCAACATGCGGAAGACTTGGTCGAGTGGATGACCAAGCCGTCCTCATCCTCCTCATCCTCTCTCACCCATGCCCAGGGTGCTTTGTCTGGCAAAGCAGCGGCCTCTTCCCTCAGCTCAATGTCATCAGTGACTCCTTCCCTAGCTCCACCATGTCCTCATGAGGATTCCCTCGAACTGTTTGACCACAGTGTTGGGTACATGCTCCAGGAGGATGCCCAGCGTTTGGAAGGCTCTGATGACGATACTGAGCTCGATGAAGGCAGTAACATGAGCACGGACAGAGGGGGTGCCCAAGAAGGACAGCAATCTGGCAGTCATGCTCCCCCTGCTGCAGCATACTGCCAGGTTTGCTCCAGTGATGAGGAGGGAGGAGATGATGAGGTCACTGACTCAACGTGGGTGCCTGATAGGAGAGAGGAGGAGGAGGAGGAGGAGGAGGCGGCGGCACATCACCAACGAGGCAGGATGCCCTCCAGGGGCCAGCCTAAGGGCAGCACATTGACTGCATCACACCCCAAAGCTCCACATGTGCAGGGCGCTGCAGTCTCTGCGCGTTATTCAAAAAGTTCTTTGGTGTGGGCCTTTTTTGAGACGAGTGCATCAGATCGCACCGCTGCTATTTGCAACATATGTCTCAAGCGTATCTCGCGTGGCCAAAACATCTCCCGCTTGGGTACCACATGCTTGACCAGACATATGTTGACCTGCCATGCAGTTCGTTGGCAAGCGTATCTAAAAGACCCACACCAAAGAACAAAGAGGATCTCTCCTTGCTCCTCATCAGCTGATATTTCCAACCCCACTAGACCTTCAGTCCTCTCTGAGACCTGCAGTGAGAGGAATGAAGGTGTAGAATTAGGTGTGTCACAGCCAAGTACTTGTGGGCAATCTGCTTTTGGTACACCGACGTCAGATTGTACCAGGCAAATTTCCCTGCCCCAGCTGCTGCACCGCCGAAAGAAGTTTGCTCCCAGCCATCCACATGCCCAGCGGTTGAATGCTAGCTTGGCAAAATTGCTAGCACTTCAACTGCTGCCTTTTCAGTTGGTAGACTCTGCCCCCTTCCGTGAGTTTGTGGAATGTGCGGTTCCTCAGTGGCAGGTACCCAAACGCCACTTTTTCTCACGGAAGGCGATTCCGGCTCTCTACCGGCATGTGGAAGGCAATGTCCATGCCTCGCTGGACAGGGCGGTCAGCGGTAAGGTGCATATTACCGCTGACTCATGATCCAGCAGGCATGGACAGGGACGTTACCTAAGTTTCACGGCGCATTGGGTGACTCTGCTGGCAGCTGGGAAGGATGCAGGACAAGGTGCAGTAGTGTTGGAGGTTGTTCCACCACCACGCCTCCAAAATGTTGATTGTGACACACCTCTCTCCTCCACCCCCTCCTCTTCTTCTTCCTCCATGGCCTCTTCCTCGGAACCAGCGGTGCTCCGTAGTCGTTCAAGGGGCTACGCAAGTACGCAGGCCAAAAGATGCCATGCGGTGCTTGAGCTGGTGTGCTTGGGGGACAGGAGCCACACTGGGGCAGAGGTTCTGTCAGCTCTGCAGGGGCAGGTTCAGAGGTGGTTGACGCCACGCCAAATTAAGGCAGGAATGGTGGTTTGCGACAATGGCACCAACCTCCTCTCTGCCCTCCGACAGGGACAAATGACCCATGTGCCCTGTTTGGCTCACGTCCTTAACTTGGTGGTGCAGCGGTTCTTGGGCAGGTACCCGGGTTTACAGGATGTCCTGAGGCAGGCCAGGAAAGTCTGTGTGCATTTCCGCCGGTCATATAATGCCAGTGCTCGGCTGACGGACCTCCAAAAGGAGTTTAACCTGCCCAAGAACCGCCTAATCTGTGACATGCCCACCAGGTGGAACTCAACGTTGGCCATGCTGCAGCGGCTGCACACGCAGCAGAGGGCCATCAATGAGTACCTGTGCGACTATGGCACCAGGACAGGGTCAGGGGAGCTTGGTTTTTTTTCCCCACGCCAGTGGGCCATGATCAGGGATGCATGCACTGTCCTGTCACCATTCGAGGAGGCCACGAGGATGGTGAGCAGTGACAGTGCATGCATCAGTGACACTGTCCCCCTTGTCCACCTGTTGGAGCACACGCTGCGTGGAATAATGGACAGGGCACTTGAGGCAGAACAGAGGCAGGAAGAGGAGGACTTCCTTAGCTCTCAAGGCCCCCTTTATCCAGACAGTGTTCCTGCGTGCCCGCCGATCACACAGGAAGAGGACGAGGAGGAAGAGGAGGAGGAGGAAGATTGTGTCAGTATGGAGGTGGAGCCTGGCACTCAGCATCAGCAGCAGTCTTTAAGGGATCAGTCCCAAGAAACACATGGACTTGTACGTGGCTGGGAGGAGGTGGCTGCGGACCATGTCGTTCTTAGTGACCCAGAGGACTCCGGACCGAATGCCTCAGCAAACCTACGCTGCATGGCCTCCCTGATCCTGCAAAGCCTGCGTAAGGATCCTCGTATTCGTGGTATCAAGGAGAAGGACCAATACTGGCTGGCAACCCTCCTTGATCCACGTTACAAGGGTAAGGTTGCGGACCTTATCTTGCCATCGCAGAGGGAGCAGAGGATGAAACATCTTCGGGAGGCCTTGCAGAAAGGTCTGTGCAACGCGTTCCCAGAGACTGGGAGGTTACAAACTCCTGTTTCTGGACAACGTGTTGCTGAGGCTTCGGTCAGTCAAAGAAGGAGCGGTGGAGAAGGTGGCCGTCTGACCGATGCGTTCAGACAATTTTTTGGTCCGCAGCCCCAAGGTATGATCGGTTCCAGCAACCATCGCCAGCGTCTGTTTTACATGGTGCAGGAATACCTAGGGGCAAGATCAGACTTGGACACCTTTCCCACCGAAAATCCTCTGGGTTACTGGGTCTTGAGGATGGATCACTGGCCAGAGCTTGTACAGTATGCAATTGAGCTACTGGCCTGTCCTGCATCCAGTGTTCTTTCGGAACGCACATTCAGTGCTGCTGGAGGCGTGGTAACCGATCACAGGGTGCGTCTGTCCACCGACTCGGTCGATCGGCTGACCTTCATAAAAATGAATGAGTCTTGGATCACCACCAGCTACCAAGCACCTGATGCTGATGTAACCGAATAATTTTTTTTGAAATCTCAGATCCCTTCAAAGACTGCCTATGCTGATGCTGAGTGACTATCCCTGAGTAATTATCCTCTTCCTCCTCAATCATCACGCTGATAGCTTGTAAGAACATTTTTGGTTCTGGGCGCCACCACCAGTGCCTAAGGCACAATTTTTCAGCCCCTGTTTAACAGGGGCGTGTAATTACAATTTTTGATGTAATACTTTGCAGCAGGGCTCGTTCCTGCATTCCAACTAGAGTGTCTGTGAGGGGTTGCAGTGTTGTGGCACCAGCACCAGTGCCTAAGGCCCAATTTTTCTGCCCCTGTCTAACAGGGGCGTGTAATTACAATTTTTGATGCAATACTTTGCAGCAGGGCTCGTTCCTGCGTTCCAACTAGAGTGTCTGTGAGGGGTTGCAGTGTTGTGGCACCAGCACCAGTGCCTAAGGCCCAATTTTTCTGCCCCTGTCTAACAGGGGCGTGTAATTACAATTTTTGAAGCAATACTTTGCAGCAGGGCTCGTTCCTGCGTTCCAACTAGAGTGTCTGTGAGGGGTTGCAGTGTTGTGGCACCAGCACCAGTGCCTAAGGCCTAATTTTTCAGCTCCTGTTCAACAGGGGCATGTAATTACAATTCTTGATCTAATATTTCACAGCAGGGCCCTGTGAGGGCTTACAGTGTTGTGGCCACAGCAACACCTAAGGCCCAAATTTCTGCTGAGTATATAGGGCAGGACCCTACTTTCAAACATCTAACTTACAAACGACTCCTACTTGCAAACGGAAGGAGACAACAGGAAGTGAGATGAAATCTACCCCTAGGAAGGGAAATTCTCTCCTGTAAGAGTTAATATGGGAAAACAATTTCTCCTTTCCACTGATGCTTTCCAATCCTTGTTCCACAAAAAAACCCAAATTTTCAAAAAACATTTTTCATTGGGACAAAAAAGTGAGGTGAAATCTTCTGAAGAGGAGGAAAGACAGCAAAACAAATGTCACAGGGGTGATAACCCTTCCCTATGTTTTCCAAAAAGCTTAGAAAAGATTTTTTGGCTGGAGCTAAACACGTTAAAAATGTTCAAAATTACAAACAGATTCTACTTAACAACAAACCTACAGTCCCTGTCTTGTTTGCACCGCCTGTATACTGCTGTTCAGAGTATATAGGGCCTGGTGGCCCCACACCTTTCCTTATTTTAATTTGGGTGCGGGGTTCCCCTTAATATCCATACAAGACCCAAAGGGCCTGGTAATGGACTGGGGGGTACCCATGCCGTTTGTCTCACTGATTTTCATCCATATTGCCATGACCCGACATGACATTAAACCCGCAAGCAGTTTTAAATGAGATTTTTTCCTTTAAAAATGACATTTGGTGCAGGGACTGTTCTAAACATGGGAAACACGCGTCACTTTACAGGCATACTATAGACACCCCCCAGGTACGATATTTAAAGGAATATTTCACTTTTTTTTTTTACTTTAAGCATCATTAAAATCACTGCTCCCGAAAAAACGGCCGTTTTTAAAAGTTTTTTTTGCATTGATACATGTCCACTGGGGTAGGACCCGGGTCCCCAAACCCTTTTTAGGACAATACCATGCAAATTAGCCTTTAAAATGAGCACTTTTGATTTCGAACGTTCGAGTCCCATAGACGTCAATGGGGTTCTAACGTTCGTGCGAACTTTCGGTCCGTTCGCGGGTTCTGGTGCGAACCGAACCGGGGGGTGTTCGGCTCATCCCTAGTCCCCGGTGCCCTTGGGTCCACGATGGTAGACACATTGTTTTACCTAATGGGGAAACCTTGGCCCCACGTACCTTCGCCAATTGTGGCACTAAAGGGGTGATTTACCTAATGAATTGTGTGTGTAAAGCCTTTTATGTGGGTAAAACGATCCGGGAACTTACACAGCGAATTGGCGACCATTTGTGTGATTCCAAAAATGGAAAATTGACCACTATTGGCCGACATATTGGCCTGCACCACAGATTTGACAACTCTGTCATCAAATTTCTGGTGCTGGAGGTAGTCCAACCCAATCCCAGGGGTGGGGATTGGGATCGCTCGATACTCCAAAGGGAATCCCTTTGGATCGAGCGACTTAACGCTACTATTCCCCCCGGCCTCAACGAGTCAGTGTCGTACAAGGCTTTTCTGTGAGGTCTCGTGCTTCTTCTCCCCCCCTCTTTTCCTCCCCGTCCCCTTTCCCCCCTTGCTCTCCCCTTTCCCCCCCTTCTCCCTTCATCCTTTCCCTTCCCTTCCACATCCCTTCCCCCTCCCCCCTTCCCCTCCTCCATCCCCCTCCTTTACCCCTCCTTCTATCCTCCTCCCCTCTTTCCCTTCCCCCCCTCTCCCTTCCCCTCCCTCCTTCCCCCCCTCTCCCTTCCCCTCCCTCCTTCCCCCCCCCTCCCCCCTTGGGTTGTTACTGTTTTCTGTCTCCTTCTTCTTTTAGGGGGTATCAACATGCATATGCTTTTTCTGCTAATAACCACCCCTGATGCTGTTATTGAATGACACTCATAATGTTTATGTTTTGTAAGTTTATAGTGTTTTTTCCCTTTATGTATTATCAGATGTTATCATGACTTCTACAATTTTGCTGTACAAGGACAACCCCTCCCTCGATAATCAGGTTCTGTCGGTAACTGTCGAGCCCCGGCATTTCTCCTTGCAGCGGACGCATGTTTGCCCTGGCAGCCTCTGGGCTGCTTGTGTCTCCGTGTCTGGGAACTTGTTTCTCTTTGACAGGAGTGCGCGCTTGCGCAGTAGCACATGGACGTGCACCTGCGCAGTGCGGGCGAACAGACCAGGGCTTGTCAGGGACCGCCCTCCTTGCCGTCTCTGACTTCCGGGTTGGGGAGCTCTTATAGCGGCCAGCAATGGCCGCTATAGGAGCCTCATAGCCTCCTGACGCTGCGCTGGCCGAGGATCGCTCCTTACAGGTGAGTCCCTTCTCTCTCCCCCCCTGCTGCCTGCTAGCCTGTCCCCCTTCACTCTCTACCCTCAGGTTCTGTACGAGTGTAACACTGTTCGGCGCTCACTGCACAGCTCTGCATGCAGTGAGCATGTTAGACACTCTACCCACTCTTACTTCACACTGGGTAACTTTTGTTTGATGTTAGTGCCTCCCAGCTTTGATAGGGCTTCTCTATACCCAGCTATGGTATTCATTGTTTCTTTCCTCATGTTATCAATACTCTTTGCTTACATTAATTGATCTCCATGGTCTGCATCTGCAGCACCATGGCATTTACAGGATAATCCCTTCTATACCAATGTGCACGGTAATTTTTATATATTAATTTTCTTTTCAGCCGTTGTGACTCTTGGGTTATGCAGTTGTGGCCTCAGTCATAGGGGGCTTGTAATGCTGACGTTTTTCATGGCCCTGTATGATCCTCTTGACCCTCGGTCCTTCTAATGGGAAGTTGTCATCCATCCCAGCTCACGCATCATATAAACCTTTAATCTTTAGGTGGTGAGTGCCAGCCTTACTACTGTCAGTGTGCAGTCTTTCCATCTCTCTAATCTCCTTTGCATGGATGGGATTACTGGGCCTTTTTTTCCATCCTGGCTTCCCCCCCCTTTCTCTCCCCCCCTTTCTCCCCCCTCTTCCCCTCTCCCCCCCTTTTCCCTCTCCCCCCCTTTTCCCTCTCCCCCCCTCCCTCCCCCCTTTTTCTTTCCCCTCTACCTTCCCCCCTTCCCTCTTCTTCTCCCTCCTGTCCTCTCCCCCCTCCTCTTTTCCCCCCTTCTTTCTCCCCCCTCCCCCTTATCCCTCTTCTTTTCCCCACCCTCCCCTCCCCTTCCCCCTTTCCTTCTCCTTTCCCTCCCTCCCTGTTTTTTTTTTCCCCCCTCCCCTCTTCCCCTCTTTTCTCCTCCCTTCTTTTGTTTCCCTCTCTTCCCCCAACCTTTTTTTTTTTTCCCCCCTCCTGGTCACCTTTCCCCCTCCCCCTTCTCCCCCCTTCCCTCCTCCTCGGTTCCCGTCTCCTGGTTCTCCAGCACTTCACGTCCCCATGTAATATCACACTATTTCCTCCACTGCACTATTATTTCGGACCCTTGAGAGACATGTTACTGGCACCTACACCCCTACTTGTGGTATGGTGACTTGTACAACGTACTAATCCAATATTTATTCACCAGAGGCTGTCTGTCATCCCCTGTGTCCGCCGCAGGGGGAATTTTATGGGGTCTCGCATACCCACAGAGAATTCCTGATTGGGTGAGCTTGTCCTTAATGTTTATGTCTTGTATGGAATGTTCTGATACATTACTGATAAATCTGCTGCAATAATCTTATATGTACTTGCTGATGCGTTTGTATATGTTACAACTACTGTATGTTATATTGTAGATATGGTTCTCCTGAAGAAGCGGTGCTAACCGCGAAACCGGTCGAGAAATTAAGCTGTATACATATCTGCCATCAATTTGTGCGGAATCCACTGGTTCAGACTTTGTGGTATTCCCACCCTTTCTTTTATGGTTATATGTAATGTTGTTATTGTTTACAATCGCAACTGTATGCGGTATTGTAATTTTATGAATGTTGTTTCTATTAAAAGTGAACTTTTATAAAAAATTTTCAATCCTTTTTACTCTTTAATTCTACTGTATACCTATATGTAGTACCGTAATAGTCCCTTTCTTTTCCCTGTTGGGGGTGGAGACATTGACTGACAGGAGCAGCAACTGCGGCCGTCACCCTTCCCCCTTCTCCTTTTGATCTGGAGGAAGGAGAGGTGGAGGAAGTCCGTGAATTTGTCACCACAACAGGTGAGTGTCTGACACCTCAGCTTCAGGTAATATATGTATGCCTGCGTATTTATAATACATATTTGTACTCTGATTTTTAGGTGATGTAAAAAAAAAAAAAAAAAAGCAGTACAGCGCATAAAAATAAAATATGATATAAAATAAACAAAGCTAAAATTCAATAAGAACAAAATGCAAGCAAAATCCAGTGATTCCTCCAGTGACACTAGTGACATGAGAAAAATGCAGGGTGACTGTGATGACAAACGTGGACCTCCACCTTCGGTGATACTAGCCGCTCACCTCAATAGATGGACCCCTGAATAAATCAGTCAGGTCAAAACAGCGGTTCCCTCACAGGGATAATACCAGGAAGAGATGTATGCACGGTAGGCATCAGCAGCAGCAGCTTCAGTAGCCAACACACAGGCAGTGATCACATGTAAAAAATGGAAATAATCTAGTGCTCTCTGAATAGTACTCAAAAAATACTCAAAAAGATTTAGATTTAGATAAGATAAGCGGAATAACTCACAATAAGATGCACTGTGCCCCAGTGCGTAGGATAAAAGCATGGATGGAGTGGATGTCCCATACAGGATGGACGAGCGGAGCGCGGGTGACGTCACGATCAGGGCACGTACACAATGCCGTACGCGTTACGTCCCTCGAAGTGGGCGGGACTTCCTCAGCGGCGACGGCTGAGCGTGATAGCACCCATTTACATATGTTTCCCCTCCTCCGAGGCAACCAATAAGCTTGAATGTATACTGATCACTATGGTAACCAAAAAGTACTTCAAACCAGGAAGTGACTGTGTCCATAGAATAGCCATGTAGACTATAGATAAAAAGGCTATTAATGAATAGCATATGGTTAATGTACCGAGGCAAAATATCTCTAAAGCTTTAAACATATAAAGTAGTGAGACAAAAAATAAATATAAAAATGTGGATCAATGCAAAAATTTAATATAAAAACAACGACGACGTAAGCCCCGCACATCCGCTCATCATCCTGGGTCATCCAATACCATAATAATGGATACATATAAAAATAACATAATGAACTTGAGATAAAAAAGCATTTAAGATAAAAAAGCAGTTACTAGCGGTCAGAGATGAAGCAGTTAACATCAAACTCGACGTTCAAGCCTCCTGGAACAAGGACCTTAGCTTCGTGAATCCAATGAGATTCTCTACGACTAAGTTGGCGTAAGAAGTTGCCCCCCCTCCAATGTTTATTAACTCTCTCTATACCCCAGAAGCTTAGACCCCTGGGGTTTTGATTGTGTACCAATTTAAAATGCTTTGAAACATTATGTGTTTTTATGCCTTTTTTAATGTTGTTGACATGTTCCCCTAAACGAACATGCAAGGGGCGGGATGTCCTACCAATGTATTGTAAGCCACACTCACACTGTAACATATAGACAACTCCAATAGTGGTGCACGTAATGAGTTGATCTATTTTGTATTCTTTACCTGTGGAGGTGGCTCTAAAACTTTTACGTTTTTTATTGTTGCACTTAGAGTGCCTGCAGGCTGTGCACCGCCCACAGGCGTAAAATCCTGAGAGAAAGGAAAATAATCTACTTTCAGATTTTATGGGGGGATCCACCACACCTGGGGCTAGATGATCTCGTAAGGATGGGGATTTTTTGTAAATGAACGAAGGGCGAGGTGGCAGCAGGGGACCCAGCACGCGATCTTGTCTAAGAATTGACCAATTCTTCAAAACAAGTTTTTCAAATTGTTTGTGCTGGATGTTGTAATTCAGTACCATTTTGAAATTGGAGACATCTGAACTAGTATTTTTGACCCTATCAGAAATCAGGGAGGCTCTATCCATGGCCAGGACCTTCTCAACCTCGCTGTTTAGTGTGTGTATATCATATCCTTTTTCTACAAACCTTGATGAAAATAAGGCAGATTGGGAGACAAAATCACGTGTGCAATTTCGTCTGAGTCTGACAAATTGACCCCTGGGAATGTTACAAAGCCAAGATTTATGATGACAACTCCCCAGGGGAATGTATGAGTTGCGGTCTGTAGGTTTAAGATAATTACATAATCTAAACCCCTCATTATCTTTCCAGATCTCAAGGTCAAGAAACACAATTTTTTCCTTACTAAAATTCCAGGACAACTGAATGTTCTTAGTATTATTATCAAGTTTCTGGATAAAGGAATCCAAGCTAGGCTGATCCCCATTCCAGATCATGATAAGGTCGTCTATATACCGTTTGTAGCATACGAGCTCCGGGGGGCGATGCTTGAACACTACGTCTTCCTCCCAGTGGGCCATAAAAAGATTGGCCACACTGGGAGCAAAACGAGCGCCCATCGCAACGCCCCTTTTTTGAAGGAAAAATTGGCGATTAAACCAAAAATAATTCTTGGCCAAACAAAAGGCCAGACCTCTCAACAGAAACTTTTTAAGTTTCTCAGGGAGGTCAGAAAACACAGATAGGGCCCATTGGACAGAAGATAAAGCGTCCTCATGACCAATTATGGTGTAGAGGGACCCTACGTCGGCTGTGATCAATGTACTGGAGGGGGAGCAACTAACAGATTTGATGATTTGAATAATGTGTTTTGTGTCCTTAAGGAAGGCCTCCGTTTTGAAAACTAAGGGCTGGAGAAAGTGGTCAATATATTGGCCTAACCTGGAGGATATAGAGTCAATACCATTTACTATGGGCCTCCCAGGGGGGTTGTTAATATCCTTATGAATTTTAGGGAGGCAGTAAATGATAGGGGTTCTACAAAAGAGGGGATCTAAATAGGAAGCCTCCTTCTTATTGAGAACATTCTCCTTTTTTTCCTTCCTCTATTAGCCAATGGAGCTCATCCTTGTAGGCTAACATAGGGTCCTTGTTCAGAATTTGGTAGGTGTCACGGTCTTCCAATAACCTATTAAGTTCTTCCAAATATTTGGACTTATCTAGAATCACCAAACCCCCTCCTTTATCCGCTGGGCGGATAATTATATCATTCCTTGTTTCCAAGGATTTAATACCTTGCCTAATGGGTAATGGGTCAACAGCCTTTCTAACTCTCATTTTATCCAGATCATTAAATAACATGTTCTTGAATACTTCAAGATACTTGTTATCGGCATTGAGAGGATTGAAAGTCGATTTGTTGCGTAAATTGGAGTGATGACCTCCTGCAATAGTGGCTGGTCTACTAGAATTTGACAAAAAATACTTTTTCATGTTGAGATGTCTGACAAATTTATGTATATTGACATAGGTATCAAATTTGTTCAGGTTTTGAATGGGAGCGAACTTCAGCCCCCTGTCTAGGACTTGAACCTCACTCTCGCTCAAAATGACGCTACTTAAGTTGTATATCCCTGTTCCTAGTGGGGTCTTTGTTTTTGTAATCGCCTACCCCCTCTAGTTCCTCTCTCTCTTTTCTTTTTCGAGGTGGACCTGTTATTTGTGGGGGGGGGGTTTGTGGTTGATATTTCCACCACTCTCCTGGATTGGGCTGGTAGGACTGCGACCCTCTCCACGGTCCACTCTGAGCCCCTAAAAAATCCCCTCCCTCATTACTAACCTGCTGTAATGGAGCAAACGTGTTAGACAGGGGTAATTGACCCCCATATACATATTGGGGTGGGTCTCTTCTCCCATCATTGTTATGATAAGGATATGGACCGTGTTTCTGATTATTCCATCCCCAAGATGACCCATAATCCTGCTGGTAGTGTGGATGGTCAAAATTATCTCTACCGGGGGTATTTAGGGGGCCCCTTCCTCTGCCTTCACCTCTCTTGGAGTTCCCTCTATTTCCCCGGCCCCCTCTAGTGGGAGGGGCAGGTGAGGGGTGACTATAGGAATTAGATATAGCAGGAGGTGGGGCTGGTGTGCTAATTGGATTTTTTTGTGTAATGTGAGGGTTGGTCCCGGGTGGGTTAGGAGGGGGAGAAGCCTGCCATTTAAATATGTTCCCACTCCTAAAGTCATCCGAGTCTCTCATATATTTTTTCTTTTTCTTATTTTGAACCTCGAGGTCCCATTTAGTCAGTTTATTACCAAGATCAGTGGATAGCCTAAGGAACTCTTTGCTGTTTTTAAAAGGTTCAATGGTATTCTTAATGTCGTGAATTTGCGACTCAAGAAATTCCATTTTCCTTTCTTTACGTGATAATAATAACTGTTATGCCCCGTACACACGGTCGGACTTTGTTCGGTCATTCCGACAACAAAATCCTAGGATTTTTTCCGACGGATGTTGGCTCAAACTTGTCTTACATACACACGGTCACACAAAGTTGTCGGAAAATCTGATCGTTCTGAACGCGTTGACGTAAAACACGTACGTCGGGACTATAAACGGGGCAGTGGCCAATAGCTTTCATCTCTTTATTTATTCTGAGCATGCGTGGCACTTTGTCCGTCGGATTTGTGTACACACGATCGGAATTTCTGACAACGGATTTTGTTGTCGGAAAATTTTATATCCTGCTCTCAAACTTTGTGTGTCGGAAAATCCGATGGAAAATGTGTGATGGAGCCCACACACGGTCGGAATTTCCGACAACAAGGTCCTATCACACATTTTCCGTCGGAAAATCCGACCGTGTGTACGGGGCATAATAGTTCAGAACCTTTTTTAATGAAGAAATCTCTCCATTCAATCATAGATACCTCATCTAGGAGGCCATCATTTGGTGGAATATCCCACCTAAGCCTCCTAGGGACAAGATTAGAGGAGAGATATTGTTTAAAAGAGGCAATATCCCACCAGGTTTTCACCTTCTTCTCAAAAATGTGATTCAATTTTTTAAAAGAAGAGGTCAGATCATTACTTTGTTCTGATATGGGGGTATGTGAGAAAACCTCATCCAATTTGATTTCTCGTTTTTCAAGATAATAAAATACATCCATGGTTGCAGCTGAAGTTGTGATAAATTCAAATAAACAAATGTAAAACAAAGTCAACCAGCGCAAACCACAAACCCTAGCCAAACAGCAGCTGTGATACTGAGGGTAATTTATCAAATCCCATAAAATAGCATATAAAAAAAAGCAGTACAGCGTATAAAAATAAATATGAAATAAAATAAACAAAGCTAAAAGTCCAATAAGAACAAAATGCAGGGAAAATCCAGTGATTCCTCCAGTGACACTAGTGACATGAGAAAAATGCAGGGTGACTGTGATGACAAACGTGGACCTCCACCTTCGGTGATACTAGCCGCTCACCTCAATAGATGGACCCCTGAATAAATCAGTCAGGTCAAAACAGCGGTTCCCTCACAGGGATAATACCAGGAAGAGATGTATGCACGGTAGGCATCAGCAGCAGCAGCTTCAGTAGCCACACACAGGCAGTGATCACATGTAAAAAATGGAAAGAATCTAGTGCTCTCTGAATAGTACTCAAAAAGATTTATTAAGATAAGCGGAATAACTCACAATAAGATGCACTGTGCCCCAGTGCGTAGGATAAAAGCATGGATGGAGTGGATGTCCCATACAGGATGGACGAGCGGAGCGCGGGTGATGTCACGATCAGGGCACGTACACAATGCCGTACGCGTTACGTTCCTCGAAGTGGGCGGGACTTCCTCAGCGGCGACGGCTGAGCATGATAACACCCATTTACATATGTTTCCGCTCCTCCCAGGCAACCAATAAGCTTGAATGTATACTGATCACTATGGTAACCAAAAAGTACTTCAAACCAGGAAGTGACTGTGTCCATAGAATAGCCATGTAGACTATAGATAAAAAGGCTATTAATGAATAGCATATAGTTAATGTACCGAGGCAACATATCTCTAAAGCTTTAAACATATAAAGTAGTGAGACAAAAGATAAATATAAAAATGTGGATCAATGCAAAAATTTAATATAAAAACAACGACGACGTAAGCCCCGCACATCCGCTCATCATCTTGGGTCATCCAATACCATAATAATGGATACATATAAAAATAACATAATGAACTTGAGATAAAAAAGCATTTGTGCTGGTTGTGGAAGAGCAAGCTAAACATTTCACAAGTGACAGTGCCCAAAGGCTCATCCACGACATCATGGTGTGGAATGGTGAACTGGATATCATAAGGAAGAAACTGAATGTTATGGAACAACAAATGAAGAACATGATTGATGTGTTGGGGAGAATCTGAATTTCTTCAAAATCCCGCCATTTTCCCATTTTCTGGACTCAACAAAAATTTTTTTTTTTACATATTAAAAGCCAAATTTTGAAGATGCACACGGTGTGTCAACATGTGCTATCTGCCATCAGGGGATATCAATGTACACGTTTTGTGGGTGCAACCCCTTCCTCATAACTCTAGTAGGTGAGAGGAAGAGGTTGCACCCCCAAAACACGTCCATTGATTCCCCATGATGGGAGATAGCACGTTGACATTAGGCATGGGATCAAGAGGGAAATACCCATTTTGACTCCCAAATTGTGTGCATCTTCAAAATTTGGCTTTTACAGGGGTGACACCACCCCATCTGATGAAGGCAGTATCAAGACATTTTTGACACTATAATGTCTGATATTGCTTTCAGTTTTTCTATGTTGAACTTTGTAAGTTCCAGAGTTGGGTATGTTATGTATTTGCGTGTTTATAACAACAAAAAATGTTTTTTGAAAAAAAATGAGAAAACATTTTTTTTACAGCAAAACACACATGTGAATGTGCACAGAGTAAAAAGTTTGCTAATGAACAATGTGTGGCTTCTTATTTCAATGCTCAATACCCATTTTTTAAGTAATTTGGTGTTTACAGTGACAATGGGGCTTATTTACCAAAGGAAAATCCACTTGGCACTACAAGTGCACTAGGAAAACCTAGGAGACAGCCAAAAAAAACACAAGCAATAAAGAAATTTCAAGTTTTTTATTAGATCTTTTTTTTTATTATTAAAAATTAGACTTTGTCTGGAATTGCAATGGCCCCCCTACCCGTAAAATAATTAACATATTTCTCCTGAACTTCACGGGCTCTTTGGGGTGCCAAGCCAGGATGGCCAGTATCCAGGCCCGTAAAAGGATTGGAAGTAAGTCTGGCCTCAGGCTTAACTGAGGCTGTATAATTGTGTGAATTTTTACGTAAAAAGTTGTGCAATATGCAGCAGCATAAGATTATGTGGTTGAGTTTATACTCCGCCATGTGTATGGCTGTCAGAAACAGGCGGAACCGGCTGACCATTATCCCGAAGGCATTCTCCACGACTCTTCTGGCTCTGGCCAGTCGGTAGTTAAAAACCCTCCTCTCCGGGGTGAGGGTCCTCTGGGGGGAAGGCCTCATCAGGTGCTCGCCCAGACCAAACGCTTCATCAGCAAGAAAGACGAACGGGAGTCCATCAACGTTGTCCACATCAGGTGGACAGGCCACCACTCTGGAGCCATTGGTAAAACTCCGTCTGGGCGAAGACTCCTCCATCCTATATCCGGCCATTCTTACCCACGTCCACATAGAGGAACTCATATTGTGCTGACACCACTGCCATTAACACCATACTATTAAACCCCTTATAGTTAAAATAGTATGACCCCGAATGGGGTGGTGGCACGATGTGGACGTGCTTCCCATCTATAGCCCCTCCACAGTTGGGAAAGTCCCAATGGTCGGCAAAATAGGAGGCCACAGTCTGCCATTCCTGTGGCGTTGAAGGAAACTGTGGAGTCAAAACATAAAAAATAATATTAGTACTTTTGCACATAACATTGCAAGCATTCTTGGCCAACATCAGTATAACATTTATTTCATACAAGAGTTTCTGTCCTTTCTTAATGTCAATCAGAGAGGCATTAGTTTAAACTATGAGATGAGTCAAACTAGTATTAATTTTCTTGATTTAAACATCTCCATTAATAGGGATAATATTATCACGTCAACCTTTTTTAAGGAAACTGACAGGAATTCATTTATACCTGTGGACAGTTGTCATCATCGTCCCTGGCTGGAGTCAGTTCCAAAAAGTCAGTATCTCCGTCTTAAGAGGAACTGTTCTAGCTAGACCCACTTTATAGAGCAGTTGAATGTTCTCACAGATAGATTTCTGGAGAAGGGGTATTCTAAAGAATTCCTGGGGATGGCCCTTGACATGGTCAAAGGAGTAAATAGAGAAGACTTGTTGGAGGGCACCTCACACCAATGTTGACTTCTCTTCTGGTGTCCCCTTTCTAACTACATATTCTTTGCAGCATAACACCATTAAGAACCTTATATATAAACATTGGCATGTTGAACGTAGCGATGTGATATTGAATAAGGTGCTGCCAGAGAAACCTCGAGTTATTTTTAGGGGTGTACCATCGTTACGTAATCGGTTGGCCCCTAATATTTTTAAATCCACCGATTTCAAAACCCAGTTTCTTCAATCATTTAAAAGGATTTTATCAATGCAGACGATGTAGGGTCTGCGCACATAGTGTCTGTCCCCATAGACGGACCATCACTTTTTCCTCTACCAGCACTAAAAAAATCGTACACGATAAAACCGTTTATCACTTGTACTACAGAGGGGGTAGTATACATGTTGCAGTGCCCTTGTGGCCTGCAATATGTGGGCAGGACCAAACAGCCTCTTCAGGTCTGCCTTAATGAACATATCACCAACATTAAGAGTGGATTTAAGAACCACTCTGTATCAAAGCACTATTTACAAGTACATGGTAAGGACCCCTCCAACACAATATTTTTGGGTATAGACAAGTTTAGTCTTCACTGGAGAGGGAGCTCCTTATTGAGAGAAATATCTAGATTAGAGATGGCCTGGATCCATAGATTAAGGACTTACGCACCCTATGGGTTGAATATCGACACGGATGTTAATGCTTTTATTGATAATTCATAATTGTTCATAATAATTTAGATACTTTAGAAATATATTTTTAAATTTTATTAATTTTCATTATATTTTAATTCTATTTTTAATTTTTTGGGCCCTAAGAGGGGTTTGTGAACTTGATCTGAGACACGAGCATGCGAGGGCCCACTTGAGGTTAATCTTTGCTGCAATGTAGTATTGTTTGTGGGAATACTCAGATATTCCTAAAACACTGTAGAACCTCCGGTTTGAAGTATGACAAATTTAATTGGGGAAGCACGTAGCACCTTATATATTTATTCATCATATACATTTTTTTTCACTTATTATCTTTTCATGTATAAAAAATATTTATAATTTTTTATATAGTTTTATATATACTTTATATACACCTTATTACATTCACTAGATTTAATAAATTTGACACAAAATTTAGATTAATTGGTATCAGTACAAATTAATATATGAAACATATATATTTTTATAATTTATATTTTTATTTTTATATATATATTTTTTCCTGACGGTACATGTTTATTCAAATTCACATGTGGCGCATTTTTCATATATATACGTGAATACACATTATTAGTTTGGGATAAGAGCGGTATTTACACACACATAAGTTTAGGATAGACACTATTAATATGTTCAGCTGTTCAATATCACTCTTTGCTTTCAAAGAACGACATATGCAGCGATGCACTTTTCAAATGTTTTTGAATTAAGGGAACTTTTTCCCACACTTAATATGGCGCCTGGATGCTCGTTACTCAGAACGAGGCTTGGCTCCCTTTATATGGTGGTGAATCATTGCGTTGCCCGTTCCCCATTGACAACGTCAGATGTTGACGAAACGCGTCTGGGAGGGTACGCACTGACGTCACCATGCTTTCGGAGTGAGAGAACGGGCTCCGTTTTGTTTTGTATGCCGGCCAGCTTTCGTATACGCAACTCTGCTAATTTTAATGTAAGTGACTACATGTTTTAAAATAAATATTTGGAGGATATCACACTATGGCAAGTCTTTCTTTCCGCTGAGCTATCCGGGTTTCCATTACAACATGTGGATATGTGGACACCGTGTGTGATCCTGGAGATTTACCCCCCACCATTAGAACACCGGGAGCGGCAGCAAGCTAAAAGGCCTTGGCTGGGCTATAGCCACTTGCCCTTTTATGCTTGCCATTTGGTAAGCTGAATCAACTACTAGGGTGGATTAGCACTATTGTCTATAGGTGCACGGTGGTGGTGTTTATGCTCTGGAAGGATTCAAAAACATTTTTTCCTGTGATGTCATTTGTATGGACTTTAATTTAATTTCTAGCGCAGCTTTTTTATAAGATTTATTTTAAGGAGTATTTAAAGACAAAACTATAAGGCCCACTTATCAGATTAATCCCCCCCTCTGATGGCCCATTGTAAAAATTTTAAGGGGGGTAGGGTTTGAGATGAGTTTGGGCCTCCCAAAAAAAGCCTCTGGCACTCTGCCTGAATCTTAGAGGGTGTTTGGGGTAAAGCACTACAATGGAGCTGACAAAATACATTGTTAAGTGACTAGGCCAGTGATGGCGAACCTTGGCACCCCAGATGTTTTGGAACTACATTTCCTATGATGCTCTGGCACTCTGCAGTGTAGATGAGCATCATGGGAAATGTAGTTCCAAAACATCTGGAGTGCCAAGGTTCGCCATCGCTAGACTAGGCTATAGGTGTATATGGGCCCAGGATAGCATGCTGGGGAGGTTTGTGAAGGAAAATATGCATGTAGGCTAAAAAAGGAGCATTAAAAGTTTACAGCATGCATGGGCACAAAGGGGACATTCACAGCATATTACAATCATGGTAATTAGGGAATGATGAAAGAAATACAAAACATTAGCAAACATTAAATACAATAGAATGTGATGTTAAAGGACAACACTTACCCTAATATAGTCCTTCTGCAGGACCTGAATAATAGCAGAACAGGTCACTGGGATAATGATCCCCAGAGCCTGGGGGGAGATGCCTGTAGAGAACTTGAGGTCCTGCAGGCTTCTCCCAGTCGCTAAGTACCGCAAAGTGACGACTAGCCTCTGCTCCGGAGTGATGGCTTGCCGCATGCAGGTATCCTGCCTGTTAATATAAGAGGTCAGCAAAGCCAACAGATGGTGAAAAATGGGGTCCTCATCCTGAGAAAGTTCCTGAAATCATCAGGATTATTCTCCTGGATCTCGCGAAGCAAAGGCATATGAGAGAATTGGTCACGCTGGAGTAACCATTTCTTGGTCCATGAACTCCTCCCCACCCTGTTCATGGATTGGGCTTGGGTAAAAGAATGAACCCCAACACCAAGCCTCCACACAGCACGAACTCTACGACAAGTATGTAACAGAATGCACTGAAGAACAGCAAGGCCTGTGAAGAGCGAGCTGAAAATCAGAAACGAGCAGACAAGAACACACTGAAAAAACAGATATGAACTGTCTACACGCTCTGAAAAGCAGATACAAACCCACAAGCACAAACTGAAGAGCAGTAACGAACTGAAAAGCACGAAAGCTGAAAAGCACAAATCGTCTCTTACCAAACTTCTACTAACACGAGATAAACACGATATTAGCAGAAGGAGCCCAAAGGGTGGAGCGCTCGCTATTGCACTGCCTTTTTCTAGTCCCGTCTTACGTGTTGTACGTCACTGCGTTCTGGACGGTCGGACTTTGGTGTGACCGTGTGTAGGCAAGACCGCTTTATCTCTATCAGAGTTCCGTCTGAGAAAAACTCAGAGTTTATTCTGACGGCAAAACCGGTCATGTGTACGCGGCATAACAAGACTGCTGGTCGCTGCAGGAGTCATTCCCAGCCAAGCTCCAAACACAGCCATTCTGGTGAAAGGTCCGCATCTATGAGACACCATTCATCAAATTCTCCCAGACGGAGGTGTCGAGCTTGCGGGGCAGTCCCTATGGCAGATATGCTGGTCTGCAAGGATTGTTCAGAGACAAGTCACACTAGCTAAGGACCAAGTGACAGGTTTAATCAAGAAAGTCATAGGGGATTTGGTGGCATTTACGTCAGTCACAAATGCCATAGGGGCCTAGACTGAAGACATTGAGATGGCCATTCGGTAAGTTATGCCAAAGGATGATATCATAGAGGCACTGGGGGAGCTCAAGATACCGAGCGGGACCTATGGCTGAAGCCTTAGGCTGTATATGCATCGAACGGAACGGAAACAAAAGTCCCCTGTCACGAGAAGGTCTTAGTTGAAAAGGCATGCTCCCGGGTGACTCGAGGAGTTCACATGTTATAGAGTTTCCTACAAAGGTCATTCCTCCAGGAACAAGAATGTCTCACGGGTTCAGCAGAACAGATATCCTAACAGGATTTGGGGAAACATTCAAGCCACTATCTTGAAATCTAGTAATTAATGGAATCCCCCCAACCCCCAGTAGGGGACAAAACCTTTTTAATGCAGGGACACCTCTAACATTTCCGGTCAGGGCCAGGTTAAGTCGATTTTCTGGGGGCTGGCCCAGCCGTTGCAAGGATTCCTGAATGGTGTCCATCGTCCGTTCTGGGCATGTCTAGGCTTCTAAGTCCACCCCCTGTAAGTTTATTTCCCGGGTAAAGTTCCAGTCTCCCGGCAAGGGCAGGAGACTTAAAGGGCTCTATTTAATGCTTTTTGTTGTGATCCCCAAAAGGATGAGGAATGAAGACCAGGAGTGGATATTGAATCCTCTATTTCTCTTCACTCACTTAAATATCTGCAAATTGGAATCCTGATTAGCGATCATCCAAATGGTGCAGCCGTGAGTTTTGCATGATCCAAGTAGAGCCTCAAGATGTTTTTTCCAAGGCTGGCTGTTGGTCACGCACATCTCCAGTTCCAGTGTCTCCCCTTCATCCTCTGCACCTGCCTGGGGGGGACCTAGTCATCGCTGTACAGGGATTGTCTTCTGCTGATGCCATTAGGCCTACTAAGCTTATTGTTTTTTTCCTTAAAGAAGGGCCAATTCTAGGTCTCTCTTCAACCTTGATCCTGTTGTCAATGCTTGTGGTACTTCAAAAACACTTTAGTTTTGACATACCAAAAGAGGATGATATTCTAACCCAGGCTGCAAAGATGCAGACCCCTGTATAGTGTTCTCAGGCCCAGCACCTCTCAGGGAGAGAGGTATGAGAGTGTTTCACTTCTTGGTCTGCATCGTATTGCTTCCCCATCTTGCGGCAGCCTCTGCTTCACTTCTTCTGCTTTCCTCCCTTTCAGAATTCGGGTGGCCAATAAATGGGGAAAAGAGTCTTCTCATCCCATCCCACTCATTTACCTAGGTGCTCTCCTGTTTGTCTTTGCCTCCCCAGTGGGTAGCGGCTATTTTTTCTAAAAGATCTGTTGCGTCAGCTCGCTCTCTCTCTCCTCTTGACGTCAGTCGGTTTTAGTTGACTCGAGACCATGTCATCCTGCATCCCGATGCTACCTTGAGCTCATTGCCTCCTGAGATTTTTTGTTTTCTTCATGGAGGCCTTTGGTCACAATGGAAGAGACGGTACTAGGAAGATGAGACATTCCCACTACGAAAATAGCCTAGGACGCCCGGAAGATGGGGGCGGCCTATCTAGCCCTAGTGAGCCTAGGGGTTCATCTACTACAGAGGCTGGTCCTGTTTCACTTGGACAACAGGGTGGCAGTGCCACATATCCAACGACAGGGTACTCACAGATTCCTTTATTGAGTTTAGTGGGAGAACCTGCTGGTACTGCAGGCAGTTTACCTTCCGGGTCACCAATACGAGGAGGCAGTTCATCTGTCCTGGAATCTACAAGACAGCAGTGAGTGGTCTCTTCGCCCCTCGATATTCAGCTGGGTCATGTCTCACCAGGGTCCTTCCGGAAGGTGTTTTATTTGTTTCATCAATGGAGGACAATTTACCAAGTTTTCTTTCATGCCTGCCTCACCCTCAAGCAAATGCGGTGGATACCCTCTTGAGTCCTTGTCGGTGCAGGTCAGTCTTGGGCATTTCCTCCAAACCCATAATCTTGAGGTTTTCCTCAAATTGTTGAAGGAGCAGGTCGAAGTGGGGGCAATACTCCCCTTCTGGCCAAAAAGGCCACGGTTCCCCCGGTCACTGTATCTCGGTCCCTGTCGCCTCGTCAAGATTCCGATCAGTCCAGGTTCTCTGGAGGCATAGGGAGCATCTATTTATATAGCAAAGCAAGGGAGATGGGGGA
Organism: Aquarana catesbeiana; assembly: GCF_042186555.1. Taxonomy (NCBI): domain Eukaryota; kingdom Metazoa; phylum Chordata; class Amphibia; order Anura; family Ranidae; genus Aquarana; species Aquarana catesbeiana. The sequence continues at coordinate 141,862,379 of NC_133335.1, read as the reverse complement.
GAAGACTTGCCTTTCATCCATATCTTCGAAGCAGTAAAAAAAAAAAAATTTCGATCATCTGTGAAGCTTTCTTGGAATCTGCCCTTTATCTTAGTCGGTCGGATGGCTCAGCCTTTCGCCCCATCAGAATCCTCCCATCAATGGATCCTGACGCGCAAGACTACCTTTCAGTTGGTGGTAACTTCTGGAAGAAGGGCTTCGGAACTGCAAGCCTTTGGAGGTAGAAGATGTACACATATCTGTTTCCGGATAAAAGTGGAATTGCAAACAGGGCAGGATTTTGTCCCCAAGGTACCTTCCCGGGCTATTCTCTCGGTTACAGCCCATTAATCTCGATGTCACTCGTCCCCATCTATGCATCTTGGAAATTCAGCAACTTTGAAAAGGGGCCTACGCTTCTTTGTTGCGGCTTTGGAGTCAAGCAAATGGAAACGCTGCCCAAGAGGGGGTTTCCCGCATATTCAATAGATGTGACAACCCTTTAGTGGTCGTCAGGATACATTCTGGGCTTTGCCTGCTAAGGGATAAGTGTCGCGGATCCAATTTAGGCAGCTAAACCAGAGGGACTGAATGGTAAAAAACCTGGAGTTAAATTCTCATACACCTGTAATGAAAACCTCTTACCTGAACGGTGCCCATGGTCTCCTTGGTATAGTCTGGCTACAAGGAAGAGTTGACACTCATGGTTAGCAATATAAGCAACTGGGTTTACAGCAAACTGCCAATAAGAAAGACAAGGAAGTAACTCTCTTGGAAGCGTGGGTCCTACTTACCCTTCCAGTTCCATGATCAGGGTGTTTGCAAGGTTTGGACATTTCCAGAGTCCTAAGATGTTGACTATAGCCTACAGCACCCTTTGGAGCATCAAGCATTTTGTGCATACTCCCTTGGGGTGAGATCAGAAAGGTAGGAAACGGCCTCAAGAGCAATTGCGTCCGGGATTTGTAAGCTGGTTCAGAGGCGTATAGGGCTAGAGGATTGGATCCTCCGGCGGTTAGAACCCAATCATCAAGGGCAACTTCTTCGTCCTGGGTGACAGCATCTCTCTGGAAACAATGGGCAGAGCGGCTACTTGGAAAAATCTCAGGGCACGGTCATGCAAAGTTATAGCATTTGATCCAGGGGTACTCTCCTCAGTGGAATTCGAGAGGGGGACAACTGAGTCAGCTCTCTCGATTCCTTAATATATTTTTTCGTTATAGGCATTACCCACCCAGTTTTTGTAGCTATTTATTTTATCACAGCCATGGAGGCACCAGGAAAATGGAAAATTGTATCATACTTACCGTAATTTTCCTTTCCTGGTGCCTATCCATGGCAGCATACATGCCCTCCCTTGGTATTCGATGTAACAGGAGAATGCTAAGGGGGGTGTGGTTCTCTCTTTTATAATTAATTCACTATCCTGAGGAGAGGAGTCCGGGGCGGAGCTTATCACAGGTATACTGCCATGGATAGGCACCAGGAAAATTACGGTAAGTATGATACAATTTTCCGTTTTGCATTTGCTTTTTTTAGAGTTTTGGCGTGTTTGCATTTTTTAGGAAAACTAGTTCTGGGTTTTTTCTCCAGCCTGAAAAGCCCCTGCCAAAAACTCTGATAAAAGCCTATGTGTGCATGGACATATAGGTAAACATGTTGGGGAGTTTACTGGCTATAGAAAAAAAACATCTGATGCCCAAACCAGCATCTGTAAAAATGTGCATAGACTGTGTGTGTATATGTATGTATGTGTGTGTGTGTGTATGTATATGTATGTATGTATGTGTAGCACTGACCCCCTAAGGAGCTGCTGATAATTGATTGGGCTGCACTCTGCCTATCAACACCAGAAAATGGCTCGATCCCCTTGGCACAACTGTATAGCAAGGTTAGTGCAATGGTAAAGAAAGACACAGTAATAACACACTGTACTGGATATTTACCGTCACCTTGGTATTTGTCACTCCACCAGCTGTAATAATAGATAGAGTCTCACACAAGTTGTAACTTAACCACACAAACAATTTACTGAGGGAAACTTGTTTAACACACTAGACACAATGGTAATTACAATATAAAGAACATAGGTGTGCGCAGCCTATTGCATTAGGGTGTGCACCTCAAAGCTCAAACACATATACTTGTGTGTGCATGTGTATATATACGGAAGGTGTCAGTAGAGCAGTGAATGGTGTCATAAGGGCAGATATTGGTGGTGTCAGTGGGGCAGTTACAATCTTATTTTGCTTGTTTTTTTGCCATTTTTTGGGAGAAAAAGAGATTTATTTTATTTGTTGAAATATCAGGGGTCTAAACATTGGAAATATGCACCACACGGGGTGATTAGGGTGTGCCCAGGCACACCTGGCACACCCTGTGCGCACGCCTATGATAAAGAATGAGAGTAAATAACAATCCATGTGTATGTAAAACTGAAATTCGGTGATCACCTGAGGAGTATATGCAGACAGGCAAAAGAGTGGAACTTATGCTCAATATGATAAAGCCTTGATATTGAGCACCTTCCCACTCCAACCCCAGAGCACACACCAAATCTGCAGAAAAATATTAAACACCATGCAGCAGTGAAATACAACACATTTGTCCATTTAATGTACTCAAGGGCTCCCCCTAGATTGTAGTACACTGTTCAGCTCTGTGAACCTGAAGTTGTGATGCTGTATAGGAAATTACAGAGTCTCTTTTCTCCTTCCTCTTCAGCTAGCTTAATTAGATTATACTGCAGTGTTTTTAAATCCAGGTAAGAAAACAAGTAGGTCACAAATCAACAACAGAAATGATGTGTTGGTAACTGAAAGTTTGGACATAGAAGGCACTTACAGGGCTTCTTCTTTTAATAATGGTTGCGACTCAATATTAGCTTTGCAGTGCAAAGGAAACAACCCTGAAGTTATACTGTACACAGGCTATGTCTGGATGAACTTACTCCTGTGGGACTACAGATCCCAGCAACTGTCTGGAACTAGTTTAAATAGTAACAGTGCACTGTATTTATCTGGGCAAGTGCCCGCTCACCAACACCGGTCCAGATGCTTGTAAGGCTATTCACCTGGTGTCTCAGTCCATTCTGAACTGGCACCGCCGCACCGCACTGTTCCCACTGATGGCTGATGTAACTGTAATGCAGGGGATAATTAGAAGTCTTGGATCCTCCGGTCTATCCACACAGCTGACTATGCTCTGGAGCTCCTCAGAGGCCAAACGATTCTGCTCCGCGCCTTCCAGGCCGCAGTCTGTCGGTCACACACAGACCTCCCTGCAGGCAGGCTTTGAATGGTGTCCCAAGAGGCCGGAAACATGGCCACGCAGCCCCTTTTATTTGCCTACCCAGCAGCAGGGATGAGCCAAACACACCCCTGTTCGGTTCGCACCAGAACATGCGAACAAGAAAAAAATTTGTCCGAACACGCGAACACAGTTAAAGTCTATGGGACTTGAACATGAATAATCAAAAGTGCTAATTTTAAAGGCTTATATGCAAGTTATTGTTATAAAAAGTGTTCGGGGACCTGGGTCCTGCCCCAGGGGACATGGATCAATGCAAAAAAAGTTTTAAAAACGGCCGTTTTTTCGGGAGCAGTGATTTTAATAATGCTTAAACAATAAAAGTGTAATATTCCTTTAAATTTCATACCTGGGGGTGTCTATAGTATGCCTGTAAAGGGGCGCATGTTTCCCGTGTTTAGAACAATCTGATAGCAAAATGACATTTCAAAGGAAAAAAAGTCATTTAAAAGTACTCGCGGCTATATGAATTGTCGGCCCGACAATACACATAAAAGTTCATTGATAAAAACTGCATGGGATTTCCCCACAGGGGAACCCCGAACCAAAATTTTAAAAAAAATGGCGTGGGGGTCCCCCTAAATTCCATACCAGGCCCTTCAGGTCTGGTATGGATATTAAGGGGAACCCCGCGCCAAAATTAAAAAAAAAAAAGGCATGGGGGCCCTCCTCAAAATTCATATCAGACCCTTCAGGTATGGTATGGATTTTAAGGGGAACCCCGCACCAAATTTTTTTTTAAAATGGCGTGGGGTCCCCCCAAAAATCAATACCAGACCCTTATGCGAGCATACAACCTGGCAGGCCGCAGGAAAAGAGGGGGGACGAGAAAGCGCCCTCCCTCCTGAAGCGTACCAGGCCACATGCCCTCAACATTGGGAGGGTGCTTTGGGGTCCCCCCCAAAGCACCTTGTCCCCATGTTGATGAGGAAAAGGGCCTCATCCCCACAACCCTTGGCCGGTGGTTGTGGGGGTCTGCGGGCAGGGGGCTTATCGGAATCTGGAAGCTCCCTTTAACAAGGGAACCCCCAGATCCCGACCCCCCTGTGTGAAATGGTAAGGGAGTACCCCTACCATTTCACAAAAAAAGTGTCAAAAATTTAAAAAATGACAAGAGACAGTTTTTGACAATTCCTTTATTTAAATGCTTCTTCTTTCTTTTATCTTCTTTCTTCTATCTTCCTTCGGTTTCTTCCTCCATCTTCTTCTTCTTCCTCCGATCCTCTGCTTCTTGCTCCGGTGTTCTCGTCCGGCATCTTCCTCCGCAGCGTCTTCATCCCTTTTTCGTTCTCAGATAAGGGTCTGGTATGATTTTTGGGGGGACCCCACGCCATTTTTTTAAAATTTTGGTGCGGGGTTCCCCTTAAAATCCATACCAGACCTGAAGGGTTTTTGGTTCGGGGTTCCCCTGTGGGGAAATCCTATGCCATTTTTATCAGTGAACTTTTATGTGTATTGTCGGACCGACAATTCATATAGCTGCAAGTACTTTTAAATGACTTTTTCCTTTAAAATGTAATTTTGCTGTCAGACTGTTCTAAACACGGGAAACATGCGCCCCTTTACAGGCATACTATAGACACCCCCCAGGTACGAAATTTAAAGGAATATTACACTTTTATTGTTTCACTTTAAGCATTATTATAATCACTGCTCCAGAAAAAACAGCCGTTTTTTAAAAACTTTTTTGCATCGATCCATGTCCCCTGGGGCAGGACCCAGGTCTCCAAACACTTTTTATGACAATACCATGCATATAAGCCTTTAAAATTAGCACTTTTGCTAATTATTTTGCTGTTCGGTAACTTGGCCTTGTGGGTAGGTGAATTGAGCATTGTGGGTAGATAGTTCACAGACTGAGTTTTAGCACGAGTCACTTCCTCCTTCACTACATGTCCGACAATGCTTTGTATCATGGCTTAATGCAACCAAATAAAAGTCTTAATAACATTAAATAGAATGGACACTAGAGGGAGCCAAACTCTTATTTAAAGAACATCACATAACTAAAGGATTCGTCAACCTTGGGTCCCTACCATTAAATTAAAGACACAGACCGTGTGACATGGGTTTTATACGGCCACAGCAGCCCAATTTATTAACCAAATAATAATTAACATAACATGAAAACATGTAACACATACCCGTATATGCTAACTTTTAACAAAATAATGTCCAACAGCAAGAGGTCTTTGGGTGTCTTAAAAAAGGCACACTTTATAACTGTTATGCTCCGTACACACGGTCGGATTTTCCGATGGAAAATGTCCGATCGGAGCGTGTTGTCGGAAATTCCGACCGTGTGTGGGCTCCATCGGACATTTTCCATCGGATTTTCCGACACACAAAGTTGGAGAGCAGGAGATAAAATTTTCCGACAACAAAATCCGTTGTCGGAAATTCCGATCGTGTGTACACAAATCCGACGGACAAAGTGCCAGGCATGCTCAGAATAAATAAAGAGATAAAAGCTATTGGCCACTGCCCCGTTTATAGTCCCGACGTACGTGTTTTACGTCACCGCGTTCAGAACGATCGGATTTTCCGACAACTTTGTGTGACCGTGTGTATGCAAGACAAGTTTGAGCCAACATCCGTCGGAAAATATCCTAGGATTTTGTTGTCGGAATGTCCGAACAAAGTCCGACCGTGTGTACGGGGCATAAAGGTCTATATCCTCAGCTGTGCCCCAACTGGCTCGAGGACGCTCTGACATCACACCTACTTCCATATTCCCCTCCCCCAGGGGATTTATCTCTTGGGAGAACCACCGCTAACCAAATGTAAGCGCCATCCTTAGATGGGCCCCACTAATCCTGTGACCATGTAAATTTCTCACTGACCCCTAAAGACCCCTTGAACCGCCACATGAGCTTGATTGAAACCTCATTCAAGCGAATCCCTCCACACCTGCAAAGCCCTCACCACCCCTTCCTGAAGGCCCAGGGACCAAATGTCTATACCCACAGCATTCAGGTGAACACCGTCGTCTCGCCAATAGCGAACGGACTGATCTTCCAGCTCCCAGTGTTGAACCACTATGCCACCGAGCCTAGCCACAAACCTCCCTATTCAACTTAATTCTGGTTTTGTTCAACCAGCCTACGGAGCGAGCGAAACGCCACACCGTTCTTGCCAAAATATCCGACCACACAATAATGCAACCAGGAAAATCACGCAGAAGGCGCAAAATATCAAACTTGATATCCCTCACCAGATCCCTGGCAGCCCGCACCCCCAGATCATTGCCCCCTGCCTGTAAAACTAGAACGTCTGGAGGCCTGTCGACTCTTGAAAAATAATGAAATTCAGGAAGAACTTGGCCCCACATCATTCCATGGATACCTAACCATTTCAAGACAGCCTCACTCAGTGAAATGCCCAGTTGCTTCCCTTCTGGACAGACATCGGCCCTAACAGCCCCCCAGAAAACATATATATCCCCCAGGATCCAGACCAGGCCAGGAGGACGATCTGAAAGAAACAAAAAAGGAACATAGAACCACACACAAGCACTCAATGCGACTTCAAAGCAGGTGAGGGCGAACATAAATCTTAAAACGATCTGACTCCCACCTCCCTATACGTCTCACTACCTAGGAACCCAAACCCCACCTGGCCGCTTCAGTGGCCGCCCCCACACGAAAGGAATGAGTATTAAACTGAGAAACCTCCCTGCCCGCCTTTACCAAACAACGGCGAAAAACGGACAAAAATTTAAAACGCGACAAGGATGAGCCATCCTTGTGTATTAAAAAGGCAAAAGAGAGAATATTTCAACATATTCCCCTTTCCAAATCTTTTCCCATACGTCTTGCTATAGATGAACCCCCAGTGGGCCCTCGAAGCACACGTAAATCTCGCACTTTGCCGCATCCGCCAACCGCACCTTATCCTCCGAAGACTCCTTCCCTTTATTCGCGTCCGCCCCAGTCACTTCCATCTGCGACGCGGCCGTCACGCCATCCCCGGAGGACACCCCGCCCCAGATACCTCTACCGCAAGTGGCCCTGCTGAGAGGGGTGTGGTGGGCGGAACAACAGAGTCCACGCCAGAGGCAGCAGGAGCCCATGCCCCAACGGGCCCCTGAGATGTGGAAGAAGACCCCGCCGGGTCAACACGGGCCAATAACTCCTGGATGCCTGCAAAAAATGCGGACAAAACCAGCGCGGCACCCGAATCTCCCCCCACCACTCCTGACACCCCTGAACTAACCCCCGAACAAACCCCCAGATTAACCCCCCCACCTGACTACTATGTATAGGTAAAATTGGCGACTTACCAGGCTGAAGCCGCACCGCCACACGACTAGCCGTTCGTCCGGATCCCAGCTGGCTCCGCAACGCAGGAAGCCTCCCGTCTGAACGATCGTCTTCATCCGTGCTGGTGAGCTCACCGGACTCAACCGAAGAATCTTGCCGCGGTGACGTCCCCTGCCTCCTTTGCACAAACGATTCCTCATCGGGGCTCCTGGAAGCCTCCTCTTCTGCCCCAGGTACTGTTCTCTCCGCTGAAGAACTGCTGGGCACTGTAGTACCCCCAGCTGCAGCAGGGACGTGCTGTCTCTTTAAGGGGGCGTGTCCCCCAGCCTGAGCCTTTTCACTGTTCCTGGTGTGACGTCCCACATGTAATGTTGTTGGTGAACCAGCAGAGGGCGCTCCAACCCCACTGCTGTTCGTGGCTGAAATTCTCTCCCGCCGAGCTCCTCTCTGCGCAGCAGCCGCATAGAGAGACGAACGCTCCGGAGCCCTGTGTCGGCGGCTGGCAGGGAACGATGGCGGCACCCCCCCCAGTGAGTTCCCTTGCATCCTGGTCAGCATCCTCACTCTGGGCAGCTGAGGGGCAGGAATGCCCCCCACCGCGCATCCCGCTGCATCTCCCCTGCCAAGCCGCCCTCCCACGCGAGACATCCACACAGGGGGGAGGGGGAGGGCTGCCGCACGCTCCGGCCTGTGTCGTGATGGGAGGAAGAGCGCCGGGGGATAGGATTCCTCGCTCCTCGGTGAGGGGGAACCCCCCGACCCCCAAGAACATCAGCCAGCCTGCAGCCACCGAGGGCCCCCGTTCGACCGCTGCGGCCCTGACCTGAGCCAACAAGGCATCTAGATCACTCATCTCCCTGTCTATCTACCTGCAGGTGATCAGCAAGGATGTCCCAAGAAGATGTCTCCTCTGCAAACTTCTCTGAATGATGAAGAATCCACCCCCTACACCGGACCCCAACCTCTGGACCCTGCCCCTTCTGCCTTCTACCTCCAATCAGGTAAGAGCTGCACCCATGCCCCCACCACTGACCTGACTGAACGTTCCCTGACCCCTGTTCCTCCCATAGTCATGCATCCCCTCCGTCTATTCTATCCTACGGGTCTCACTTTATTTACATAGTAACTTAGGTGGCAAAAACCCTTGCGCTACATACTCCCCCTGCTTTGAATCTTTAGTCCTCAAAGATATTCAAAATTTGTGACCTGTTACATGTTTTTGCATCCAAGCAATGACATAGAACTGACAGAGGATCCTCCCACCAATTATCATGTGAAGGGAGACTGTTCTGTACACCTGCAACTGACACCGTGGTGTCTTGTATAGATGTGCCAGGGGGGTGAGAAGGGGTTGTCCTCCACTAAATTAGCAGTGGAGGGACCTGGCATCTTAGAAGTTCTTTTTACAGCAGGACAAATCTCCTCAGAGAATTTGCCCAGCACATTGTAGGTCAGTCTGTTGGGTGGTTGGATAATTCTCTTTGTTCTATGGGTTTTGGTGCTATCTGCACACTTATACTGTCTTTTTCCACCTCAGCCTCTGGTACTTCAGTATCTTGTATCTCAGCTTCACTGAAAGACAAAGAACCCTCAGAGTCTATTTCCTGCACTGAGTGTGGAGAGTCTTCAGGTTCTTCAGAAGGCCTATTTTGTGGCACAAATTCAGGGGCCTCTGGTTGAAGAATTCCACTGTCCGTCACCTTTGTGAGAAGGGAAAGAATGGTATCAACCTCTGGCGTGTGAGATGACCACAACCAGCCTATTCCCATCTCTTCTTCCTCGCTGTCTTCATCATTTGTAGTAAGAGGCCTAGATTGGGACCTAGTCACTGGTTGAAGTCTCTGAGAGGTGGTGGAGGTGGATGGTAAATCCTGCTGGGGGGTTACCCAGACTGCTTCTGATAGAGGAAAAAAGTGGTTTCGATGCCAAGTCTTTAATGGCCCTGTACTTCCTTCTGGCCGAATCTGGTACACTGGCAGCCCTGGGAGTTGTTTGCATATAACATAGGGCTGGGACTTCCAATGATCAGCCAATTTGTGCTTCCCAGGTATACCCAGATTCCTCAACAACACTCTGTCTCCTGGTGGTAGATCTTGTATCCGCACCCTGAGATCAAAATTTCTCTTGTTCCTCTGTCCTCTGGCATCTGATGCAGCTTGAGCCTTATCATAGGCGGTCTTCAGGCTTCTCCGCAGTCTGTCCACATACCCTCTATGAGAAGTTGCTGAGGTCCGGTCCAGAGATGTGCCAAAAGCTAGATCCACTGGTAGCCAGGCTTCCCATCCAAACATCAAGCGGTAGGGAGAGTATCCTGTTGCATCACTTGTAGTACTGTTGTAAGCATGCACTATGGCCGCTATGTGCTTGCTCCAGTGTTTTGTGTGCTCAGAGGTTAGAATTCCCAGCATGTTTAACCGCATGCCGACCGCCGGCCGTCAATTGACGGCCAGGCGGCGCGGCTTTCGTTGCGGGAGGGCGTCATATGTCGTCCTCCCATTTAAACAGGGAATGCGCGCGATCGTGCGCGCGCATCCCTGTTCCTTCGGTGGCAGCGTGTCACGGAGACACCGCTCGCCACCGAGGGGGGTGAACAGCCATTGGACATGGCTGTTTACCACGTGATCGGCCGTGATGAAGTCACCATCTGAAGCAGGCCGAAGAAAAAAAAATGTCGCGTGTGCACCAAAAGAGGATTTAGAAAAGATACCAGCTACCATTGTCCCCAGTGTCCCTCCCAACCTGGCCTTTGCATTGGTGAATGCTTCCAACTTTATCATACATCCATAAAATATTAGCCCATATTTTTAACCATTTCCCCATTTTCATCATCTGTGCTGACCATTTTCCATTCTTTCCCAAATAACCATGCCACTGCCTTCCATGTGAATTGACCCTGGCCTGTTTTTTGACTATGCCTCTGCCTACCGTTTGGACTGCTTTCATGTGAACTGACCCTGGCCTGTTTTGTGACTATGCCTCTGCCTACCGTTTGGACTGCCTCCACGTGAACTGACCCTGGCCTGTTTTATCAACTACTCTACTGCCTACCGCTTGGACTGCTTACATGTGAACCGACCCTGGCCTGTTTTATGGACTATGCTTTTGCCTACCGCTTGGACTGATCTGTTGCCCTACTACTGTAGTACACAGGGGTCTCACATATGTGAGGGGCTCCAGAATTGTTTTTCCGGTTGGAGAAAACAATTATTTTTGTTTTCTCCGGGTTTCGGAATTAGGGTCTGGAGTCCGGAGACTTCATAGAGATTTGGGTGGGTCGAAGCCTCTACCCCTGTGCCCCTGTGCACAGGTCTTACCTGATTGTGGCCCTCAGCCTGCTGCTGACTTACTGCCACCATGCCCATGCCTGTCGCATGAATGGACCACACCGCTACCTGGACTATGCAAATAATTAGCTGTAGCAGGAGGCAGTATGTTTATGAAGGGCTGGAGAGCGGTACAATAATGAGTGTCTGCAGTTAACAGTGTACCAGGACCAATATTATGGCTGTGCTGGCTGTCTCTGCCTGGACAATTTCTATGGACTGTGCTATGCCGACTATAGACAATATTCCTGCCTGCTGCCTGGATAGTTAATATTGCTGTCGCTAAGCACCTCCCTGCCTGCTGCCTGGACCAGTGCTCTCCTCTGTGGATACTACTAAAAGCACAGGTAATGCTTTTTTTTACCCTTTCTGCAATAGAATTTATTTTGGATTGTAATTCTTGGTATGTGCATGCTATGTGTTAGAAATATGAAGGGTTTTCAAAAATGATAGGTTGCCAGGAAATTATATATGTCATTTATGCTCCTAGAACGCCTGATGGTGCTACTTCAATGTTGGGCCTTTGTATGTGGCCACGCTGTGTAAAAGTCTCACACATGTGGTATCGCTATACTCAGGAGGAGTAGCAGAATGTATTTTGGGGTGTCATCTTTGCTACGTACATGCTATGTGTTGGAGATATCTGATAAATAGACAACTTTGTGTAAAAAAAAATGCGTTTTCATTTTTTTCCACATTTTCCAAAAACTTCTGGAAAAAAATGAACCATTCAAAAGACTCATTATGCCTCATAGATTATATGTTGGGGTTTTTTTTTCCAAAATGGGGTCATTTTGGGGGCAATTCCATTGTCCTGGTGCTCCAGGGCCTTCAAAAATGCAATAGGTGGTTGAGCAATGAGATGTGTCATTTATGCTCGTAGATCGCCTGATGGTGCTACTTCAATGTTGGGCCTTTGTATGTGGCCACGCTGTGTAAAAGTCTCACACATGTGGTATCGCTATACTCAGGAGGAGTAGCAGAATGTATTTTGGGGTGTCATCTTTGCTACGTACATGCTATGTGTTGGAAATATCTGATAAATGGAAAACTTTGTGTAAAAAAAAATGCGTTTTCATTTTTTTCCACATTTTCCAAAAACTTCTGGAAAAAAATGAACCGTTCAAAAGACTCATTATGCCTCATAGATTATACGTTGGGGTGTTTGCTTCCCAAAATGGGGTCATTTTGGGGGCAATTCCATTGTCCTGGTGCTCCAGGGCCTTCAAAAATGTAATAGGTGGTTGAGAACTGATATGTGTCATTTATGCTCGTAGAACGCATGGAGATGCTACTTCAATGTTGGGCCTTTGTATGTGGCCAGGCTGTGTAAAAGTCTCACACATGTGGTACACATTTGGTGCCCCTGGAAGACGTGATGATGTCACGAAACGCGTAGGGTGGAGCCAGACGACGCGCTGACGTCACCCCCAAGCGAGTTGCATTCCAGCAGGACGGGTTTGTCCGAGCTCCGGTGGCCACGGAGCCTGGACTTAAGGCTGTTTTACTCATTACGCTTTGTAAGTGTGCATTTGTATTTTATTTTATTTTCAATAAATCCTATCGGTTTTACACTATGTGAGCTCCTTCGATATTTTATGGTATCTTTGCCATGGGTTCGTTGGTGTGGCTGATGATGAGATGACCTCTGGTGGACACCGCTGACAGTTCCCATTTTTGGCTTTTAAAGATTTCTGCTTGCTGTGATTCTCTGTGGTGGGGGGTCATGGCCATCTGGTAAGGAGCAACCCCTTCCATTTCTGGTGGTGGACCCTCCCTTGCTGTCACAGAATCATATTTATTATCACTTGGACTTCTGTTGTCTATTATTGGTGATGTGGACTCACTAAGAAATTTAATTGATGTTTCATCTGATTGGACTTTCTTTCATCACCACTAAATGTTTTGCACATTGCTTTATTTTTATTCATGATTATTATATAAATCTTATTTCACTGTAGATTTCACGTTATGTTATACCAGTATTAGCGCAACCCCTTGTTTTTCCTTATGCTTATCCACATGTGGTATCGCCATACTCAGGAGGAGTAGCAGAATGTATTTTGGGGTGTCATCTTTCCTACGTACATGCTATGTGTTGGAAATATCTGATAAATGGACAACTTTGTGTAAAAAAAAATGCGTTTTCATTTTTTTCCACATTTTCCAAAAACTTCTGGAAAAAAATGAACTGTTCAAAAGACTCACTATGCCTCATAGATTATACGTTGGGGTGTTAGCTTTCCAAAATGGGGTCAGTTTGGGGGCAATTCTATTGTCCTGGTGCTCCAGGGCCTTCAAAAGTGTAAATGGTGGTTGAGAAATGAGATGTGTCATTTAGGCTCGTAGAACGCATGAAGATGCTACTTCAATGATCGGCCTTTGTATGTGGCCAAGCTGTGTAAAAGTCTCACACATGTGGTATTGCCATACTCAGGAAGAGTAGCAGAATGTATTTTGGGGTGTAATTTGTTGTATGCATATGCTCTGAGAGAGAAATAACCTGTTAATATGACAATTTTGTAAAAAAAAAAAAAAAAAAAAAAAAAAATCTTCATTTTGCAAAGAATTGTGGGAAAAAATTACAACTTAAAAAAATTCACCATGCTACTTACTTAATACCTTGGAATGTCTACTTTCTAAAAAGGGGTCATTTAGGGGGTATTTGTACTTTTCTGACTTGTTAATGTACCAAGAAATGAGATAGACCATCAGTACATCTGTGTGATCAGATGTGATCAATTTTCAGTGATTGGCACCATAGTTTGTAGACTCTATAACTTTCACAAAGATCAAATAATTTACACTAATTTGGGTTATTTTTACCAAAGATATGTAGCAGTATAAATTTTGGCCAAAATTTATGAAGAAAAATTACTAATTTGCAAAATTTTATGACAGAAACAAAGAAAAAGGCATTTTTTTCACAAAATTTACGGTCTTTTTTATTTATAGCACAAAAAATAAAAAACCCACTAGTGATTAAATACCACCAAAAGAAAGCTCTATTTGTGTGAAAAAAAGGACGCAAATTTCATATGGGTACAGTGTTGCACGACTGAGTAATTGTCATTCAAAGTGTGAGAGCGCTGAAAGCTGAAAATTGGTCTGGGCAGGAAGGGGGTGTAAGTGCACTGTATTGAGGTGGTTAAGAGAGTTTGGTTGAATCTCTCTGGTTGAGGGTCAACTTGGGGATGGTAAGGAGTAGTTCTGGATTTCTGGATGCCCAACAAATCTAAAAGTCTTTTAATGAGACTACTCTCAAAGTCTCTCCCTTGGTCTGAGTGGATACACTGGGGTAGGCCATAATGGACAAAGAATTTTTCTACAAGGATTTTGGCCACCGTGGATGCCTGTTGATCTCTTCTGGGAAATGCCTGGCCGTAATGGGTGATCGGTTATCACCAGGGTGTTTCCCCGCCCACTCAGGTCAGACTCCAAGCATAGAAAATCAATGCACACCAGATCGAATGGTCCTTGACGCTCCAGGTGGCCCATTGGGGCGGCTCATTGAGGTAAAGTCTTTCTTTGAATACATCTAAGGCAAGAATGGCAGTAACTCTCTACTTCAGTCCTCATGTAGAGCCAATAGAATCTGTCTCTCACAAGTCGGAAAGTCCTCTCGGACCCCAGATGGCCATGATGATCATGTAAAGCGATCAACACCTTCTCTCTGTTTCTCTGGTAAGAACAACTGCCATTTCTCTTCAGGATCTTCAGAGGGGCCCCTTCGGTAGACCACCCCTTGTTGCAACTGCAACCAATTCCACTCTCGGTGTAATAAACGGCGTTCTTTTAATGAGTCAGTAAGAAGTAAGTCGGGACGTTGGCTCTTTAGTGCCTTCAAAGCCAAACTGCAGAGGGTGTCTTCCAACTGGTCCCTAAGCAGATCCCTTTTAGAAAGCTTTGGCAGACCTTCATCTCCGACTTGGGTAATGTTGCAATAGCATCTGGGCACCCCAGCAGCCGACACTACAATTTCTTCAGCCCTGGCCCCACCTCTTGCTTGCTGTTCCGCCCCTTCACAAAGGGCCCTCACTCCTTCAGGGGTGAGCTCGGTCCACTCCTTTGGGGATGTGGGTAAAAAATACAGCACTCATAGTAGACAATATAAGTGAAAATTCCCTCCCTCAGGTTCAGGGTGTCATCAAGGACCTCGATGGAGCAATAAATGCGCAATAAATCAACCCTATGCGCAATAAATCAACTTTTTTAAAAGTACTTCGCTATTAGTCCATCCTCTTTTTATTTCTGGGTGCCTGCATATCCTGCTGAGAACCTCTGAGTGGAAATCTACACCGATCTATCATCTGATGTTTTGACACCAATTCACGTGTGTGGAATACCATTTACAAGCCTGAAGTGACCCTTGGACTGCAAAGCTGGGGGTCGTTCTGTTCTGGTGAGTGGGGATGCAAAAGGGGGTGTCACTGTGCTCCTGCAAGTTTGAAGCATTTTTTGCACCTGCTTCATTGTGGACTTACACTTCAGTTACATTTATTTGGACTTTTTTTCTTGTTTTCACTTATTTTGTCTACTATGAGCGCTGTATTTTTTACCCACATTTTTTCAAGTGATTAGCACCTTGTCTACAGCAGCTGTATTTTATTATCATTTAGTTGTTCCCATCAGCGCGAGTTTATATTTAGTAATATATTTTCACTCCTCTTTGGAGTCTCAAGAACAGTGGGGTCTTCTCAACAAAGCATCTGCGTCCCTGTTCCCGACTCCTGGCCGGTACTTCAAGCTGAAGGTAAAACCTGATAGAGCGGCCAACCATCTATGGCCCGTGGCATCCAGCTTTGCAGTAGTGAGCAGGTATGTGAGAGGGTTGTTGTCTGTCTTGATTATGAATTCTGCGCCATATAGGTAGTCTCTCAGTTTGTCCACTACTGCCTACTTCAAGGCCAGGAATTCAAGCTTGTCGTTGGGGTAATTCCTGTTAGCGGGTGCCAAACTCTGACTCACGTAAGCGACAGGCCTTAAGTGTCCATCATGCTCTTGGTACAGCACTCCGCCCAGCCCATCTCGGCTGGCATCTACGTGCAGTTCGTATGGCTTGGCTGAATCTGCATAGGCCAAAACTGGGGCAGTTGTGAGACTCCACATTAACTGCTTGAAAGCTTCTTCACATTGGGTGGTCCACTGCTCTTGTATGAATACTAGAGTTTATTCCACACTGCTCTTGTATGGACTCTTTGGGCTTCCTGGCCCCTCCTGCTGGTTTTACAGACTTGACTGAGTCTGGATCATCGCCTTCCTCCTTCTTCAATAGCTCAGTGAATGGGTGAGCTATCTTAGCAAATCCCTCAACAAATCTCTGGTAATACGAGCAGAATCCCAGAAATGAGCTAAGCTCGGTCACATTAGTAGGTCTCTGCCAAGAGGTGACAGCTTCCAGTTTCTGGGGGTCTGTGGCCACTCTATCGGCAGACACGATGTGGCCCAGGTAATTTACTGAAGGTTGGTAGAACTGGCACTTTTCCATGGAGAGCTTCAGGCCTTCGTCATGGAGCCTCTTCAGGACCTTCTCCAGGCGCTCTTCATGCTCTTCCAAAGTCTTCCCAAACACGAAGATATTGTTTAGGTATACCAACACATCAATCAGGTTCATGTTACCTACAGTCTTCTCCATCAATCTCTGGAAGGTGGCTGGGGCGCCAGAGAGACCTTGTGGCATGTGGTCAAACTCGAAGAATCCCACAGGGGTAATGAAAGCGGTCTTCTCCCTATCTTCAAGGTGCATGGAAATTTGATAGTATCCACTTTTCAAATCCAGCAACCACTTTGCCCCTGATTGGCTCTGTAGGGCATCTTCTATCCTGGGTGTGGTATATTGGTCAGGAATGGTCCTTCGGTTCAGTGTCCTGTAGTCGATGCACAACCGCAACGACCCATTCTTTTTCCTTACTACCACTATTGGAGAGGCATATGGACTACAAGACTCTCGGATAACTCCTGTTCTCTTCAGCTCGGCCAGCTGTTCTCGCAGGTCTTCCAGGTCCCCCAAAGGAATCCATCTGACTCTTTCTTGGAAAGGCTTGTTTTCCTCCAGGCGGATCCGGTGTTGGGCACTTTTTGCGCGCCCAATGTCAAACTCACTCTTCGAGAAAGCAGCTTGCCATCTTAGGAGCTGAGTCTTGGCCCTTTCCATCCAAACAGGTGTGAAAGGAGTGTTCTTTGGGCAAAACTCTTCTACAAGGATTTCATCACTTCTACCACAGCCCAAATCGCATGGAGAGACTGGGGTGGCTGGGTTTACTTGTCCCAATAACATCCGAGGTGACATCTTCACAGGTGAGGCTGTTTTGTTGCGAACACTAACTGAGACCTTTCCGTGACTTCTTTGTAGTGCCCGGGTTGAGATCATCTCTGGAATTATCCCCAGCCCTCCGCTTTCCTTTTGACTGTCCGCTTCCAGGACAATGAAAGGGCCTGGCTGTTTCAAATTCAACTTGATGGACACTCTCAAACAGACTACCTCACCTGGCTGTAATGTCTTCTCACTCCGGTCCAACCGCCAGATTTTTCCCACTCCTTCTGCTAGAGCCTTTTCTTCTTGCACCAGGCGCTGATAGGCTTGTCTCAGCATAGAGTGCACACTGGGGTTTGAAGTGCTCTGCTCTTGAATAAGAAGTACTAGCAGCCTTCTCACAAGATCAGTATTAGTCCCAATGATGAGGGAACTTTTCCCAGCCCCCGGGGGATGAGGACAAACCACCACCAAGGTATCAAAGGTCTCTGCCTTTCCTGCTATGGAGGGGTCAAAGGCAAGCTTGATTGGTAGGTAGCCATTATAGGGGAAGTTCTGAGTCCCGAGGCCCCAAATCTCCAGTTCTTCTAACTTCTGCAACAGCAAGTGTTTGAGATGCTTGTCGTAGAAGTCCCTGTAGAGAAGAGTCACTTGAGCTCCGGTATCCAAGAGGGCCTTGGTATAGATTCCCTCTACCTGGATGGAGACAACTGGAGAAAGGCCCACTAGCTTGGGAGGGAACCTGTGGGAAGTTGCAGGTTGGGCCTGTTCGGTGAGTCATATCTTGACTCCTCTATTGCGGAGATTCTGATCTGGCTTGGGCCCTTGTTGAGCTCTGGGAGTGAGTTACAGAGTCGCTCAGAGGCAACAATGGGAGCCTTCTTTGAGGGTCTTGACTGCTCCCGTGGTCTTCTTGCGTTGTTTGGTTTTCTGGAGTTAGCTAATGCAGCAGGGCGCCCGGTTGACTCCTTCACCGGGGCCCTCTGGAGTTTCAAGCCAGCCTTTGGCGCTGTGCTTCAGATTTCACTGGGCTTGGACACACTTTGCGATAGTGTCCAACTCCTCCGCAGCTGAAGCAGGTCCCTTGGTTTGCTGGCCTTTTCCCCGCTGCAGCTGTGGAGCTTAACAACTTCTTGGGCATTGGAACTCCCTCATCGGGTGAAATAGTGGGCCTGACAGTCAACAGAGCCATCATCTCTATCAGTTGTGACACTTGGGTCTTGAGGAGCTAGACCTGGGGGTCGCCAGCCGTCCTGACTTCAACAACAGATCTTGGCCTCTGACTTTTTTCTTTTTGTTCTCCAGAATGGTCTCCTCTTTACATACAATCCGGATCAGGTCCGGATACCTCAAGATACCACCATCTTGACGGGTTCTCAACAGGAGAGTGATGGGGTCCAAAGGCCGAGTGCCCCTCAAGACTTTCTTGGCTCGGACTTCATCCACCTTCCGGGGGTCTAAACCCTTCTTCAGCAAGATCTGGTGTATAATCTTGTCCAAAAATCTCATGTACCCTCATCTTGGTAAGTGTGCTCCAATTGATAGATCAGATCGGAAACTTTCTCTGTTCGCCCAAACACATCCTGCAGAATGTCCAAGTAGTCCTGGGCCACACAATTTCGCTTGCTGAGCTTCAAATTTTGGATTGGCTTCTGAGGCAGGCCGTTTTAAGCTCTCTGCGATTCTCTGTTTCCTGTGATTCTCAAGAATGTCCCATTCATCCAAGGCTTGTGTGGTCTGTTCCAGCCACTTTTCAAAATTGTCCACCTCTGGAGGTACGGGCTGTCTTCCAGAGAAGGCGCTGAGCTTCCGATATCCAGTTCCTTGGTATGTTGGGGTGTCCTTCTGGCTTTTTGACACAAAGTTCCCTAGGGCTGTAAAGAGCCCTGGTTCAACTACGGCCAGGTGTGACCGGGAGGGAACTTTTGCTGTGGCTGATTTCACTTGTGTGGAGCTAGTAGGGCTTTCACCTGGTCCCTCTGGGTGTGTCAGGTAAAACTTGGTTTTGTCAGATAGTTGCACACTTGTACCTTTGAAGTTTTCAGGGACCCCCTTTCTCCATTCCAACAGCGCATAAGTTCGGGAGGTCTGGTCTGACAGCAATCATCCATGCCTTTCTGTCAGGGGACAGCGCCTTCACAACTTGCCTGATTTGTTCTTCCTTCCAGGCCACTCCAGGGAGTTCAATTGCCACGCTTCTGAGTGGGTACCTTCTGCTTTGCACCACTGAACTACAGTGGTGGGATCCATTCTGGTGCTTATAGGGGTACCCTCTGTGGGGGGGGGGGGGTTGATTGGAGAGTCACAGAAATCCCGGACTAGCCCCCACGTGTAGCACTGACCCCCTAAGGAGCTGCTGATAATTGATTGGGCCTGCACTCTGCCTATCAACACCAGAAAATGGCTCGATCCCCTTGGCACAACTGTATAGCAAGTTTAGTGTAAGACCCAATGGTAAAGAAAGACACAGTAATAACACACTGTACTGGATATTTACCATCACCTTGGTATTCGTCACTCCACCAACTGTAGTAATAGATAGAGTCTCACACAAGTTGTAACTTAACCACATAAACAATTTACTGAAGGAAACTTGTTTAACACACTAGACATAATGGTAATTACAATATAAAGAATGAGAGTAAATAACAATCCATGTGTATGTAAAACTGAAACTCAGTGATCACCTGAGGAGTATATGCAGACAGGCAAAAGAGTGGGACTTATGCTCAATATGATAAAGCTTTGATATTGAGCACCTTCCCACTCCAACCCCAGAGCACACACCAAATCTGCAGAAAAATATTAAACACAATGCAGCAGTGAAATACAACACATTTGTCCATATAATGTACTCAAGGGCTCACCTAGATTGTAGTACACTGTTCAGTTCTGTGAACCTGAAGTTGTGATGCTGTATAGGAAATGACAGAGTCTCTTTTCTCCTTCCTCTTCAGCTAGCTTAATTAGATTATACTGCAGTGTTTGTAAATCCAGGTAAGAAAACAAGTAGGTTGCAAATCAACAACAGAAATGATGTGTTGGTAACTGAAAGTTTGCACATAGAAAGCACTTGTAGGGCTTTTTCTTTTAATAATGGTTGCAACTCAATATTAGCTTTGCAGTGCAAGGGAAACAACCCTGAAGTTATACTGTACACAGGCTATGTCTGAATGAACTTACTCCTGTGGGACTACAGATCCCAGCAACTGTCTGGAACTAGTTTAAATAGTAACAGTGCACTGTATTTATCTGGGCAAGTGCCCGCTCACCAACACCGGTCCAGATGCTTGCAAGGCTATTCTCCTGGTGTCTCAGTCCGTTCCGAACTGGCGCCGCACCACACTGTTCCCACTGATGGATGATGTAACTGTAATGCAGGGGATCTTCAGAAGTCTTGGATCCTCTGGTCCACCCACACACCGGTCCAGCTGACTGTGCTCTGGCACTCCTCAGAGGCCAAACGATTACGCTCCGCGCCTTCCAGGCTGCGGTCTGTCGGTCACACACAAACCTCCCTGCAGGCAGGCTTTGAATGGCATCCCAAGAGGTCGGAAACATGGCCACGCGGCCCCTTTTATTTGCTTACCCAGCAGGCTGTTCGGTAACTTGGCCTTGTGGGTAGGTGAACTGAGCATTGTGGGTAGGTAGTTCACAGACTGAGTTTAAGCACATGAGTCACTTCCTACTTCACTACATCTCCCACAATGCTTTGTATCATGGCTTAATGAAACCAAACAGAAGTCTTAATAACATTAAATAGAATGGACACTAGAGGCCAAACTCTAATTTAAAGAACATCACATTACTTACATAGTAAATTAGGTGGCAAAGACCCCTGCGCTACATATGTATGTGTGTGTGTGTGTGTGTGTGTGTGTGTGTGTGTGTGTGTGTATATATATATATATATATATATATATATATATATATACACACAGTATATATAAATATCTTCCTTTTGCTCCCTTGTGACTTTAGCTATAGGGAACAAGGATAAATGGGCTTGTGCATGATTAGGTCAGATTCCCAGTTAGAATTTTCACAAGCTGACTGTCTCCCTGCCCCCATGTAACTGAACTGGGCCTTTTGCAATATGCGGTTTATGTAAAATCTACATTTGCATATGTAAATATTGATGTATATAAATATTTCATTTACCTAACAATTACCTAAACGCCTTGTTGCAGGCCCGCACTGGGCCAAAAATTAGGACCTGGCATTTTAGACTGAGCGGGGGGGGGGGGGGCATTCGCGGGGGTGGTTGATGACAGGATGTGGGGTTCCAGGATGTGTGGATTTGATTACTATACCTTTTTTTTTGTTTCATTTATTATCACCAGTTTTTCTTTGGTTCACTTTGTTAGTCATCCTAGTCACCTGCTGGTATATTGGCATCTTGTTCATGTAGCTTCACACATACATACATCACACATTTCAGCACTATACATCTATTCCCATTAAAGCATATGTAATCATAATCACTAAAATACATATACTTTTACACATTAAAATGTAAAGAACTTACTAATGAATTCATTATGTAAGGGCTCTTTCACACGGACGTTCCTTTTTTTATGTCCGTTCAGTTAAGTTCAGTTTTTTTTGGGGGGTTTGAAAAACGGATGCGGATGTAAATTCTGACATCCGTTTTCATGTCCGTGAACGTCAGTTTTAGGTCCGCTAACGTCCGTTTTACATCCGTTTTACATCCGTTTTACATCCGTTTTTTTAATAGACTTCCGTTTTTCATTGCTTTTTCTTCAGTTTCTCATCCGTTTTTGATCCTTTTTTTTATCTAATCTCCCGTGAGACTTCACTCTTCCCCAGCATGCATTGTGTTTCCCATGCTGCTTTGTGGTCCCAGTGATGTGTGCAGACATTATTTTGTCCCGTTACCTGTCTCTGTGTGTTTTTAGTATTTTTAGCTATGTTTTCTACCCAATTTTGGGACGACGTGACATGTGTTGTCCTTATGGAGTATGTGAGGAGTCGGAGGAGGAGAAGATTGCAGCTAAAACGTCGCGCCTATTGGACACATCCCATGCTGCTGAAGAGGCCCTATGAGGGTTTTGTTGCTCTGCATTATGGCGATTTGCGAAGATACCCAACAAAATTCTACAATTTTACCAGGATGACTATCCCCACGTTTGATTTTGTCCTAGATAAACTTCAACCACGTCTGCATCGTTTGGACACTAACATGAGACGCTGTGTGCCCCCCCAGGAACGTCTCCTACTTACTCTCAGGTACACCAGGCTTATGCTGTTGTTTGTTTTAGATTATGAGCCTCCCTACTCCCCTGAGCCAATAGTCAAACCCCTAGATATTTGACAATGCATGTACATAACTCCCCCCCTCCTCCCGCCACTCACCCAGACCCCTCTCAACTGCCACCTAACCACCCCTTAAAGCTGAATACCACCCTATTAAAAGCCATTGGTTACAAAAGGTGTAGCTGCTGACTTTGAATAAACAGCCACTTACCTGTCCCACAGTCCAGCGATGCGTCTGCCCGACAACTTGCTCCTGTCCCACTCCTCTGGTATTGGATGTATAGAGCTCATGCACATATACTATTGTGTACAGTGTAGTATAACATTCGTTTATATTCATCTTAGGTTTCTTGCCACGGGTCAAACCTTCACTAGTTTGAACCACTATTTTCTGCTGGGTATATCAACAATATCAGATATTGTACATGACTCCTGCAAGGCTATATGGGAGGAGCTAAGTCCGCTTGTGATGCCAGTTCCTGATGTACAAATGTGGTCAAAAATCGCAGATGGATTCCTGAAGAACACGCAATTCCCAAACTGCTTTGGAGCCTTGGATGGCAAACACATTCGGATTACAATGCCACCTGGATCTGGCTCCAGCTATTACAACTACAAAAAATATTTTTCCGTGGTTCTGATGGCAATCTGTGATAACAACTATAAATTTGTCACTGTGGATATTGGTGCGTATGGCAGCACTGCTGACTCAAGAGTGTTTACGGCATCCAGAACGGGGAGAAGGCTTCTAGAGGGCAGGATGAATTTACCACCTGACAAACCACTTCCTGGAACATCTGGACCTGATATGCCTCATGTCCTCGTGGCTGATGAGGCTTTTGCACTCTCAAAGCACATTTTAAGGCCATATGCAAAACATAATTTAAACAACAAAAAGAGAATCTTCAACTACCGACTTAGTAGAGCAAGGAGGTACATCGAATGCACATTTGGCATACTAAGTAGCAAATGGCGCATATTTCACAGTGCCATGCAACTGAAACTGACCAATGCTGAAGGTGTTATTCAAGCATGCTGTGTGCTGCACAACATAATTTGTGAGAAGGAAGGCATCAGCATGGAAGATGAAGATGAAATCCATTTGCCCTCTGTCAATCTTTGTGGACCTCGTCCAAGCTATTCTGTTCTTGCTCAGCGTGAGCAGTTTGCAGACCATTTTATGTCCCCTGATGGAGAGGTTCCATGGCAGTATAATCATGTTTAAGCAGTGCCAACATTGCTCTTCTTTGCCTATGTAATCTATCATCTATTTTATTTTTAAATATTATGTAGTGTATAGAGAGTACAAAAATAAAATGCAGTTTTCCATGCAGTCAAATATTTTTATTCATGTCATATAAAATTATTGACCACATTATAGATAGCTCAAAATATATATATAAAAATATATATTGTATAACCAGAAAAAAATAATACACAAACATATTTTTCTGAATATTACAAAAAAGTGAGTAAACACCTCACATTGTATTAACAAAAAAAACTATGAACTATGAACATGGATTATTGTAACCATGTCCTGTGGTTTGATGTGACCAAGATAGCAAAGGACAGACACAATTGAGGGAGGGAGAAGAGAATGCTGCTCACCCCTAACAATGGAAGCAAAAAATAGGAAAAGATTTCTCCAGGCGGGGTTTTTAGGCAGCAGGGTTGGAGATATTAGATCAAAGTTGTTTTAAAATCATTTTATACAACATTGGTCTAATATCTCCAACCCTGCTGCCTAAAACCCCGCCTGGGGATATCTTTTCCTATTTTTTCATGTGACCAAGATAAACCTATTTGGTTCAAATGGTGTCAAGCATGAGTGATGGCAACCAGGTGAGGAGTATTAAGACAAGTGTCTCTCCTACGGTCAAGCATGGTGGTGGGAGTGTCATGGTCTGGAGCTGCATGAGTGCTGCCGGCACTGGGGAGCTACAGATCATTGAGGGAACCATGAATGCCAACATGTACTGTGACATACTGAAGCAGCACAGCATGATCCCCTCCCTTCAGAGACTGGGCCGCAGGGCAGTATTCCAACATGACGACCCCAAACACACCTCCAAGACAACCACTGCTTTGCTAAAGAAGCTGAGTGTAAAGGTGATGGACTGGCCAAGCATATCTCCAGACCTAAACCCTATTAATCATCTGTGGGGCATCCTGAAAGGGAAGGTGGAGGAGCGCAAGGTCTCTAACATCCAGCTCTGTGATGTCATCATGGAGGAGTGCAAGAGGACTCCAGTGGCAACCTGTGACGCTTAGGTGATCTCACAGCTCAATAAAATGTTTTCCTAGAAAATAATTTGTAGCGTGATTGTCAGTGATAGCTACAATATAAGCCCTACCCCCCAAATAAGCCCTACCATTTTAGCCAGGAAAATAAGCCCTATCCTGAAAATAAGACCTACAAGAACTTAAACTAGGGCATATTTGGGGGGTAGGGCTTATATTGCAGCCATCACCAACAAGCACGCTAGGTCTTATTTTTGGGTAAACAGGGTATTACCCCACATGCACAAAAAAGGACTAATTTACAGATCCTGGTAATAAGGCGCAACTTGAGGTGGGGTCACTGCATTGCGTACACTGGTAGTTGGTTGATGGGGGGTAGGGTATTGATGATGGTACATCTGCTGTGAAGTTAAATTTAGAGGAGCAGGGTCCAAGGCATAGGGGTGTTGGTAGGGGCGTTGTTGCTCATTTATGAGCGGCGGCATAGGGTCACCAGCAATTGCAGCCCTTACACACGCCCCAGTGAAATTAAAAAGAGACATGTGGACCTCCATTTTCCTGTGCATGGGGACCTGTGCCAGTTGGTGGTACAGACTTCTCAGATACACTGCATCCTGATTTGCGGGGTCAGAAAAAGAATCTCTTGTCTCAGCTCTCCTCCTTTCCCTCATGTCTTCCATGAATTGGATCATCGCACCCTCTATATCTGGCCTGGATTGCCCTCCGCGTTGCCGAGTTGTTGTGGCAGGTACAGAACGATTCTGTTGAGGGAGAAATTTTTTAAGAACATTTGTCAATGTAAACATTTTAAAATGGGTCATTTTGTATGGGATTCTTACAGGCACACGTTGTCTTTCTTGTCTTTCCTGGGCAGTTGTTCTACATGCAGCGGGATGTGTTGATGGTTCAGATGAAACCGGTTGTTCGGCACCATGCTCTGATGTTATGTCGTCTGGTACACTTTCGGTTGTTTGGATTGCAGTTGCTGAGTCGGAATCCACCTCCTCCTCTTCCGTTTCCGAAATGTTGGTGCTTGTACTGTAAAGATATTTTGATCGATGGATTAATAAAGGAAAGCACAGTAGATTTATTACAATACATAATCCATGTGCTCTAAATGGGTCTATGATTTGAGTCGACTAACCACTTAAGCCCAGGACCATTTGGCTGGCCACAGACCATAGCACTTTTTGCGATTCGGCACTGCGTCACTTACAGACAGTTGTGCGGTCGTGCAACGTTTTTTTTGTTCCCACAAATAGAGTTTTCTTTTGGGGTGATTTGATCACCTCTGCGGTTTTTATTTTTGCGCTATAAACAAATAAAGAGCAACAATTTTGAAATAAAAAAGCAAGATTTTGTTCTTATTGCAATAAAAATGATCCCCACAAAATATACAGCAATCAGTGCGATTAAAAATGCATTGATTACTGTGTAAATGTGACTGGCAGTGAAGGGGTTGACCAGGAGGGGGCACTGCAGTGTGTCCTAGGGATGTGTTCTAACTTTAGGGGGGGGAGGGGCTACGTGTGTCACGACACTGATCACAGCTCCAGATCAGTGTCAGTGTCACTAGGCAGAACGGAGAAATGCTTGTTTACAACAGCATTTTTCCCGTTCTTCCTCACCGTGAGACGAACGCGGGTATCCCCACGGACATCGAATCAGCGCGACCCGCAATCACACTCATGGATTTCGTTGCAGAGTCGCGCGCGCAACCACATGGCAAGAAATTTAAATGGAGGTACCTGTATGCCCATTTGCCTGTACGTGCCATTCTGCCAATGTCAATGTTCGTGCAGCAGTCGGCAAGTGGTTAATTTTGTGGTGCAAAGAACTATTTAGTTATGTACTTACGATCTTAAGTCCATAACACTTCTTAAAAACCCCAACATTTCGAAAAATGGGCTTCTTTTTTGGGATGTTCCTGCACCACTTCGACTCTGCTCTGCTTCTTCGTTTAATTCTCGTCGAAAACGATCCCTAATTGATGTCCATCGTGTGATGATTTTTTTGCCTGCATATGAAAAGTATACAAAATTAACATAACATAAAATATTAGGTATACTATTTGTAACCCATATGTTTTCAGCTGTAAAGATGCTCTAAAGCAAACTTGTTGACTATCCTATGAAGGCCCTGGAGCACCAGGACATTGACACGTGACACTGATGACAGATGACACTAATACGTGGCACTGATGACAGATGACACTAATACGTGGCACTGATGACAGATGGCACTAATACGTGGCACTGATGGCACGTGACACTTATGTGGCATTGATGGCATGTGACACTGATAACAGATGGCACTAATATGTGGCACTGATAACACATGGCACTTATACGTGGCACTGATGGCAGATGGCACTAATACGTGGCACTGATGGCAGATGGCACTAATACGTGGCACTGATGGCGGATGGCACTAATATGTGGCACTGATGACAGATGGCACTAATACGTGGCACTGATGTCACTTGACACTTATGTGGCATTGATGGCATGTGACACTGATGGCAGATGACACTAATACGTGGCACTGATGATAGATGGCACTAATACGTGGCACTGATGACAGATGGTACTAATACGTGGCACTGATGGCACGTGACACTTATGTGGCATTGATGGCATGTGACACTGATAACAGATGGCACTAATATGTGGCACTGATAACACATGGCACTTATACGTGGCACTGATGGCAGATGGCACTAATACGTGGCACTGATGGCAGATGGCACTAATACGTGGCACTGATGGCAGATGGCACTAATATGTGGCACTGATGGCAGATGACACTAATACGTGGCACTGATGACAGATGGCACTAATACGTGGCACTGATGGCACGTGACACTTATGTGGCATTGATGGCATGTGACACTGATAACAGATGGCACTAATATGTGGCACTGATAACACATGGCACTTATACGTGGCACTGATGGCAGATGGCACTAATACGTGGCACTGATGGCAGATGGCACTAATACGTGGCACTGATGGCAGATGGCACTAATACGTGGCACTGATGGTGGATGGCACTAATACGTGGCACTGATGACAGATGGCACTAATACGTGGCACTGATGTCACGTGACACTTATGTGGCATTGATGGCATGTGACACTGATAACAGATGGCACTAATACGTGGCACTGATGGCAGATGGCACTAATACGTGGCACTGATGACACATGGCACTTATACGTGGCACTGGGGACAGTTGGCACTGATAGATGGCACTGGGGACAGGTGGCACTGACAGGTACTGTACATGTTTATGGGTGTACTTCAAGTCTCACCAAGGCACCCCAACTCCATCCCCACAAACTACTTACCACATTCATTGATGTCCAGTTAGGTGTTACATCTTGGAAAATTTCTTCCCAAATCCTTGATTTTGTAATGCGGTCACTGTACTGAATGGATTTTTTGTCCCAAATTGCTGGCCTGGCATGCACCAGGTTAATGAGGCGCTTGTTTGATACATCTTTTGCCATCTCTGTCTGTTTCTTTCTCTCTCTCTCCCCTCTCTCTCCTCTCTCTCCTCTCCCCCTCTCTCTCTCTCTCTCCTCTCTCTCCTCTCCCCCTCTCTCTCTCTCTCCTCTCTCTCCTCTCCCCCTCTCTCTCCTCTCTCTCTCTCTCTCTCTCTCTCTCGCTCTCCTCTCTCTCTTTCTCTCCTCTCTCTCTCTCTCTCTCTCCTCTCCTCTCTCCTCTCTCTCTCTCTCTCTCTCTCTCTCTCTCTCTCTCTCTCCTCTCTCTCTCTCTCCTCTCTCTCTCTCTCTCTCTCTCTCCCTCTCTCTCCATCTCTCTCTCTCTCTCCCCCTCTCCTCTCTCTCTCCTTTCTCTCTCTCCCTCTCCTCTCTCCTCTCTCTCCTCTCTCTCTCCTCTCTCCTCTCTCTCCTCTCTCTCCTCTCTCTCTCCTCTCTCTCTCTCCTCTCTCTCTCTCTGTCTCTTTCTCTCTCTCTCTCTCACCACACTGGGCTCATGGGCAGCATGTCACTTCCTTTGAGACCACTACCTGGGTCATAGGTTATTTTTTCAGTGCAATATTAAAAAAAAAAAAACATATTTAGGTAAAAAACGGATGTCAGCGGATCGGATGTAAATCGGATCATCCGCTGACATCAGTTTTACGTCCGTTCCGTTTTTCATAGGGAAGGAAAAGTAGGGTTTTCCTCCGTTATGATAAACGGATCATAGCGGAGACGGATGTCAGCGGATGTCAGCGGACCGCTGACATCCGCTATTCCATAGGGATACATGTATGTCCGTTTTTCATCCGTATATAATATAATCACACACATAGGTTAGACTTGATGGACTTGTGTCTTTTTTCAACCTCACCTACTATGTAACAATGTAAGTAAATAATTTCAAAAGTCGTATTCAATATTTTTAGGTTTGCAGCTTTCATTAAAATAACACCTGGTAATCCTTCCATGAAGGTCTATTTAGGTATTTTTTGTTATAATAGCAGACATCCCAACCTGCCAAAACCCATTTCAGGGAGGTGGCGCTGCGCGGCGTTTGGCGTTACCCCCCCCCCACCATCAAGAGATGATCAGAGACTGCAGACATACTACAGGAGATGATCAGAGACTGCAGACATAATACAGGAGATTAGACTCATTTCACACTGGATGCATTTTTCAGGTACGCGCCCATGGGCATCCGCAGAACTTTTTTCAGGGAGGGGGGGCATAATTTTATGGACACCCATGCTCTGAATGTTTACTATTTGCCACATATGTGGAAACAGAACCAGTGAGAGATGGAGGTAGTAGTGGAGCAAAGGAGGCAGTAAGGAGTTCAGTAATGAAGTAATGAAGTGGAGAAAACAGGAGTATAGAGAGAGAAGGTAGTACAGATAGAAGGCAGCAGAAGAGGCAGAGCAAGAAAGTGAAAGACAGAGGCAGAAGTAGTGAGAAGGGATGGGAGCAGGAGTAGAGAGAAAGAGGGAAGGCATAAAAGATTGAGAGGAAGGCAGTAGTACTGAGAGAGAGGGAGGTAGAGGAAAGCATATTACTTATCACTCCATGCCATGCCTGCAGAAGTGACACCTCCCCCACCTACACCTGCATGCTCCCCATCAATCATCCTTTCTCTCACCACCTACGGAGTCCTGGCTCCTACTAACTGCTGTTACCTGTGGTTCCTCACTGTTCTTGTTGCCTAGGCACAGGTAGCATTAGTATATCACTGGGCAGCTTGCAGTTGAGAGGGTGGTGGCAGTGTCGGCCCGGATCTACATAGTGGCAGACTGCCAGCATGTCACTCAGTGGCTCGCACTTGAGTGGGCAGATCCATCTACACAACATGATGAGACACACCTACACTACACAGGCAGCCAATCACTGAAGAGGAGGGCCCCTTACAGAGTTTTAGGCCTGGGCCCCTCTCATCCTCAGACCTGACCATCAACATTCCCCAGGGCAAGCCCACTGGCAGTCCCACCAAGTTCCATCCCATGGCCTCCTCCTTCAGTCTCATCTCCCTGATCCCATGTCCTTCTCCTCCTCCACCAGTCCCATCTTCTTCATCCCACATCCTCCATCTCCTCCAGTCCCTTCTCCTTCATCCCACATCCTTCTCCTCCTCCAGTCCCTTCTTCTTTATCCCACATCCTCCTCCTCCTCCACTCCCTTCTCCTTCATCCCACATCCTCCTCCTCCTCCTCCTCCACTCCCTTCTCCTTCATCCCACATCCTCCTCTATCGCATGTCCTCCTCCTCCAGTCCCTTCTTCTTCATCCCACATCCTCTTCCTCCTCCTCCAGTTCCTTCTCCTCCATCATGGGACTCCGGTTCTGGTGGCAACTGTCTCCAAGGGCATTTCTCTCTCACTAACTGTGGTGCCTACGTGACCTCACAATGGGACACAGATGGTAAAAAAAATGTGGTTTCAACTCTTCCATAATTTAGCCAAAATGGAAAAAAAGTGCTTGCTTTATATATACTTTTTATACATAACTAGAACATCTAATAGGGTCATATCATTGCCCCTCACTTCCTGTCTTAGTGTCACCAGAACAGGAAGTGGGGGGATTTACTGTGGGTAAATAGCTTGCAATTGTTGCCTTATAATGTCCAAATTATATTGATTATATATATATATATATATATCAATTGCTGGCTATAATCCCACAGGGAGATTCCCTCACCTTCTGTTCTGGTGACATCAAGACAGGAAGTGAGGGGAAATCTCCTGCAATGACATAACTGTGTTAGATGTTCTAGTTATGTATCATACTAAAGTATATATAAAGCAAGCACTTTTTCCCCCATTTTGGCCAAATTATGATTTTTTTCCCCATCTCTGTCCCACGGGTTGCAGGAAAAAAATTGCTCGATTCCCCCATTAACACAGACAGTGTTGATGGGGGAACCCCTGCTGTGGAGCCATTGTATTCTCCCAGTGGGGGGTGGGAAAACTGCCCTTGCCTGGAGAACACAGTAATTATTGCTAGTGACTACAAGAGCTGCTAGCGATAATTGTATGTAAAATCTGACAGGCTGGTCGTACTCAAGTTGATTGATCGATTAACTTGGCTACATTCAGCCTGTCCATACATAGTTTGAATCTCAGCCAGTCTCTGCTAAACAGAATTCAAACCATCTATGGCCGGCCTTCAAACCATCTATGGCCGGCTGCAATCTTCACAGGGGCTGATCCAGTTTTTCTCAGCAGAGGATCTGTCTGTGGATCCCTTGCTGAGCTGAGCGGGCAACTGACAGACCTGTGTCTGCTCATGCCGTCCGTTTACACCCAACCGCCCCCTGATCCAGCCAGACAGAGGGGAATGGGGGCCCTTCCATCTTTTCTTTTTGCCAGATCAGATCGGAGGCAGGCCGGTGTAAATGGACACATTTCCATTTAAATCTGCCGATCCATAGAGAACAATGGGCGGTCCGATCAGGTTGCCTAAAAAACGGACAGGAGGACCCAATCGGACCACTCATGTGAAAGGGGCCTGAAAAGTAATCCGCATGGATTGCTTTTCAGAGCATTGGCTAGTTTAGTGAACCTGGACTAATAACAATCACTGTAATGCTACCCATATTGCTGTCCTTTTAACATGGTGACATAACCTGACACCTATGTTGCATATGTGTAATGTTACTTTCACCTTCACTCTGCTAAAAGGACAGCAATAGGGCTGGCAATACAGTGATTGATATTAACAGGGGAGCGCAGCCTGTGCATGTACAATGTCTTCTAAAAGCTTCAGTAAAAAACTTACACTTACCTCGATCTCTGCAGCAGCTTCTTTACAGAGGAATTCTGTCCCTCCCACCAAGAAAGGAAGCACGGGGCTCTTCAATGATGGACAGTGCACTCTGTCTACCTAGTGCACTCTGCCGCTTCCTGCTGCCTCCTCAGCCAATGAGCAACTGAAAGGCTGTTAAGTCCCTCCCTCATACTATCTCCCGAGTCCCAGCCGTGCCAGCTTACTATGCTTAGCCTACGGCCGCATCTCTCCTGCAGATCTGCACTATATCTCCTTCGGCTCCCCTCTCCTGCACACTCCCTGGTTGCCACCGAGCCCCGGGCCCCTGCAGACACTCGAGCCTGGTACATGTGTATCGGCTGTACCCCATGATGGTGGCCCTGCTGGACAGTGTCAGTGTCAGGACAGAGCAGAAAACTCAGAGCAGCCAGCAGAGAAACAGACGTTTCAAAAAAAAAGTCCACGGCGGCCGCGGTGGACATTTCAACACAACACACAGTCTGCAAGCCAACACCTGATGATTTCAGGAGGGCAATTGCCCTGCCTTGCCCCTATTTGTGGACGCCCATGCATGTGCCCTTGCCCATTGAATCAATGGGCAGTGCCTGCAAAGCACCTTGGCAGTGGTGCACTGAACGCTTTATTCGGCCACTAGTAGGGGTTAAAAGTACCTCTAAAACAACGGTAAAGTGCCGCTAGAACTACACCCCCGCGCTGTCAGTGTGAAAGGGCTCTTAGTACATCTCATTATACATCATACATCTATACATTACATACATTATACATCTGTAGGTGGACTACTGAGGCACAGCAAGGGACAGGGGCTGTGTATCTAGAACACAAAAAACATCTAGTGCAGGGGCAGCCCAGAGCACATGTAAAGGGATGCTGGGGATGCCAGCACACAGCACACTGAGTGTGACTCACCTCGTTCTCTCTCCCTGCAGCCCAAGATAGAGATGGGAAGGGGAGCCATTAAAGTTGGTGGAGACAGTGCGGGGTCCCAGTGTGAGGAATTCATTCCCACACATCAGCACTCAGCAGCCACTTCAGGAAGAGGAGCGCCCCTCCCCAGCACTGCCAGGCTGTGTTCGGACGGACACAGAAGAGGAGGGAGGAGAGAACTCTGGCACTTCGGCGCTCCCACCTATGCAGGCACCTGGGTGAAAAGCACACTGCCACATCTGCCTAGGATCGGCCCTGCCTTCCCTGGCTGGGAGGAGGGGGCGGCTCGGGCTGCTGCGGCTGACAGTGAGCCTGCCATCAAATGCGGGAGACTTCCGCGAGTTGCGGGAGACTTGAGATCTCTGTTATTGGGTGATAATGCTCTGTCCGTGTCTTCCAATTGTGCTTGTACATTGTTACCCTGTCATATGGGCTTTTCAATGGGGATTACAAGAAGATGTTCGAATACACATTTTGCAGCTGAGGTCCACTCTTGTTAGCATCAGGTAATCCACCAAAATGTCATGCAACATCACTGGAGTGAGTGTAGACAGGAAGTGGTTTCAAAAGCTTTCAGGGGATCAGCAGCACTGGGATGCAACGAAGGATGAAAAATGCAAAAAAGGATTTTAGTTTTACAGAATGACATTTAAATGTCCATCAGTTAGGGTTACTTCAAGACACACAAACACATACATACTTTAAATATAAAAAAAAGAAAAAAAAAAAGAAACACTAAATTAGTCTAAAGGAAAAAAAAGCTTCACAGACATTTCCTTGATATTCACAAAGCTAATGAACCTTAAGTTATTAAAAAGGGATAGCAACATTTTCATTTATTTCAGCACAATTTCATTAAAAACAACTATTATAAAGCAGAAACAACCCAAGAGAGAGTGCTTATGATAATTTAAAGAGGTTTTTTTTCGATTATAAAGCAAAATTATCTTCAGTATGTAATTTTGATATGTCACTGCATTTATCTCTTATATTATTGAAGCGCCCTATACGGCAATTTCTGTTATTTGTGTCCTACATGCTCCGTTGAAGCAAAGGAACTTATTAAAAGCAAAATGTAATTCTATTAATAATTAATTGCTAAATGGTTTGAGGATCAAATAATCTTTTAGGTAAATGAAGCAGCTCAAAATATTTTTATGCGCAATCTATAAATCCAGAGACAGACAATGGAAGGATTGTAACCTTTCAGTTGAAGTGACTCCTAATTAAAGTGATACTAAAGTCTCAGTTTTTTTTTCATTAAAAATAACAAACATGTTATACTTACCTGCTCCGTGTAGTGGTTTTGCACAGAACAGCCCAGATCCTCCCCTTCTCGGGTCCCTCTTCGGTGCTCCTGGCCCCTCCCTCCCGTTGAGTGCCCCCACAGCAAGCAGCTTGCTATGGAGGCAGCATTCAGATGCAGAGTCATGGCCTGGCCCCGCCCCCTTTCTCTCCTCATTGGCTGGCTGACTGACTTTGATTGACACCAACGGGATACAATGGCGCTGCGCTGCTGTCTCAGCCAATGAGGAGGGGTGTCCCGGGCAGCCGAGACACCTGCAAGACCTCTGGATCTAGATAGACCTCAGGTAAGTATTAGGGGGGCTGAGGGGGGCTGCTGTATACATAAGGTTTTTTTTTATCTTAATGCATTCTGCCCTTACAACCACTTTAATTAATGTACTTACCGCACTGCTGTATCATCTTAATTATTATCATTATATTATTATTATACACGATTTATGTAGTGCCAACAGTTTACAATGTAGAGGGGGGACAGCACAATTACAGTACAGTTCAATACAGAAGGAACAGGAGGGTCCTGCTCGTAGAACTTACATTCTAAAGGGAGGGGGTAGTGGTACAAAAGGTAATAGATGTAGGGAATGATTTGATGGTGGTGGCTCGGGGACAGTTGTTAGGTGGGTGTGGGATAGGCTTCCCTAAATAAGTGAGTTTTCAGGGATCTCCTAAAGGTGGACAGGTTAGGGGCTGATCGGATATACTGGGGCAGGGGCCATACACAGGATATGAAAATCGTATGAAAAATCCTGCTTTCGAAACGTTCGTACAATAATCTGTTGTTAGTACACAGCTTTCTATAGACGATCATGACAGTTCATCTGATAGCGCAAACATGAAAATTGCTCTCGTCAGGCAACACATCGTAGGATAATCTTATGGCTAGCATGGTGTTTGTCAGGAAAAATTTGAATGCACTAGACAGCGCATGAGCGGAAACAAAAGAATGGCCTGGAAGAAAACCCAGGGATACGAATAGAATACATGTATAAACAGTATAATGTAATTTCATCGAAATAAAGCCATTATGACATTTTTTAA
The DNA here is from genome assembly GCF_042186555.1 of Aquarana catesbeiana. NCBI lineage: Eukaryota > Metazoa > Chordata > Amphibia > Anura > Ranidae > Aquarana > Aquarana catesbeiana. Next base: position 141,827,199 of record NC_133335.1, on the reverse strand, counting down.
ATAAATAACATACAGTTAATTATAGTGTGCAAACATTTTGTGTTTCATATTTGCACTTCCCCATCTAAAAAGCAATGGTGACAGAGTGATTCTGCACCCAGATGTCATTGCCATTGTTTTCATCTCTTGGTGTGGTGTATTGCTGTGCATCAACAAACCTAATTTGCTTTTATGTAGGCAAGACCAAACGATCATTTTGTTCTTCACATACTGCACTGTAGGATTAGGGAAAACAGCTTTGCACAGTTCCGCTAGCTTGATGAGGGCTTCTTGTTGCGGTCTGAGTATTCTTTAGACTTGACTTTCCAAAGGCATGGCATTTGCCTGTACATCTCAATGAAGCATTGAAGAAATTCAGGGTTGGTGAACTTGTCTGTCATGCTTCTTGCAAAGGAAAATTGTAATAATCAGGCGTTAAACACATAGCACAATAACAGTTATGTTAGTAAATGACATGTGCACACTGAAATATTTCTTTTCGGAATTTCGTTTTTGTCCCAAAAATACATTTATTTAGTTACTCCCGAAATTCATTTTTATTTATTTCATATCGTTAAAAAATGCATTAGTCCGAAAATCCGAAATAATTAAGGTCGAATCTGTCATTGGAGGCTTATGGTGTCTGTTGAATGTTCTAAGAAGATTCGATGGAGCAGCTAAACTGTACGATGCCACAATCGTACATTTCCAGTCGAATGTTCCGCCTACAAGCTATAGTAGAATCCTAATGTTGTATGACACTAGTAATAATTATATTTATTAATTATTATTACTAGTCAACCAACATTAGAATTCTACTATAAACTATGGCGGAGCTTCGGACCATAAATGTCCAGTCGCGGCGACTGCTTCGTCGAATCTTCATGTCGAATCTTTTCTCTCTATGTCGAATAATCTTGGACTAATAGAGTTAGGTTAGGCACATTCGACCTTTTTTGCTATTGTCTCTATAATGTTGAATCTTTTCTCTCCATGTCGAATCTTTTCTCTCTATGTAGAATAATCTTGGACTAATAGAGTTAGGTTAGGCACATTCAACCTTTTTTGCTATTGTCTCTATAATGTTGAATCTTTTCTCTCTATGTCGAATCTTTTCTCTCTATTTAGAATAATCTTGGACTAATAGAGTTAAGGTTAGGCACATTCGACCACAGGTTCGATGGACACAGATCGCTATTATAAGCGTCATGTCGAATCTTCTATCTATATCGAACTGTTGTCGCAACGAAAACAAAAATAAAGCATTTGTTTATGTCGGATCTTTCGGTTTTTGGATTCTGCATGTTCGTTATCATTTATTAAAACAATAACGAAAATACCCGAAATTCAGACGAAAATGCATTCGGACGAAAACTAATGCACATGTCTAGTAATGAGGCATGATCTCAAAATCCTGTCCAATGGTCAGTGAAAATTCATGAGGCCTACTTGATGCAGTAGCCACATAAAAAATATTACATTTTCTCATATGCATGTCAACAGATCACTTGTGTAGTGGACAGTGGCGTAACTAGAACCTTCAGGGCCCTGGTGCAAGAAACCATGGAGGGACCCCCTGACCTCCAGCCAGGGCCCTTCCCACTGATTGCTGGGGAAGCAGGACCTGGATAGGAGGGGGAAACCCCCCCCCCATTTTCCTCCTGCAACCACTTAATGCCAATCAGAGGGTGAGGAGGAGAAGCAGACTTTTAGTGGCTGCAGGAGAAAAATTGAGGGGATTTTTTCCTCTAAATGCCCCCCCCCCACATCCAGGTGTTCAGGGGCAACATGTGCGCTATTGCAATTGTTACCCCTGTAGTTACGCCCCTGGGATGAGTGGCAACAGTGGTGGTTGGGGAGGAATAGGATCAGTGGCGGGAGATGGGATGAGTGGCAGTGGTGAGGGAGAGATGGGATGAGTGGCAATGGTGGGGGAATGGGATCAGTGGCAGTGGTGGTGGTGGGGGGATGGGATGAGTGGCAGCGATGAGGGGGGATGGGATCAGTGGCAAGGGTTGTGGTTGGGGGGGTGAGATTAGTGGTGGGAGGGTTGAATGGGATGAGTGGCAGAGGTGGTGGGGGGTGGGATCAGAGGCAAGGGTGATGGTTGGAGGGGGATGGGATGAGTGGCAGTAGTGGTGGTGTGGGTGGTATCAGTGGCAGTAGTGGTGGTGTGGGGGGGATCAGTGGCAGTAGTGGTGGTGTGGGGGGGTATCAGTGGCAGTAGTGTTGGTGTGGGGGGGGTATCAGTGGCAGTAGTGGTGGTGTGGGGGGGATCAGTGGTGTGGGGGTGATCAGTGGCAGCAGCGGTGTGGGGGGATCAGTGGCAGTGTTGATATTGAGGGATGGGTGCCACTCACTTGCAGATCACTTGGTCCCCCTCCTTGCTCCGTCTTGCTTGGGCGAGCAGAGAGGATGGGCGGGGCCTGTGAGTGAAGGCGGAGCGGGTGGGGACTGTGCCAGTGAGTGCAGGTGTGACAGAGAAGATGGGCGGGGACTTAAGTGAAGGCAGAGCCGGAAAAGATGCGCGGAGCGGGCGGGGATAGAGACAGATGGGCGGGGACTGTGCGGGCGGAGAAGATGCGCAGAACGGGCGGGGATAGAGATGATGGGCGGGGACTGTGCTGGCGGAGAGGATGGGCAAAGCGGGCGGGGACTGTCCCCGTGAGTGAGGGAGCAGAGGATGGGCGGGGAGGATGGGCGGAGCAGCAGGAGAGGATGGGTGGGACGATCGGGACTCCAGGGCGGCGGTGGGCCCCCCCACAGTGGCAGAACTCAGGGGCCCATTCGCAAATGCAACTGGTGCGACCCTGATAATTCCGCCACTGGTAGTGGATCAGACTAGCGAAGTGTTCAATGGTCACTGTGACGAATCGTTTGGGTCTGCCGCGTGTTTTCATTGGGTTATATAGTAAGTGAAAGGTTAATTTAAGAAACTAGCTGTTTAATATAATCATGAATAATGCTTCAGGCCTGGGATGAGCCCAGAATCACTAGTTTGAAAAGAATTAATGTTGTCTATACAAATGTTTATTATATTTTTATGCCTAGTTCCTAATGTATTAGGGTTCTAAATATGTGTATCTTTGTGATTGGTTAATGAATAAGGGGGTCCCCCCACTTATGGTAAAGGAAATATGCCATCTAACATGTTCCTATCATATACTATGCATTTATTTGTGTCACAGACAGGGGATCTGACTATTGGATGTATAGTAGGGATGAGCCCAACATCCCCCAGTTCGGTTCGCAGCAGAACATGTGAACATTCAAAAAGTTTGTTTGAACACCGTTAAAGTCTATGGGGCACGAACATGAAAAATCAAAAGTGCTAATTTTAAAGGCTATATGCAAGTTATTGCCATAAAAAGTGTTTGGAAACTCGGGTCCTGCCCCAGGGGACATGTATCAATGCAAAAAAAAAAGTTTTAAAAACACCTGTTTTTTCAGGAGCAGTGATTTTAATAATGCTTAAAGTGAAACAATAAAAATGAAATATTCCTTTAAATATCGTGCCTGGGGGGTGTCTATAGTATACCTGTAAAGTGGCGTAGTTTTGCCGTGTTTAGAACAATACCACAGCAAAATTATATTTCTAAAGGAAAAAAAGTCATCCAAAACTGCTTGCGGCTGTAATGTATTGTCGGGTCACGGTAATATAGCTGAAAATCATTGAGAAAAACGGCATTCCACCCCCCCAAGTCCATTACCAGGCCCCTTTGGGTCTGGAATGGATATTAAGGGGAACTCCGCCCCCAAATTTAAAAAAAATGGCGTGGGGGTCCCCCAGGCCCCCAGGCACTATATACTCTGAACAGAAGTATATATACTATATGGCCTGCCATATATACTCTGCGGAAAATTGGGATTTAGGTGTTGGTGGTACCAGAACACTGTAAGCCCTCACAGTTACTCTTGGTGAGCACAGGAACAGGCTCTGCTGTGAAATACTATATCAAAAATTGTAATTGCATGCCCCTGTTGATCAGGGGCAGAAAAATTGGGCCTGTGGTGGCGGTAGTGGTGGTACCACAACACTGTAAGCCCTCACAGTTACTCTTGGTGGGAGCAGGAATGGGCACTGTTGTGAAATATTAGATCTAGAATTGTATTTACATGCCGCTTGTTAAACAGGGGTAGAAAAATTGGGCCTTTGGTGGTGGTGGTGGTGCCACAACACTGTAAGCCCTCACAGTTACTCTTGGTGGGCGCATGAATGGGCCCTGCTGTGAAATATTAGATCAAAAATTGTAATTGCATGCCCCTGTTAAATAGGGGCAGAAAAATTGGGCCTTAGGTGGTGGTGCCTCAACACTGTAAGCCCTCACAGTTACTCTTGATGGGCGCAGGAACGGGCCCTGCTGTGAAATATTAAATCTAGAATTGTAATTACATGTCCCTGTTAAACAGGGGCAGAAAAATTGGGCCTTAGGCAGTGGTGGTGGTGCCCTAAACCAAAATATTGTTGGAAGCTAGCATCATCAAGGAGGAATAGGATAGTCACTCAGCATAGGCAGTCTTCAAGGGATCCCACATCCATAGAAAAATCAATCAGTTACATTAGCATCAGGTGCTTGATAGCTGCTGATCTAAGACTGATTCATTTTTATGAGTGTGAGCCTATCAATGGAGTCTGTGGACAGACGCACTCTATTATTCATTACAAACCCTCCAGCAGCACTGAATGTGCATTCAGAAAGAATGCTGGATGCAGGACAGGCCAGTAGCTCAATTGCATATTGGGCAAGTTCTGGCCAGTGGTCCATCCTCAAGACCCAGTAACCCAGTGGATGCTCTGTTGGAAAGGTCTCCAAGTCTGCTCTTGCCCCAAGATATTCCTGCACCATGTAATGCAGATGCTGGCGATGGTTGCTTGAACCGAGACCTTGGCACTGAGGACTGAAAGATTGTCTAAAGGCATCAGTCAGCCGGCCACCTTCTCCACCGCTCTTCCTCTGACTGAACGAAGCCTCAGAAACACGTTGTCCAGCACCAGGAAATTGTAACCTCCCACAGTCTGGAAATGCATTGCACAAACCTTTCTTCAAGGCCTCCTAAAGTTGTTTCATCCTCTGCTCCCTCTGCGAGTTCTGCAACATTACCCTTGTAACGTGGATCAAGAAGGGTTGGCAGCCAGTAATGATCCCTCTCCTTGATATCACGAAATCTAGGGTCCTTTCGCAGGCTTTGCAGAATCAGGGAAGCCATGCAGCGTAAGTTTGCAGAGGCATTCGATTCTGAGTCCTCTGGGTCACTAAGGCTCACATGATCTGTAACTACCTCCTCCCAGCCACATACAACTCCTTGGGTTTTTAGGGACTGAAAACCATCCCTTGAAGACTGCTGCTGAGTGTTATCCTCCACGTCCATGCTGACACAATCCTCCTCCTCTTCTTCCTGTGTGTTTGGCGGACCCGCAGGAATACTATCTGGATAAAGAGGGCCTTGAGAGGTAAGGAAGTCCTCCTCTTCCTCCCACTGTTCTGCCTCAAGTGCCCTGTCCATTATTCCATGAAGCGTGTGCTCCAACAGGAAGACAAGAGGGACAGTATCACTGATGCATGCATTGTCGCTGCTCCCCATCCTCGTGGCCTCCTCAAATGGTGACAGGACAGTGCATTCATCCTTGATCAGTAGCCACTGGCATGGCAAAAAGAAGCCAAGCTCCCCTGACCCTGTCCTGGTGCCATATTCACACAGGTACTCATTGATGGCCCTCTGCTGCGTGTGCAGCCACTGCAGCATTGCTAACATTGAGTTCCGCCTGGTGGGCATGTCACAAATGAGGAGGTTGGTGGGCAGGTTGCATTCCCTTTGAATGTCAGCCAGCCGAGCACTGTATGACCGGCGGAAATGACCACAGACTTTTCTGGACTGCTTCAGGAGATCCTATAAGCCTGGATACCTGCACAAGAACTACTTCACCACCAAATTCAGGATGTGTGCCAAACATGGAACATGGGTCAAGTGTCCCTGTCGGAGGGTGGAGAGAAGGTTGGTGCCATTGTCGCATACAACCATTTCTGGCTGAAGCTGGTGTGGCATCAACCACCTCTGAGCCTGCCCCTGCAGAGCTGACAGAATCTCTGCCCCAGTGTGGCTCCTATCCCATAAGCAGACCAACTCAAGCACTGCATCTGTTTGCCTGAGTGTTTGCGTAACCCCTTGAATGCTTACAGAGCACCGCTGGTTCAGAGGACAAATTTGCAGAAGAGGACATAGAGGAAGAAGAAGAGGGGGTGGAGGAGAGAGCTGTGGCAGAATCACCACTAGCATTTTTGAGGCGTGGAGGCGGAACAAGCTCCAACAATACTGAACCCTAGCCTGCATCCCTCCCAGCTGCCAGCAGAGTTATCCAGTGTGCCGTGAAGGAAAGGTAACGTCCCTGCCCATGCCTGCTAGACCATGAGTCAGCGGTAATATGCATCTTACTGCTGACCACCCTGTCCAACGAGGCCAAAACATTGCCTTCCATATGCCGGTAGAGAGCCGGAATGGCCTTCAGTGAAAAGAAATGGCGTTTTGGAACCTGCCACTGAGGTAAAGCACATTCCACAAATTCACGAAAGGGGGCAGAGTCTACTAGCTGAAAATGCAGCAGTTGCAGTGCTAGCAATTTGGCCAAGCTAGCATTCAGACGCTGAGCATGTGAATGGCTGGGACCGAATTTCCCCTATTCAGGTGTCCGACCCCTTTTTTGGGTGCCAGGCGCCTGAATACCAGCAGTGGGGGTGTTTTTTGAAGCACCTGATTAGAGCCATAGGCTCTAATAGGCTTCAAAAAGCGTGAACTTGGAGTGCAAAGCATTGCACTCGCAGTCCACCCAGGTGTGTTAGAAAAGCGAATTAATATTTGTCTTTTCTAACACTGAACCGCCTCTTAGCAAATCAGGAGGCACCCGTCACCTGATTGGCTGAAGGCACAGGTGCTCCGATTGGACACCTAGCAGAAGGGAGACAAGACAAATGGAGAACACAGGAGCCGCCGCCATCACCCACTACATGATTCCCCACCAAGATGGGGTAAGTGCCGAGCAGCGAGCGGGCGGGGGGGCACAGTGGCTGCATTTGACGGGCACAGCGGCTGTATTTGATAGTGCACAGTGGCTGCATTTGATGGTGCACAGTGGCTGCATTTGATAGTTTTTCTCAGTATTTTTCAGAATTTTTTAGTTTGTTTGCACCCCCCCAAAAAATGTTGAGCACCAGCCACCACTGTATACAAATAAGAATTTACCCCATGAAATGTATTGTGTCTCTACTCCTACCCTAAGAGTAGATGCTGCTGAGCCAAAAAAGTTTTGCAAGTGTTACATGCATGCCCTTGAAGAAGTTTGGTAAGGTTGTTTGAATACAGTCTTAAAATTAATGCCTTTTTTGATATATTTAGATAAAAAACACAGCGCTCGCAAATAAATAGATTATATTGAAAACTAATTCATGTGTTGCAGCTGCTAGATAAAAAAAGTGCTAACACTTTAAAATTATATAAAACAAAAAGAATCTGCGCTGGCAACTCCCCAAGTGTATAATTGTGAAAAAGTGATATTTTGAATTTTATATCAAAAAGCATATATACCATATGATGTTGCACAAAACCACATTTAGTGGGTATTATATGGAGATGTACCAAGAACTGTGCATAAAACTACCAAACTATGTGAATAAAAATAAATCAATAAACATAAATATTGTGATCTGAGTCAATTCGTCCAAAAAACTCACTCTTGGACGCTATGCGACTAGAAAGTCACTAGACTGTTATAAAAATAATCCCATACATTTGTGAGTGACAATAAATTAATCTCTGGAGAGTAAAAAATATGTGAATCAAAAGTCATAAATCATAACATAAAGTCTGTTAAATTAAACCGTTCCTTCACAGGATGACAATATGCAGATTTCAAGCTTGATTCATTCAAATGATAGATTCCAAATAGCAGATAAGGCTGATGCCGGTAATGCTTGAGAGGAGGCTTTAGAAATCACAACCCTCGCATTCCACCAGAAAAAGGAGAAGAGAAGACACATAGCATAAAACCTATGACACCGTGAGATCACCTGCGCATAAAAGCGCTACTCACGGAACCGATGTGCAGAGCAGGCATTCAGATAGTTTAGTCGGTGTTCGCTGCTGTGCGGTGTGCGTTCCACCAACTCCAGGAAGTGATGTCACTGGTTCTCGGGTTTACAAGCGTGGGCAGGATGTTACGTCGACGCGTTTCGCCCCTCCCCCAGGGGCGAAACGCGTCGACGTAACATCCTGCCCACGCTTGTAAACCCGAGAACCAGTGACATCACTTCCTGGAGTTGGTGGAACGCACACCGCACAGCAGCGAACACCGACTAAACTATCTGAATGCCTGCTCTGCACATCGGTTCCGTGAGTAGCGCTTTTATGCGCAGCATAAAACCTATGACACCGTGAGATCACCTGCGCATAAAAGCGCTACTCACGGAACCGATGTGCAGAGCAGGCATTCAGATAGTTTAGTCGGTGTTCGCTGCTGTGCGGTGTGCATTCCACCAACTCCAGGAAGTGATGTCACTGGTTCTCGGGTTTACAAGCGTGGGCAGGATGTTACGTCGACGCGTTTCGCCCCGAAACGCGTCGACGTAACATCCTGCCCACGCTTGTAAACCCGAGAACCAGTGACATCACTTCCTGGAGTTGGTGGAACGCACACCGCACAGCAGCGAACACCGACTAAACTATCTGAATGCCTGCTCTGCACATCGGTTCCGTGAGTAGCGCTTTTATGCGCAGGTGATCTCACGGTGTCATAGGTTTTATGCTATGTGTCTTCTCTTCTCCTTTTTCTGGTGGAATGCGAGGGTTGTGATTTCTAAAGCCTCCTCTCAAGCATTACCGGCATCAGCCTTATCTGCTATTTGGAATCTATCATTTGAATGAATCAAGCTTGAAATCTGCATATTGTCATCCTGTGAAGGAACGGTTTAATTTAACAGACTTTATGTTATGATTTATGACTTTTGATTCACATATTTTTTACTCTCCAGAGATTAATTTATTGTCACTCACAAATGTATGGGATTATTTTTATAACAGTCTAGTGACTTTCTAGTCGCATAGCGTCCAAGGGTGAGTTTTTTGGACGAATTGACTCAGATCACAATATTTATGTTTATTGATTTATTTTTATTCACATAGTTTGGTAGTTTTATGCACAGTTCTTGGTACATCTCCATATAATACCCACTAAATGTGGTTTTGTGCAACATCATATGGTATATATGCTTTTTGATATAAAATTCAAAATATCACTTTTTCACAATTATACACTTGGGGAGTTGCCAGCGCAGATTTTTTTTTTTTTTTGATATATTACTTTATTGTGTTATTGCTTATATTCATTACTGTTTATTTACGTAACTTACGTTCCACTCGAACATCAGGCTCATCCCTGCTCAGGAGGAGTAACAGAATGTATTTTGGGGTGTAATTTGTGGTATGCACATGCCATGTGAGAGAAATAACCTGTTAATATCACAATTTTGTGGGGTAAAAAAAAAAAATCTTAATTTTGCAAAGAATTGTGGGAAAAAAATGACACCTTCAAAAAACTAACCGTGCCTCTTAATAAATACCTTGGGATGTGTACTTTGCAAAAAGGGGTCGTTTAGGGGTATTTGTACTTTCCTGGCTTGTTAGTGTCTCAAGAAATGAGATAGGCCTTCAGTACATCAGGTGTGATCAGGTGTGATCAATTTTAAATGATTGGCACTATAGCTTGTAGACTAAACCTTCACAAAGACCAAATAATTTACACTAATTTGGGTTATTTTTACCAAAGATATGTAGCAGCATAAATTTTGGCCAAAATTTATGAAGAAAAATTACTAATTTGCAAAATTTTATAACAGAAACGAAGAAAAAATGCATTTTTGATCTTTTTTCATTTATAGCACAAAAAATAAAAAACCCAGAGGTGATTAAATACCACCAAAAGAAAGCTCTATTTGTGTGGAAAAAAAAGTAAAAAATGTAATTTGGGTACAGTGTTGCATGACTGAGTAATTGTCATTCAAAATATGAGAGCACCGAAAGCTGAAAATTGGTTTGGTTAGGAAGGGGGTTTAAGTGCCCAGTGGGTGGTTAACCCCTTGCCACCCAGGCCAATTCTGACACTTTTCTCCTACATGTAAAAATCATCATTTTTTTGCTATAAAATTACTCAGAACCCCCAAAAGTTATATATATTGTTTTAGCAGACACCCTAGGGAAGAAAATGGTGTTCATTGCAACTTTTTATGTTTGCGCAGCAATTTTTCAAACGTATTTTTTTTTTTTTTGAGAGAAACTGTTTCAGGAATTAAAAAAAAAAAAACACAAAAGTTAGCCCGATTTTTTTTTTTTTATACTATGAAAGATGATGTTATGCCAAGTAAATAGATACCTAACATGTCACGCTTTAAAATTGCGCACACTTGTGGAATGGCGCCAAACTTCAGTACTTAAAAATCTCCATAGGCGATGCTTTACATTTTTTACAGATTACATGTTTAGAGTTACAGAGGAGGTCTAGTGATATAATTATTGCTCTCACTCTAATGTTCGCGACGTATGTAACCTGTGTGTATCTGGCTCTGATACTAACTAGCCAGTGCCTTACCAGTCACTGACCTCACTGCATGTCCCTGATATGTATGTTTGCTATTGCAGTGTGCTATATGAGTACTATATGAGTATTAGTTGGAGGGGGCTGGGTATGGGTCCCAGCTATTCAGAGGAGATTCCAAGTATTAGGTATATACTCTAGGAAGTAGTACTGGAGCGGTAGGTGTGTATTCACAGATTACAACTGCAGAGCCTGGAATTCTCACATTTGCAAGTGCAGGTACATTGTTTTGTTCTAACCTGTTCAGTTTGCATATAGTGTGCCTGCACTTATAATGTCATTGATCACGATGAACCCTGAAGAGGAGTGTATATTGACTGTCCCAGCACATTCAATAGTTTGCTTTTGTATTAAATCTGACTGTAAATAATGGCATTTACCTGTCAACTTATCTTTTTATATTCAGGTTCTAGAACAAAAGAGCATGTGGAGGTTTAGGCAATGGCCAACAGTGGAGGACATTGCTGAAAGAGTATCATCCTCCCATAAGTGACATGTAAATGTTAGAGATGGGCTGCAAACCCTTCTGTTCGGTTTGCAGCGGAACTCTTAAACAGGGGAAATGTTCTAACGACTAACCCCATTGAAGTCTTTGGGAGTGTCCATTTTGAAGGCTTATATGCAAATAATTGGCCATGTATCAATGCAAAAATGTTTTTTTTAAAACAATCGATTTTTCAGGAGCAGTTTTTTTAATGATGCTTAAAGTGCAACAATAAAAATGAAAAATTCCTTTAAAGCGGAGCTCGACCCTAAAGTGGAAATTACGCTCATCGGATTACTCCCTCCTCTGGTGCCACAATTGGCACCTTTCAGGGGGAAGGGGGGTGCAGATACCTGTATAATACAGGTATTTGCACCCACTTCCGGGAATAGCTAGCCGCAGAAAGCTGCAGATGTCCGCCCGCCCCCCCCCCGTTCTGTTGTGGGAAACACACAGTTCCCACAACACAACGGGGATCAGTGAAGACGCGCAGCGCGATTCGCGCATGCGCAGTAGGGAACCGGGCAGTGAATCCGCAATGCTTCACTTCCCGATTCCCTGACCGAAGATGAGGGCGGGGGCAGCCGAGAACCGATCGATTGCTCGTCATCTGCTGCCGACAACGCGGGCACCCTGGACAGGTAAGTGTCCATTTATTAAAAGTCAGCAGCTGCAGTATTTGTAGCTGCTGGCTTTTAATAATTTTTTTAAGGTGGACCTCCTCTTTAACCACTTGCTTACTGGGCACTTAAACCCCCCTCCTGTCCAGACCAATTTTCAGCTTTCAGCGCTGTCGCACTTTGAATGACAATTGCGCGGTCATACAACACTGTACCCAAATGAAATTTTTATCATTTTTTTCCACAAATAGAGCTTTCTTTTGGTGGTATTTAATCACAGCTGGGGTTTTTATTTTTTGCTAAACAAACAAAAAAAGATGGACATTTTTGGAAAAAAAAAAAAATCATGTTTAATAGTTTGTTATAAAATTTTGCAAACAGGTAATTTTTCTCCTTCATTGATATGCGCTGATGAGGCGGCACTGGTGGGCACTGATAGGCTGCACTGATGGGCACGGATAGGCATAGATAAGGCGGCACTGATAGGCACAGTCAAGGCGGCACTGATAGACACAGTTAAGGCGGCACTGATGGGCGCGGATGGGTGGCACGGATGGGTGGCATGGATGGGTGGCACGGATAGGTGGCACGGATGGGCACTGATAGGTACCACTGATGGGGGGCACTGATGGGCGGCACTGATGGGGGCACTGGTAGGTGACACTGATGGGCACTGATAGGTTGCACTGATGTGGGTGCTGATGGGTGGCACTGATGTGGGTGCTGATGGGTGGCACTGATGGGTGGCACTGTGGGCACTGATGGGTGGCACTGATTGATGGCACTGTGGGCACTGATGGGTGATGCTGGTGGGCACTGGTAGGCGGAACTGCTGCCTATTGCTGTGTGTGTCAGAAGATCACCGTGATCGGGACTGCCACTGGTGATCGGGTTTTTTTTCCTCCTCACGCTGTCAGCGCGAGGAGGAAAAATAGCCGATTACTGGCTCTGTATACATCACATGATCAGCTGTCATTGGCTGACAGCTGATCATGTGGTAAGGGGTCGGGACCCCTCAGAGTTTCATAGACTCGCTGATCACCGAGCGCGCCGCGCGTGCCCTGCAGGGGGCGCGCAGGCTGCTCGTGCATGGGACGACATCAATAGACGTCGTCCCGGCAATTTAGATCCACGCTGTTGCCATCATTTGGCAATGGCCCGGATCTGAAGAGGTTAAATATAGTGCCTGGGGGGATTCCTTAGTCTGCCTGAAAGGTGGTGAATCTCTAGCACATATGGAACATGCTACAGCAAAAATTACATTTCTAAAAGAAAAGAAAAATAAAGTCAAATCCTATTTAAAATAACTTGCGGTTGCAAGTCAGCCAGCCAGCACCGGGCAATTGAAAAAATAAAGAAAGAAAAAAAACGGCGTGGGGTCCCCCCAGAATCCATACCAGACCTTTATCTGGGCATGCAGCCTGGCAGATTAGGAACCATACCAGGACACATACCTTCAACATGGGGGGGGGTTCTTTGGGACTAGGGATGAGCCGAACACCCCCCGGTTCGGTTCGCACCAGAACCTGCGAACGGACCGAAAATTTGCACGAACGTTAGAACCCCATTGACGTCTATGGGACTCAAACGTTCAAAATCAAAAGTGCTCATTTTAAAGGCTAATTTGCATGGTATTGTCCTAAAACGGGTTTGGGGACCCGGGTCCTGCCCCAGGGGACATGTATCAATGCAAAAAAAACTTTTAAAAACGGCCGTTTTTTTCGGGAGCAGTGATTTTAATGATGCTTAAAGTAAAAAAAAAAAAAGTGAAATATTCCTTTAAATATCGTACCTGGGGGGTGTCTATAGTATGCCTGTAAAGTGGCGTGTGTTTCTCGTGTTTAGAACAGTCCCTGCACAAAATGTCATTTTTAAAGGAAAAAATCTCATTTAAAACTGCTTGCGGGTTTAATGTAATGTCGGGTCCTGGCAATATGGATGAAAATCAGTGAGACAAACGGTACCCCCCAGTCCATTACCAGGCCCTTTGGGTATTGTATGGATATTAAGGGGAACCCCGCACCCAAATTAAAATAAGGAAAGGTGTGGGGCCACCAGGCCCTATATACTCTGAACAGCAGTATACAGGTGGTGCAAACAAGACAGAGACTGTAGGTTTGTTGTTAAGTAGAATCTGTTTGTCCTTTTGAACGGGTACATTTGTAACGTGTTTAGCTCCAGCCAAAATATCTTTTTTAAGCTTTTTGGAAAACATAGGGAAGGGTTATCACCCCTGTGACATTTGTTTTGCTTTCTTTCTTCCTCTTTAGAAGATTTCACCTCACTTTTTGTCCCAATGACAAATGTTTTTTTTTTTTTTGTTTTTTGTTTTTTTAATTTTTTATTTAAAGATATGACACAGATACAAATATAACGGTAGCTTCGCATTGCATTTAAACTGTAATGAACTCGTCAAGTATAACAGTCAGAAACTTAACAGTTAAATGTGAGTGAAGGTCATTATTCAGTTAGACTGAGATACCACTCGCCGAAGTCTAATATAATGTAAACTTAAACATCTGTGCCCATCACTTTTTATGTCTTTTTTTTATAGCGAGAGAAATAGTAAAGTTAGAGAGAGAAGACTGAGGAGAGAGAAAAAGAAAGAGAGATAAAAGAAAAATAATTGAAAATTAAACAACACTCCTGGGAGGGGGGGAGGGAGGAGGGGAGAGACGTTTGCCCCCGGGGAGCCAAATTCGGTAATGCTGAACTGTCAATGGGAATCCTAGACGATGGATCCTGACAGGTATTGGTGGAATTCGTCGGAGAAGCGAAAAAGGTTCCAATGAAACCATCTGGACTTATGTTCCTCCGACTTGTCCCGCAACGCAGAGGTCAAATGCTCCATCTGCTCAATGTCCTTCACCCTTGCGAACCATTGGGCCACCGTTGGGGCAGACTGTTGCTTCCAAAGAGGTGGAATGCTAGCCCGGGCCGCGTTAAGGAGATGCTTGAGGAGGGATTTGTGGTAACGTTTCTTTGACAGGGGAGTAAGGTTAAGAAGAACCGCAGCTGGATTATCCTGAAGGGAGATATCCGTGAGTTTCTGTACGAGCTTAAGCACCGGCTGCCAAAAAGTTTTCAGTACAGGGCAGTCCCAGAAAATATGTAATAGAGTGCCTGGATGTAGGTTGCAGTGCCAGCAGCGGTCAGATTGTAAAGGAAATATCTTAGCTAGCACTGAAGGGGTCCTGTACCAGCGCGTCACTATTTTATATGCGGTCTCTTGGTATTTGCTGCACATAGAGGATTTCTGTGCGAAAAAGAGTATGCGTTCTTTTTGGGGTTCTGTGAAGGTGACTTGCAAGTCTCTCTCCCATTTTGCTAAGAATGGGGGATCCTCTGTGGCGTGAAGGTCCAAGAGGGATTTGTAGGAGGCTGATAAGGATCTCCGAATCGGTCCCTCACCCAAGCAGAGTTCCTCAAAAGAGTGGAGCTCTCTGACAAAGTGGTTTGGTTTGGGCAGTGAGCCAAGAAAGTGGAATAATTGGTTTATCCTCCAGTGGTCCAACCGAAGTGGAGCCTGACCTGAGAGCAGGCTCTCTGTAGCTGGCCAACCGGAGGACCGCAGGAGCGTAGAGGCCCTCATGAGTCCCTGTGGGGCTTGCGATGGAAAGGACGGGTCAGTGAGGCCAGGTAGAAAATCCAGATGACCAATAAGTGGCGTCAGTGGAGATGGAAAGTTTCTTAATGAGGCTAATCGGAAAAACCTCTTCAGTTCCATAAGAGTTGGTCCAATCAGTGGGTGAGTGGTCAAGTGGGTGGCAGGAGTTTTCCCAGCCCAAGGTAGTCCCGCCAGAGGGGCTCCGGCTGCCTCCTGCTCCAGCGAAACCCAGAGCTTCAAATCACTGTGACGGCACCAGTCCACCACTCTGGTCATATGTGCCGCGGTATAGTATAGAGCTGGATCTGGGAATCCGAGACCGCCTCTAGTCTTTGGTCTTAATAGGAGTGTTCTGCCGAGACGTGGGTGTTTTCCACGCCAGATGAATCTGATGAATAATGAGCGAACGGCGTGAAAAAATGTTTGAGGTATCTTAACGGGCAGCGCCTGCAATAAAGTATAAAATAAAAAGATTTTGCGCAATATTAGATAAGAATAAAGTGAATGGAAATAAATGAATAGTAAATGTGTGTCATACATGTGCAAATCGCAAAATAAAGTGAAATGTGACAATGGTGATGCTAATATGTGAGCTAGTTACTACCAGGGATGAAAGTCTCAATGACATGGCATCTAGCTAAAAACATTATCCATAGATAGTGTTAGTGAATAATCATCAAAAACGTGTATATAACCACACAAAAATTCATATAAAAGCCATAAATGAAAATAAAAATGACATGTGCAATCCTTAAACGCTGGTGCAGGTGTAGTATAATGACACACTTAGGACATCACTCAATGTTCATATATTATATAATGGGTAGAAGATCATAAGCACTCTATAAAACATAAATAGTGCTATTGGGGGATGATGGGTTAATTGGAAAAGTCTATGAATGGATGCCGTTTTTCTGTTCAATTAGGATGCATGGGGTAGATAGGGTATATAACCCTATTGCTGTTAAGTCCTCTAATGGTCTCTTAGGACCCTCACCTTCATAATGTAGAAAAACAGCATTCAGCAGTGCAGTGTGGGTGGTTCTGGCAGCTGTCACCGAAGTTTCATGCTTTCTCTGTAGTGGATCTTCAATCCATCTCTCTCTGTATCTCCAGAGTGGCTCTCTCAAAATTGGGGGAGATAAAACAGATTGGGGAGGGGGAGAGAATGGAGGCTCCACTAGTAGGGTTGTCCCGATACCACTTTTTTAGGACCGAGTACAAGTACCGATACTTTTTTTCAAGTACTCGCCGATACCGATTACCGATACTTTTTTTTTAATGTCACATGACAGTTTTTTTGTTTTTTTTTTTTGTTTTTTTTTTTAACAGTGCTTGCTTTTTTTTGGGGGGGGGGGGAGGGGGTGAACGTTGTATGTGTGTGTTATTTTTTTTTTTTTACAATTTTTTTTTTTTACAATAATATTTTTTTTATTCTTTATTGTTTTTTTTTTTTTTTTTAATCAGCCCTTTTGGGGGGCTTTGGTGAGATATCAGGGGTCTTAACAGACCTCTGATATCTCCCCCTTGAGACAGAGAAAGAGACAGAGGATAGAGATTCCCCAGTCCCTTTCTCTGCAGCGTCAACTGCACTGAGAATGAATGGAGAGAAGACAGCGGCTCCTCTCCATTCATAAACTGACACATCGTAATCACAGGTGATTACAATGTTTCAGTTATGTGAATGGACAGAGTCAGCTGACTCTCTCCATAAACAAAGGAAGGAGGAGGAGGACGGAGGAACGGAGGGGGAGAACGGAGGGGACAGATAAGGAGAGCAGAACGGAGGGGACAGATAAGAAGAGCAGAACGGAGGGGACAGCTGAGAGGCACAGATCAGGAGAGAGGAATGCAGGGGACAGCGGGGAGGCACAGAGGAAAGGAGGGGGCACGGAGGAAGATGCAGTGACAGTCAGCTGTGAGCGATCACAGCTGTATGTCACTAAAGCAGCTGAAAGCCGCTGGGGGAGAATCTTTGTAACTCCCCCACGCGCCGATCACAGCTGACTTCCAGGTATCGGTGGAAGCATCGGGAGCATTTGCCCGAGTACAAGTACTTGGGCAAATGCTCGGTATCGGTGCCGATACCGATACTAGTATCGGTATCGGGACATCCCTATCCACTAGTGTATTAAAGTTTATTTAAAACCAGGGATGTTTATTCAAAAGTGTTGCTCTTACATTTAAAAACATAAAATAGGCAGAGTAGTTGTAATAAATGTTGTAGACTTTTCCAATTAACCCATCATCCCCCAATAGCACTATTTATGTTTTATAGAGTGCTTATGATCTGCTACCCAGTGGCGTAGCGTGGGGGGTGTGGGGGGTGCCGTGGCCCCGGGCGCGACATTTAGGGGGGCGCAATTTCGTGCCAGTAGTGTCACTACTGGCTGCCTCCTCCTAATTTAATTTCCTGTGTCCCCCGCGCTCCGCCGCCATGTCCAGTGTTTGGCGCCCTGTGATTGGGCGTCATGTGCGGCGTGGGGCTGGCCTATCCGCGATCACGGTTGCTCCTGAAGTCCCGCCTCCGCACATGACCCCCATACGCCCAATCACAGTGCGCCGGGAAACACTGAATATGGCGGCCGGAGCGCAGGGGAGACAAACACTGGAGCGTGTGAGCCGCCGGGGCCGCTGTCTTCTTCTCCTCCTCCTATCCTCCAGACCGATGCAAGACAAGAAGGTGAGGAGGGGGGGCGGGGAGAGAAGAGACAGGCGCCGTATATGTAGTGTCAGTATAGGAAGACTAGGCAGGACAGTATAGTGTGTAGTGTAGTGGACAGTGTAGTATAGTGGTCAGTGTAGTGTAGTGGACAGTGTAGTGGTCAGTGTAGTGTAGTGGAAGTGTAGTATAGTGGTCAGTGTAGTGTAGTGGTCAGTGTAGTGTAGTGGACAGTGTAGTGGTCAGTGTAGTGTAGGGGTCAGTGTAGTGTAGTGGACAGTGTAGTATAGTGGTCAGTGTAGTGTAGTGGACAGTGTAGTGGACAGTGTAGTGTAGTGGTCAGTGTAGTGTAGTGGACAGTGTAGTGTAGTGGACAGTGTAGTATAGTGGTCAGTGTAATGTATTGGACAGTGTAGTGTAGTGGACAGTGTAGTGGTCAGTGTAGTGTAGTGGTCAGTGTAGTGTAGTGTAGTGTAGTGGACAGTGTAGTGTAGTGGACAGTGTAGTGGTTAGTGTAGTGTAGTGGACAGTGTAGTGTAGTGGTCAGTGTAGTGGTCAGTGTAGTGGTCAGTGTAGTGTAGTGGACAGTGTAGTGTAGTGGTCAGTGTAGTGTAGTGGACAGTGTAGTGTAGTGGTCAGTGTAGTGTAGTGGACAGTGTAGTGTAGTGGACAGTGTAGTGGTCAGTGTAGTGTAGTGGTCAGTGTAGTGTAGTGGACAGTGTAGTGTAGTGGACAGTGTAGTGGTCAGTGTAGTGTAGTGGTCAATGTAGTGTAGTGGACAGTGTAGTGGTCAGTGTAGTGTAGTGGACAGTGTAGCGTAGTGGACAGTGTAGTGGTCAGTGTAGTGTAGTGGACAGTATAGTGTAGTATAGTGGACAGTGTAGTATTGTAGTCTGTATAGTGTAGTGGACAGTGTAGTGTAGTGGACAGTGTAGAGTAGTGGACAGTGTAGTGGTCAGTGTAGTGTAGTGGACAGTGTAGTGTAGTATAGTGGACAGTGTAGTGTAGTATAGTGGACAGTGTAGTATTGTAGTCTGTATAGTGTAGTGGACAGTGTAGTGTAGTATAGTGGACAGTGTAGTATTGTAGTCTGTATAGTGTAGTGGACAGTGTAGTATTGTGGTCAGTATAGTGTAGTGGACAGTGTAGTGCACTGGTCAGTGTAGTATTGTGGTCTGTATAGTGGTCAGTGTAGTGTAGTGGTCAGTGTAATGTAGTAGACAGTGTAGTATAGTGGTCAGTGTAGTGTAGTGGACAGTATAGTGGTCAGTGTAGTGTAGTTCTCAGTGTAGTGGTCAGTATAGTGGACAGTATAGTGGTCAGTGTAGTATAGTGGTCAGTGTAGTGTAGTGGACAGTGTAATGGTCACTGTAGTGTAGTTCTCAGTGTAGTATAGTGGTCAGTATAGTATAGTGTAGTGGACAGTGTAGTTCTCAGTGTAGTGGTCAGTGTAGTGGACACTATAGTGGACAGTGTAGTTCTCAGTGTAGTGGACACTATAGTGGTCAGTGTAGTGGACAGTGTAGTGCTTAGTGTAGTGGACAGTATAGTATAGTGGTCAGTGTAGTGTGTAATGGTCAGTATAGGAATCAGGTAGGTCAGTACTATTGTATTGGAAGGGACTCGGGGAGTGATAAAAGTCTGCAGGTTAGGGGGGGCGCAAATTACTTGCCTTGCCCCGGGTGCTGACAACCCACGCTACGCCACTGCTGCTACCCATTATATAATATATGAACATTGAGTGATGTCCTAAGTGTGTCATTATACTACACCTGCACCAGCGTTTAAGGATTGCACATGTCATTTTTATTTTCATTTATGGCTTTTATATGAATTTTTGTGTGGTTTTATAAACGTTTTTGATGATTATTCACTAACACTATCTATGGATAATGTTTTTAGCTAGATGCCACGTCACTGAGACTTTCATCCCTGGTAGTAACTAGCTCACATATTAGCATCACCATTGTCACATTTCACTTTATTATGCGATTTGCACATGTATGACACACATTTACTATTCATTTATTTCCATTCACTTTATTCTTATCTAATATTGCGCGAAATCTTTTTATTTTATACTTTATTAAGTGCTGTGTGAAAACACCCTAATTTTGCTGCAATATTATTGGTCACCTTTATGCGTTTTTATTTGTGGCACTCTGCCACTTATTTTTCTTTCACATTCGACCAGCGCAAGGGACACTATTACACTTGATTTAATCCTTTTCACAATCTTCACCTTTGCTGCTAACATGGATGTGTTCACATTTATTGAAAATAGAAAAGTGAACCTAGATGAGGTTTTTAACCCACACAATAAAACACGCAATACGGATTTAGAAAGCATGACTAGGAAACTAGGACATCACATGGAGAAGAAAATTAACCTATGGTGGGACACTAATACATTTGAAAGATACATTAGAGAAAATATGGTCCCCAGGAGATTAAGGTGGGAACTACCACCAAATGATGGACTAACAGACAAAGAGTCAATGGAAGAATGGTTCACGTTCTTTAATAATAAAAGTATAGAAGGTTTGAAATTTCTACTAGAACGCAAACTAAAAAAAACCTCAATACTGGAACAACAGATAGAAGAAATCAAACAGAAAATGGAACCATTCAAAGAAACCACCAAGTTCAAAAAGCTGGCAACACAACTAAATAAAGACATGATCACCAAAGATCTAGAAGTACAAAATCGGAAAGTGAAAAAATACCAAAGGGATATAACAGACTACAAGACAAACCAAGTCTTTAAATGGCAAAGTAAAATCGAACAAGCCCCTCCCGCATCTACATATTCCACACCGGAAAGAGAAGTTAGGATTCAAGATCCCACAGCGTCATATGCACTCAACCCACCCAGATGGGAAGAAAGGGAGAGACGGTTAGAGACACCACGACCATACCGTGACCAACCCGACCAAAACAACACCTATAGAAGAGATGACAGAGACACATATGGAGGTACACCAAGGACCAACCATGGACAAAGAAATAATTACGGATATGGACAGTACAAAGAGAGGAGGAAAGAAACCCTATAAGAAACCTTTCAGGAAAAGAAACTGGCAACAAAATGAAAGGAACCCAAGGGAAGAGAGGGCACCACCCTACCAACAAGAATACTACGATGGATATAGACGTACACCGATCCCTATGAATAACAGATTTGACCCCATTAGAGACTATCAAGAACAATACTATGAAAATCCATACTACTACGAAAACCAACAGTACCCCAATACACAAAGGCCTTTTTTAGAGAGAGGGAGAAGAGAACACTCCCCTCGAAGATTACCACAAGAAGTACATCATCCCCCCAGGAGACGACCCCAAGAAGAACGAACAAGAAACACCCCAGAACGAAGAGAGGAAGGAGGTCAGGAAAGAGACTCCAAAAGAAGAAAAAGAGAGTAGTCGGAGAAAACGTGGTAAACATAAGTGGTAAACCCATTTCAACAGAAGAGCTAGCAGTACTAGACAAAGGTTTAAAGCATGCACCTACCAAAAACCTCAACAAGTTCAACACATATATAGGGATACAGAAATACATTAGAAAAATTAACATTAAAAAATATGTGATGAATAATCCGTGGAAGCCAGAAAATGCAAGGACTGAAACTCCCTCAAGAGGAGTATACAGCACACTACGCAATGCTTCCCTATTCAATCCACAAATATCCCAAAACCAAAATGTGGAAGTCTTCAAAAACCTAGTGCTACAAGACATAGAAGCCTTAAAACCCAAGAAAGCTACAGACCCTATACATATCCAAAAGGGTATAAAAAGCCTGACAGAAAGGAAGGATATTATAATCAGACCAGTGGATAAGGGAGGTGCAATAGTCCTACAGTCAAAAGAACAATACCTCACAGAATTAAATAGACAGCTACAAGATGAAACAACATATACTAGATTGTCGAGGAATCCGACCACCAAGTATAAAAAAGAATTAGAAACTCTAGTAAACCTTGGGATGAAGAAAAACATACTCAATCCAAAATAGACTAAATACCTAATACCAGAAACCTGCAGAATCCCAATTATATGTACAGTTCCTAAAATCCACAAAGATAAAGAGAATCCACCGGGAAGACCAATAGTCAATGGTATTGACTCCCTAACGTCTAGAATGGGTCAATACATTGACTACTTCATACAACCAGCGGTCCAGCAGACTGAAGCATATCTAAAAGATACTAAGCATATACTGCAACTCCTAAACACAGTGCCAGTACTAGAGGGTAGAACATTACTGGCAACAGCAGACGTCACATCACTATATACCATAGTCCAACATCAGGATGCAATTTCAGCTGCCAAATGGCTGCTAAGGAAACACAGCACCCTAATATGTAAACAGAGAAAATACCTGATTAAATGCCTAGATTTTGCCTCAAATGCAATTACTTCTGGCATGACCAAACCTACTATAAACAACTAGTAGGAATAGCCATGGGTGCCAAATTTGCACCAGGAGTGGCAAATGCATTTATGGCACAGTGGGAAGAAAAAGCGGTATATACAGATACCCCCGCTGAATTAACATTATACAAAAGATTTATCGATGATGTGGTAATTGTCTGGAAAGGAGATAAAAATACTTTAGAAATGTTCCTCAATAAACTAAACAACAATGATAAAAATATTAACTTAGTATGGAAAATAGATATAAAAGAAATAGACTTCCTGGACCTGAATATCAGCCTAGAGGGACAGAAAATAGTAACCAAAACACACTTTAAGAAGGTGGATGCCAACAGCTACCTGTCAACAGACAGTTGCCATTTTAAACCTTGGCTATATAATATCCCAAAAGGCCAGCTTACAAGAATAAAAAGAAACTGCACCAAAGAAGAGGACTATTTCAACCAAGCAAGATTGATTGGAGACAGATTTAAAGCAAAGGGATATGACGATCAGTGGATTAACAACCAGATTGAACATGTAAATTTAATGGATAGAAAAATAATGATTGAAGAATATCCCAAGAAGAGACTGCAACAAGAGGTACCCAGCATAATCCTTGACTTTAATGCACAATATAAAGATGTAGCAAGGGTAATTCAAAAACATTGGCACATTTTAAAGAATGACAAAGACCTAAAAGGAATATTACCGGAGAAGCCTAATATTGTCTACAAAAGAGCACCGACTATCAGAGACCTAATAGTGAAATCAGTAGTTGACCCACCACTGGCGCCCTCCTTTACATTCTTCTCAGGGAAAGGCTTTTACCCCTGTCGCAATTGCTATGCGTGCCGACATGCGAAAAAATTCCAAGGAAAACGCAAAGAATTCACAGCAACCAATACAGGACAAACCTACGAGATTAGAGAGTTTATAAGGTGCCACACAGAAGGGGTGGTCTACATACTACAATGTAGCTGTAATCTCCAATATGTAGGCCGCACAAAAAGAGCACTGAAGACACGAATACAAGAGCACGTACAGAACATCAAATCTGGTTTCCCTAAACACAATGTGTCAAAACACTTTGCACTAGTACACAACAAAGACCCCACACACCTCCAATTTTGGGGAATAGAAAAACACAAACTATCATGGAGGGGGAGCCATTTGGTTAGAGATATCAGCCGCAAAGAATCCAAATGGATTCATACTTTAAGGACCCTTGTACCTGGGGGCCTGAACGTAGAGTTCGATCTGAACTGTTTTTTAAGCAATTTTTAATAATTTATGCATAAGGGATTAGATAACCATTTGTGATATCTCACATATTTATATCTATTCCTCGGATGTATTTATCCCAGTATTACAGGACCTATGGCCCTAATAATTTACCATGACATTAGTGCATGGTACAGAATACCCACTAATGTATGGGATATTATATTAAATTAATATCTTAGTTTTCTGGTGTACACAAGTAAAATTTAATTTACTTGTTCATTTATGTGATAGCCAATATTGATAATGTACTTCCAATTTCATCTTTATTTTTATATTTTTTTATTATATTGATATTTTATCTGTAAAAATTATTATTTCTGTGTGAATTTGATTATTCTCTGCTTATAATACATTTTTATATACATATATTTTTATCTGCTTTTTAAATTAACCTTTTTGCGATCTGATTGTTTTTAAAATCAACAGCTATTTAATGATTTAATGATTGAACTAAATGTAAAATGATTTATGCATATAAAAAAATCTATGTAGATATGAGGTAGTTCTTCAGAGCACTCTCATGCCTGCTTCATGTACATACTGTCTATACAGCTTAATAATGAACAATACTCTATGTATTATGTGCTATGAGATTCAGGAACGCTGTAGTTTAACTTGATTAAACATTCACTATTTATATTATCAATCCCAATAAATCAATATCCACAGAAATCAAATCATCTAATAATGAGTTTTAATTTAGGGCTATCTTGCATGTTGTGACGTTTCTCTACCCGATCGCAATGCATATAAGCCATGTCATTATAACAAGTATGCCACCAATAAAATGGCCACGCGTATACTTTAACCTGCGATAGAGGAACATCAGCAGGTACCTCCAACAAAATGGAGACTACAATACTCCTCTTAGTCTCAAGAAAAATGGCGCTAGACTAAAATATATGAACCATAAGTAAGATGGCGGCCCGAGAACTTCTGGTCCCATTATATTTAAGCTAACCCTCAGCAGCCAATCCGGTTCCCCAGATGAAGGCACGTGACGGTGTCGTAACGCGTAGGGATTGGCTGAGCGGTACAACACATCTTTGAAGCACAAGTGAGAGGGCGCTCAGGACGCCACAACTTTTATTACAACTACTCTGCCTATTTTATGTTTTTAAATGTAAGAGCAACACTTTTGAATAAACATCCCTGGTTTTAAATAAACTTTAATACACTAGTGGAGCCTCCATTCTCTCCCCCTCCCCAATCTGTTTTATCTCCCCTAATTTTGAGAGAGCCACTCTGGAGATACAGAGAGAGATGGATTGAAGATCCACTACAGAGAAAGCAGAGACTTCGGTGACAGCTGCCAGAACCACCCACACTGCACTGCTGAATGCTGTTTTTCTACATTATGAAGGTGAGGGTCCTAAGAGACCATTAGAGGATTTAACAGCAATAGGGTTATATACCCTATCTACCCCATGCATCCTAATTGAACAGAAAAACGGCATCCATTCATAGACTTTTCCAATTAACCCATCATCCCCCAATAGCACTATTTATGTTTTATAGAGTGCTTATGATCTGCTACCCATTATATAATATATGAACATTGAGTGATGTCCTAAGTGTGTTATTATACTACACCTGCACCAGCGTTTAAGGATTGCACATGTCATTTTTATTTTCATTTATGGCTTTTATATGAATTTTTGTGTGGTTTTATACAAGTTTTTGATGATTATTCACTAACACTATCTATGGATAATGTTTTTAGCTAGATGCTAAAAATGCTAGATGCTAGTCATTGAGACTTTCATCCCTGGTAGTAACTAGCTCACATATAAGCATCACCATTGTCACATTTCACTTTATTATGCGATTTGCACATGTATGGCACACATTTACTATTCATTTATTTCCATTCACTTTATTCTTATCTAATATTGTGCGAAATCTTTTTATTTTATACTTTATTAAGTGCTGTGTGAAAACACCCTAATTTTGCTGCAATATTATTGGTCACCTTTATGCGTTTTTATTTGTGGCACTCTGCCACTTATTTTTCTTTCACATTCGACCAGCGCAAGGGACACTATTACACTTGATTTAGCGCCTGCAATAAGTACAGGAGTCTGGGCATTGCATTCATTTTAAGTATATTGCAGCGGCCGAACCAGGAAAGGGCTAGAGAGTTCCACCTCTCAAGATCAGCAGCGAGCGTAGATAGAAGGGGCTGAAAGTTGAGGGTGATGATGTCTTGTAGTTTTGCAGAGATTTTTGTTCCTAGATATTGTATTGAGCGGGCAGCCCATTTGAATGGAAAGAAGGGACGTAAGTTAGAAATGGTAGAATCTGACAAGGATACATTTAAGGCCTCTGATTTTTGTAAGTTGACCTTAAAATTAGATAGGGTGCCATAACGTTTTAGTTCCTGTAACAAGGAGGGTAGAGAGGTGAGGGGCTCGGTAATGTAGAACAAAAGGTCGTCGGCATAAGCCGCAACTTTGTGTTGGCATTGATCCGATTGGATGCCTTTTATGGACTGATTACTTCTGATATGGCGTAGAAAAGGTTCCAGGGAGAGGATGAACAGCATTGGAGACAGGGGGCAGCCCTGTCTGGTGCCGTTCGAGATAGAGAAAGGGCTGGAGTCAAAGCCGTTTACCCGGACAGTCGCTGTGGGATTCTCATAGATGGCCGAAATCCATGACAGGATGGAATCTGGCATACCCACAAATTTAAGTGTCTCCCGAAGGAAGGACCAGTCCACCCTGTCAAAAGCCTTCTCGGCATCTGTGGAAAGGAGCAGTAAGGGTATTCGGGAACGTTTTGCTTTTTCTATGATGTTCAGTGTCCAGGTGGTGTTGTCCCTGGCCTCTCTAGTTTGAATAAAACCGACTTGGTCTATTCCGACCAGACGTGGTAATAAGGCATTCATCCGGGAGGCCAGGATTTTAGTGAAAAGTTTCATATCACAGTTCAGAAGTGAAATGGGCCTGTAACTGGCACATAGTAGTGGGTCTTTACCCGGCTTAGGG
Organism: Aquarana catesbeiana; assembly: GCF_042186555.1. Taxonomy (NCBI): domain Eukaryota; kingdom Metazoa; phylum Chordata; class Amphibia; order Anura; family Ranidae; genus Aquarana; species Aquarana catesbeiana. The sequence continues at coordinate 141,800,514 of NC_133335.1, read as the reverse complement.
ATCACAGATATAGAGGCGCGTAGCATGTCTGCAGGGAGATTGTGTCCGTCTAACACAGAATTAAAGGCTGCAAGAAATGAAGGCGCCAAAGTGTCCAGGTATAATTTGTAATATGGGAGGGTAAAACCATCCGGTCCAGGAGCCTTACCGGGCTGGGTGTCAGCTATTGCGGCTGCAAATTCCTCCATGGTAATAGGTTTGGACAAGTCTACTCGCTCTTCAGTCGTCAGCGTAGAAAGGTCAGTCTCTTGAAGATATTTGCGAATGTCTAGGGCTTTTTGGGGTAGCAACTGAGGGGTGGAAATTGGATCCAAGTTATACAGCTTGTAGTAAAAAGCACAGAAAGTATCCGCCAGCTCCGGGGACGAATGGACTCTGGAGCCCGATGACGAGAGAAGAACGGGCACGTATGTCTTAGAGCGCTTCGCGCGTAAGGCGTTGGCCAATAGCCGACCACATTTATCGCCGTATTCGTAAAAAGAACGCCGGGCCTTCAGTAGTACATATTTCGCCTCATACATGGAATGGTCTCGTATAGCTTCCCGAAGACGGACAAGTTCCGTCTCGGTAGCACTATCGGGCCGACTCTTATGTTGACGTTCCAAAGTGTGAAGTTGCGTCAAGAGGTCAGTCAAGGTTTTAGCACGACGTTGTTTGGCCGCATGACCGTGTTTGATTAGTATGCCTCTAATGACTCACTTATGCGCTGACCATACAATGGCCGGGTTGTCTACAGAATCTTTATTGACAGAAAGGTATGACTTAAGTTCCCGAAGGACGTCAGCGGCAATCTCAGGGTCTTTTAGGAGCGTCTCGTTAAGTCGCCACGTGGATGTCCTGGGGGATGCTTGTGAAATAGACATCTCCAACAGAATTGGAGCGTGATCGGAAAGTGCTATATGACCTATGTCCGTCTTGGTGACCATGGGGATGGCTGAGTGTTTTAAGAAAACAAGGTCGATTCTGGAGTAAGACCCATGAACGGTGGAATAGAAGGTGTAGTCCCGTTCTTGAGGGTGCATTATTCTCCAGATATCGATTAGTTGGTGTGAGTGTAAAAGATCTTTTAGGCGAAGTCGGGTTCCCCTAGGGAGGGAAGACAGGTTCGAGGAGGAGTCTTTATGAGGGTCCAATGTTAGGTTGAAATCCCCACCTAGGACAAGTGTTCCCTCAAGGAAGGAGTCGAGAGTGGATAAGAAAGCCTCAAGGGTGGGGAGAGGATTTGAGTTCGGAAGGTAGATGTTCGCGAGAGTGAAGGTCTGAGAACAAATTTTTCCTTTTATGAGGAGGAACCTACCCTCCTGATCACGGAACTCCTCGAGGAATTGCCATTGGAGGGACTTAGAGATGAGTATACTCGTCCCTTTTGATTTAGAGGACAAAGACGGACTGTGATAGGCCATTGGGAAGTGTTTGTTAATTAGTTTAGGTATCCTGTCTACCCTATAGTGAGTCTCTTGGAGGAATGCAATATGCGCTCTTTGCCTCCAGAGCTCGGCGAGACAGCTAGTACGCTTCTCCGGGGAATTCAGCCCCTTTATGTTCCATGAGAGGATTTTGACAGTCATGTTGTCTAGGTCTAGGTCAACTTGCGTTGACTCCCGGGGTGCACAGAGAGGAGGGGAGGGAAATGGGTGAAGGGAGATGGAAGTGAAAAAAAAAAAAAAAGGGGGGGGGAGATTGACAAGAGAAAGAAGAAGAAAGATAAGAAGAGAAGAGATCTAGTAGTCCAAAATGTAAACTCCGCAGAGAGAAACTACTGCCACCTGGGCAGAGTGTGCCTAGTGCAGGGAGTAGTAAGGCACAGCTGAGTTCCGGGCCCCGGCCATATGGGCCCCCGCAGCCTTTGTGGTCAGCCATTAAGGCACCTTTATTGTTACCCGGCTGGGGAAAAAAAAAGGGAAAAAAAAAGTTGGTGAAGACGGATTAATGGGCCATAATCACAAAGTATTTGTCTTGCAAGCAAGTCTTAAACTAGGACAGCACCGGTCCCGCGTCCCAACCCCGAAGCCGCACAGCGCCCAAATCTAGACACCAGGGCCACGGCATCTCAGCGGAACCCAAAAAAAGACTGTAACCATAGTGTACAACCTGTAAAAAGGGCAAGGTGTTAGTTGAAGAAACAGTTACCTGCTCACATTTGCACATAAAACAAAAACAAAAACAAAAACAAAAAAAACAAAAAAAAAAAATTTAAAGGAAGAAAACCCCTCGTTAGAACATAGATATCCCTAGTTATATACATATTTATATGCTCATCATCATAGGGAACATGAATACGTATAGTCTCTATGGCAAATAATACGATGTTATGTCTATGGTTCCATCATTAGGCAGTCAGAGCCACCTCATTATTCCAATACTTTGGGCGTGGTCAAAAAAAAAAAAAAAAAAAAAAAAACCACCCACCCTCAGTATACATCTACTCGACAGTGTAGCCCACCCCTAAAAAAAAAAAAAAAAAGGAGAGAAATTGCTCTTGCGTGTAGGCTAGGAAGCATTGTTCCAGTTGTACTTTGAAGGCAATGGGTCAGAGTTGAAGGTACCAAGCGTAGTACTGGGTTTGTCACATTAGAAACAAGCCAACTATTATGTGGGATGATCGATGCATAGGGGAGGCCTATTTTCGTTCGTGGACCAGTGTGTGCTGAATGTCAAGCTGGAAGGCCTCTAGTTTGCGGGCCTTACACATAATGTTCCTGACATGTCATCAAGCAACAGAGAAGTAATTTAAAGGGGTTGTAAAGTTGTTTTTTTTTTTTTTTTAAAATAACAAACATGTTATACTTACCTTCACTGTGCAGCTCGTTCTGCACAGAGTGGCCCCGAACCTGGTCTTCTGGGGTCCCTCGGCGGCTGTTTCAGCTCCTCCCCGCAAGCATTTACCACCTTCATGCGAGCTCCCTCGCATGGTGGTGAGTGCTTGCGGGCGCGCTCCCGTGATACAGCTGGCGGCTATAGCCGCTCGCTGTATCACTCGGCCCCGCCCCCCGGCGCGCCGCGTCATCGGATGTGATTGACAGCAGCGCGAGCCAATGGCTGCGCTGCTTTCAATCCATCCACTGCAGCCAATCAGCGACCAGGCTGAGCTGCAATGAAGCTGACGAGGACGAGGAGCGAAGATTCGAGGCGTCAGGTAAGTAAAACGGGGGGGCTGGGGGCGGCGGTACTGTCAAAAGTTTTTTCACCTTAATGCATAGAATGCATTAAGGTGAAAAAATTTTTACCTTTACAACCCCTTTAAACTCAAAGTTCAACCTGAGAAACAAAAAATAAGGCAAAACTGATCTGGGTGCGTGTCAGCAATTTGCGTGTGTAGGTTCAGCCCACCACTTCTGCGTTCGGGGGTTGTGAGCGAGAGTTTCCCACCCGTCTAACTTGAGAGTGGTTCCCTCTGCCACGGCGTCTGTAGTGGGCCCTTTGTGGTCTACCCGGGAGAGCTTGGCGCATCGGATCTTTGGCAATAACTGTCAGCAGCCAGTTGGGCACTGGTAATGGTTCCATGTCGGCAAAGGAGAAGAGGTCTGGGAGCTCCGAAGGGTGACGCAAAGAGAAGGTATCTGGACCCTTACGAACTATAAGGTGAAACGGGTGCCCCCACTTGTACGTCAGACCTTTCTCCCCAAGACCATCCAGGAGAGGTTTGAGCGATCGTCACATAAGGAGGGTTTTTCTGGAAACATCTGGTAGAAGGTGGACAGCTGCACCATCAAATTCCAGGACTCCCACCCTCCAAGCCTGCTGTAATATATCCTCTTTAAGGCTGAAGGAGTGTAAACAGCAGAAGGATGTCTCTTGGTCTGTCAGATGTATCCGATCTAGGGCCCAGGGTCCTATGAACTCTGTCAATGATGATCTCAGAGTCCGGCGGGCGGTCTAGGTAACGGTTGAAGACATTAACCACTGATGAGCGCAATTCTGAGTTTGGAACACTTTCGGGCAACCTCCCCAGCCTGATGTTCTGCCTGCGGCTGCGATTTTCCAGGTCGTCCTGAAGTAGGTGCAGCTGTATGATTTGGTCAGTAAGTTCGGATTGGAATGTCTGCAGGGTTTGCACAGATTGTGACACAGTGATCTGTTCCTGTTCTACTACAGTGACACGGGAGTCCAGCACCACTGCATCCTGTCTGATAGATTGTATTTCGCCCTTTAAGGCTGTCTCCATCCTCTGAACAATTGATTCTAGGTCAGTTCTTGTGGGTAGCTGCTGCAAGAAATCCCACAGTCTTTGTTCAGAGGAGGCATGGAAAGGGAGACCCTGTGCTTGCTGTGTACAATATAGTGTACTCACTGCGTTCTGGTGCATGGTTAGTTGCCTCTGTTCCTCCATGTCTCCTGGGCTGAAACTCAGAGCGCTGGATGGGATAGGAGCTGTGGGTGAAGCTGAGAGCGCTGGGCTGTGCAGGGTGTCTTCTCTGTCTGGTGATGCTGCCAGAGATCTAGGAAGACAGGGCGAAAGGTCACTGGGTGGTGAGAAGGGCGGCACGGTGTGATCATCTGCCGTCCGTAGAGGAGGATCAGCAATGCTGGAGACTTCTGCTGTGCCCTGTGCTGTGTGGCGGGCCGGCGCCATCTTTGCGGCCGTTGGTGTGGAAGCCGCCGGCTGCAGTGGACGTAAATAGCGGTCCATGCCGGCTCCGGAGCGGTTGTGTGGCGATCGGGTTTCTCGGGTGTCTGAGGAGGCAAGGAGGAGCCGTTAAATGCCGGTAATGTGCGGTAATGTGCTGCGGGAAAACCACCGGCCAGGAGCCCTGTAAGGATGCGTCCTCACGCCGCCATGCCTAGGCCATGCCCCCGGACAAATGTTTTTGGAGAATTTGGGTTTTTTTGTGGAACAAGGATTGGAAAGCATCAGTGGAAAGGAGAAATGTTTTTCCCATATTAACTCTTACAGGAGAGAATTTCCCTTCCTAGGGGTAGATTTCATCTCACTTCCTGTTGTCTCCTTCCGTTTGCAAGTAGGAGTCGTTTGTAAGTTAGATGTTTGAAAGTAGAGACCTGCCCTATATACTCAGCAGAAATTTGGTCCTTAGGTGTTGTTGTGGCCACAACACTGTAAGCCCTCACAGGGCCCTGCTGTGAAATATTAGATTAAGAATTGTAATTACATGGCCCTGTTGACCAGGGGCAGAAAAATTGGGCCTTTGGTGCTGGTGCCACAACACTGTAAGTCCTCACTCGCTCTTGGTGGGCACAGAAATGGGCCCTGCTGTGAAATATTAGATCAAGAATTGTAATTACATGCCCCTGTTGAACAAGGGCAGAAAAATTGGGCCTTTGGTGGTGGTGGTGGTGCTGGTGCCACAACACTGTAAGTCCTCACTCGCTCTTGGTGGGTGCAGAAATGGGCCCTGCTGTGAAATATTAGATCAAGAATTGTAATTACATGCCCCTGTTGAACAGGGGCTGAAAAATTGGGCCTTAGGCACTGGTGCTGGTGCCACAACACTGCAACCCCTTACAGATACTCTAGTTGGAACGCAGAAACGAGCCCTGCTGCAAAGTATTGCATCAAAAATTGTAATTACACGCCCCTGTTAAACAGGGGCTGAAAAATTGGGCCTTAGGCACTGGTGCTGGTGCCACAACACTGCAACCCCTCACAGATACTCTAGTTGGAACGCAGAAACGAGCCCTGCTGCAAAGTATTGCATCAAAAATTGTAATTACACGCCCCTGTTAAACAGGGGCTGAAAAATTGGGCCTTAGGCACTGGTGCTGGTGCCACAACACTGCAACCCCTCACAGATACTCTAGTTGGAACGCAGAAACGAGACCTGCTGCAAAGTATTGCATCAAAAATTGTAATTACATGCCCCTGTTAAACAGGGGCTGAAAAATTGGGCCTTAGGCACTGGAGCTGGTGCCACAACACTGCAACCCCTCACAGATACTCTAGTTGGAATGCAGAAACGAGCCCTGCTGCAAAGTATTGCATCAAAAATTGTAATTACACGCTCCTGTTAAACAGGGGCTGAAAAATTGGGCCTTAGGCACTGGTGGTGGTGCCCAGAACCAAAAATGTTCTTACAAGCTATCAGCGTGATCATTGAGGAGGAAGAGGATAATTACTCAGGGATAGTCACTCAGCATCAGCATAGGCAGTCTTTGAAGAGATCTGAGATTTCAAAAAAAATTATTCAGTTACATCAGCATCAGGTGCTTGGTAGCTGGTGGTGATCCAAGACTGATTCATTTTTATGAAGGTCAGTCGATTGACCGAGTCGGAGGACAGACGCACCCTGTGATCAGTTACAAAGCCTCCAGCAGCACTGAATGTGCGTTCCGAAAGAACGCTGGATGCAGGACAGGCCAGTAGCTCAATTGCATACTGTGTAAGCTCTGGCCAGTGATCCATCCTCAAGACCCAGTAACCCAGAGGATTTTCGGTGGGAAAGGTGTCCAAGTCAGATCTTGCCCCTAGGTATTCCTGCACCATGTAAAACAGACGCTGGCGATGGTTGCTGGAACTGATCATAACTTGGGGCTGCAGACCAAAAAATTGTCTGAACGCATCGGTCAGACGGCCACCTTCTCCACCGCTCCTTCTTTGACTGACCTCAGCCTCAGCAACACGTTGTACAGAAACAGGAGTTTGTAACCTCCCAGTCTCTGAGAACGCGTTGTACAGACCTTTCTGCAAGGCCTCCCGAAGATGTTTCATCCTCTGCTCCCTCTGTGATGGCAAGATAAGGTCCGCAACCTTACCCTTGTAACGTGGATCAAGGAGGGTTGCCAGCCAATATTGGTCCTTCTCCTTGATACCACGAATACGAGTATCCTTACGCAGGCTTTGCAGGATCAGCGAGGCCATGCAGCGTAGGTTTGCTGAGACATTCGGTCCGGAGTCCTCTGGGTCACTAAGGACGACATGGTCCGCAGCCACCTCCTCCCAGCCACGTACAAGTCCATGGGTTTCTTGGGACTGATCCCTTAAAGACTGCTGCTGATGCTGAGTGCCAGGCTCCACCTCCATACTGACACAATCTTCCTCCTCCTCCTCCTCCTCGTCCTCTTCCTGTGTGATCGGCGGGCACGCAGGAACACTGTCTGGATAAAGGGGGCCTTGAGAGCTAAGGAAGTCCTCCTCTTCCTGCCTCTGTTCTGCCTCAAGTGATCTGTCCATTATTCCACGCAGCGTGTGCTCCAACAGGTGGACAAGGGGGACAGTGTCACTGATGCATGCACTGTCACTGCTCACCATCCTCATGACCTCCTCAAATGGTGACAGGACAGTGCATGCATCCCTGATCATGGCCCACTGGCGTGGGGAAAAAAAAACAAGCTCCCTTGACCCTGTCCTGGTGCCATAGTCGCACAAGTACTCATTGATGGCCCTCTGCTGCGTGTGCAGCCGCTGCAGCATGGCCAACGTTGAGTTCCACTTGGTGGGCATGTCACAGATTAGGCGGTTCTTGGGCAGGTAAAACTCCTTTTGGAGGTCCGCCAGCCGAGCACTGGCATTATATGACTTTCAGAAATGCACATAGACTTTCCTGGCCTGCCTCAGGACATCCTGTAAGCCCAAGAACCGCTGCACCACCAAGTTAAGGACGTGAGCCAAACAGGGCACATGGGTCATTTGTCCCTGTTGGAGGACAGAGAGGAGGTTGGTGCCATTGTCGCAAACCACCATTCCTGCCTTAAGTTGACAAGGCGTCAACCACCTCTGAACCTGCCCCTGCAGAGCTGACAGCACCTCTGCCCCAGTGTGGCTCCTGTCCCCCAAGCACACCAGCTCAAGCACCGCATGGCATCTTTTGGCCTGCGTACTTGCATAGCCCCTTGAACGGCTACGGAGCACTGTTGGTTCCGAGGAAAAAGCACAGGAAGAGGCCATGGAGGAAGAAGAAGAGGAGGGGGTGGAGGAGAGAGGTGTGTCACAATCATTAGTAGTGGCATTTTGGAGGCGTGGTGGCGGAACAACCTCCAACACTACTGCACCTTGTCCTGCATCCTTCCCAGCTGCCAGCAGAGTCACCCAATGCGCCGTGAAACTTAGGTAACGTCCCTGTCCATGCCTGCTGGACCATGAGTCAGCGGTAATATGCACCTGACCGCCCTGTCCAGCGAGGCATGGACATTGCCTTCCACATGCCGGTCGAGAGCCGGAATCGCCTTCCGTGAGAAAAAGTGGCGTTTGGGTACCTGCCACTGAGGAACCGCACATTCCACAAACTCACGGAAGGGGGCAGAGTCTACCAACTGAAAAGGCAGCAGTTGAAGTGCTAGCAATTTTGCCAAGCTAGCATTCAACCGCTGGGCATGTGGATGGCTGGGAGCAAACTTCTTTCGGCGATGCAGCAGCTGGGGCAGAGAAATTTGTCTGGTACAATCTGACGTCGGTGTACCAAAAGCAGATTGCCCACAAGTACTTGGCTGTGACACACCTAATTCTACACTTTCATTCCTCTCAGTGCAGGTCTCAGAGAGGACTGAAGGTATAGTGGGGTTGGCGATCTCAGCTGATGAGGAGCAAGGAGAGGTCCTCTTTGTTCTTTGGTGTGGGTCTTTTAGATACGCTTGCCAACGAACTGCATGGCAGGTCAACATATGTCTGGTCAAGCATGTGGTACCCAAGCGGGAGATGTTTTGGTCACGCGAGATATGCTTGAGACATATGTTGCAAATAGCAGCGGTGCGATCTGATGCACTCGTCTCAAAAAAGGCCCACACCAAAGAACTTTTTGAATAACGCGCAGAGACTGCAGTGCCCTGCACATGTGGAGCTTTGGGGTGTGATGCAGTCAATGTGCTGCCCTTAGGCTGGCCCCTGGAGGGCATCCTGCCTCGGTGATGTGCCGCCTCCTCCTCCTCTCTCCTATCAGGCACCCACGTTGAGTCAGTGACCTCATCATCCCCTCCCTCCTCATCACTGGAGCAAACCTGGCAGTATGCTGCAGCAGGGGGAGCATGACTGCCAGATTGCTGTCCTTCTTGGGCACCCCCTCTGTCTGTGCTCATGTTACTGCCTTCATCGAGCTCAGTATCATCATCAGAGCCTTCCAAACGCTGAGCATCCTCTTGGAGCATGTACCCAACACTGTGGTCAAACAGTTCGAGGGACTCCTCAGGAGGACATGGTGGGGCTAGGGAAGAAGTCACTGATGACATTGAGCCGAGGGAAGAGGCCGCTGCTTTGCCAGACAAAGTACCCTGAGCATGGGTGAGAGAGGATGAGGAGGATGAGGACGACTTGGTCATCCACTTGACCAAGTCTTCCGCATGTTGCGGCTCAACACGGCCAGCTGCCGAAAAAAAGGCCAAGCGTGTCCCATGGCCACGTGCTGATGAGGATGCACCGTCTCCACGACCAGCACTAGACACAGAGCCTGCTTGCCCTCTCTTATTGGCTTGTGACTGTCTGCCTCTTCTTCTTGGCCTTCCAGACATACTAATGGCCTGTAGCTGCACTAAGCTGGGATAGATATATATATATATATATATGTACTGATACTGCAGCTAGCAAAATCAACTGCCTGCCTGTAGTATGAGAACACCACCAACCTTCTACAGGTAGCTTTAGCTGAACACTGTGCAGAGCTCGCAAAAAACTAACTTGTAGCTTTTTTAGCTGCCTGCGGTAGTGATAGGATCAGGAAAACACCACCAACCTTCTACAGGTAGCTTTAGCTGAACACTGTGCAGAGCTCGCAAAAAAATAACTTGTAGGTTTAGGTGAACACTGTGAGGAGGACGCACCACACTAACTTGTAGTTTTAGCTGAACACTGTGAGCAGGACGCACTGCACTAACTTGTAGCTTTAGATGAACACTGTGCAGAGCTCGCAAAAAAAATAACTTGTAGGTTTCGCTGAACACTGTGAGGAGGACGCACCACACTAACATGTAGTTTTAGCTGAACACTGTGAGCAGGACGCACTGCACTAACTTGTAGCTTTAGATGAACACTGTGCAGAGGTCTCACTACACTAACTTGTAGTTTTAGCTGAACACTGTGAGCAGGACGCACTGCACTAACTTGTAGCTTTAGATGAACATTGTGCAGAGGTCTCACTACACTAACTTGTAGTTTTAGCTGAACACTGTGAGCAGGACGCACTGCACTAACTTGTAGCTTTAGATGAACACTGTGCAGAGGTCTCACTACACTAACTTGTAGGTTTAGCTGAACACTGTGAGGAGGACGCACCACACTAACTTGAAGTTTTAGCTGAACACTGTGAACAGGACGCACTGCACTAACTTGTAGCTTTAGATGAACACTGTGCAGAGGTCTCACTACACTAACTTGTAGTTTTAGCTGAACACTGTGAGCAGGACGCACTGCACTAACTTGTAGCTTTAGATGAACACTGTGCAGAGGTCTCACTACACTAACTTGTAGTTTTAGCTGAACACTGTGAGCAGGGCGCACTGCACTAACTTGTAGCTTTAGATGAACACTGTGCAGAGGTCTCACTACACTAACTTGTAGGTTTAGCTGAACACTGTGAGGAGGACGCACCGCACTAACTTGAAGTTTTAGCTGAACACTGTGAGCAGGACGCACTGCACTAACTTGTAGCTTTAGATGAACACTGTGCAGAGGTCTCACTACACTAACTTGTAGTTTTAGCTGAACACTGTGAGCAGGACGCACTGCACTAACTTGTAGCTTTAGATGAACACTGTGCAGAGGTCTCACTACACTAACTTGTAGTTTTAGCTGAACACTGTGAGCAGGACGCACTGCACTAACTTGTAGCTTTAGATGAACACTGTGCAGAGGTCTCACTACACTAACTTGTAGTTTTAGCTGAACACTGTGAGCAGGACGCACTGCACTAACTTGTAGCTTTAGATGAACACTGTGAGGAGGACGCACCACAATAATTTGTAGTTTTAGCTGGACACTGTGAGCAGGACGCACTGCACTAACTTGTAGCTTTAGATGAACACTGTGCAGAGGTCTTACTACACTAACTTGTAGTTTTAGTTGAACACTGTGAGCAGGACGCACTGCACTAACTTGTAGCTTTAGATGAACACTGTGCAGAGGTCTCACTACACTAACTTGTAGTTTTAGCTGAACACTGTGAGCAGGACGCACTGCACTAACTTGTAGCTTTAGATGAACACTGTGCAGAGCTCGCAAAAAAATAACTTGTAGGTTTAGCTGAACACTGTGAGGAGGACGCACCACAATAATTTGTAGTTTTAGCTGAACACTGTGAGCAGGACGCACTGCACTAACTGTAAATAGTCTAGCTGCCTGACTGTGGTACTAATAGGATCAAAAGAACACCAGCAATTTTTTTCAGGTAGCTGTAACAAGACAAGCCTGCGTGTCAGTAAGAAGATAACAGGAATGGATCTAGCTAAACTGAATACAGTGTATATATATATATGCAACACCTGGGATGCATATATATACACAATACACTGTAAGTGCAGCTAACTCACTGATTGTCCTGCCTAATCTATCTAACTCAAATGAAATGACACTGTCTCTCTGTCTATCTATCTCTCTTTCAACGCCAGAACACACACTACACAGGGCCGCCGTGCAGGCGGCCTTATATAGTGTGGGGCATGCTCTAAACCCCCTGAGCCATAATTGGCCAAAGCCACCCTGGCCACATGGGTTCGACTCGAACACGAAGATCATCCCTATTTGGGACACGTTACATTCATTAACAGCCAAATTTGAAAGGAAATTCCAATACCTATGATTTAATAGTTATTATTAGTTAGTTTAGCTAGTTATTTCGGATTTTCGAACTTTCGTTCTTATTTTCGGATTTTTGAATTTCCGAATTTATTCGAAATAATGAATTTCGATCATAACGAATGACCCGAAAAACAAAAAAACCCCCAAACAAATTAAACGAAAATGAACAAATTTTTTGGCAGTGCACATGTCTAATGTGATTGACTGAGTGCCAGACTATGTCAAAGTGCATAGAGAAAGCCCTCCAGTGTTCAGCTCTTCACACCACACCACATGTGCGCATGCCACCCCTTCCCCATCAGATTTGAATTCACTGAATAAATATGCCTAGCACAGGGTGTGGCTTGGCGCGTGAAGGAGATGGCTGTCTGATCACAGAGCTCCCAGAGATCCGCGGCCCTACAGCCTTTCTCTGGCACTTGATACGCTCGATAATGAGTAGACTGGTGAGACACAATACCGGGACACAATCGCGCCGGCTGTCACATTCTTCCCACACCCGTAGCATCCAGGAAATCTTCCTTAGCAAGACATGTTCAGGCCGCGGCACGCCGCTCAAGATGGCGCCGACATGAGGAGGGGAGGAAGAGCTTAGTGACGTCTCTCAGTCCGCCACTGAGGACCTGGTAAGTGGCTCGGGAAACCCTAATCATCCCCTTACGCTGGGTGACATGACATCCATAGCTACAGACATTAAGAACACCTTTTTCTCAGCTATAACCTATTTGAAAGCTGACCTTCCATCCCTGACAGAAAAAACGGCCACCATGGAAAGAGCTGAGGGCAGGAGGGACAGAGCCATACACAGACTGGAAGCCACTACTGCATCCCACTCAGCACATCTGATTTAGATCAATAGGCATTTAGAAGACCTTGATAATAGAGGCAGAAGAAACAATATTAGAGTGAGGGGAGTCCCTGAAACGATCAACCCTGACCAAATCCCTTCTGTCTTACGATTGATCTTTAATAACATTCTGGAAAAGCCGGCAGATACGCCTATTGAGTTTGTCCGAGCGCACAGGTCCCTGAGAATGAAACCTTCTGACACTGCACCACCCAGAGACATTATCTGCTGTGTCCAGAACTCTCCATTAAAGGAAGACATACTGAACCAAGCTCGGAAGAGCGATCAAATTCTTTTTAATGAGTGTACACTCTCTCTATTCCAGGATCTGTCTCCTATCACCCTGCAAAATAGAAGGGCGATGCACCCCCTGCTGGAGGCGCTCAGAGAAAATGGGATTGTTTACAAATGGTGCTTTCCCTTCGCTTTGCAGGCTACACCAAATGGGAAACAATTCATTTTGAGGATGCCAGATGAACTCCCTGATTTTTGTGCAAACCTACACGTTCCACATACCAATTTACCTGACTGGTACGCCGAGCTCAGAATCCCTCCACCAGATCGTAGCCCTGTCAGCACATCACACTCATCGCCGATCAAGCCTCCACTGAAGAAAGGCAAATATGGCAAACAAATGAACTCAAGTATGGGCCATGCGCCATATGCCTCCAAGCAATCCAGGTACGGTGACTAGACCTGAAGGACTATCTTAGCCATCTTGATAGGTCCTGCTTTCCCTAGGAGTCACCTGCTATCCCAGTGGATACGGTTTTGGTGGATACAACACCATGTTTGGTTATGACACTTTTCAGATCTTCTCTCAAGAAGATGCACCTTTAGTTCATACCTCTATCTGAGGGACTTGGTTCACTCTCACAGAGATTGTTAAACCCATTGTTCAAACACAAAACCCCTTGGGCAGCTTTAGTTCCTGCCCTCTGCACGCTGTCTGACTATAGAGCTGAACACAGCTCGAAGACCCACGAGAGTACTTTAAGTCATCCCATTTTGGGTGGCTGTTTGTTCACTCCTGCTTTCACTACTACACCCACCCAGGAAAAGAGGGGGTTCCTCCTCAACCTTGGGGCCCTCCATTCCAGGCTTAGATGGATCATGGGTGCACATTCCCTCCCCCCCCCCTCCATACCCCATGCAGGCCTAGGATTACGACATGACTGAGCTGTGTGGGTGCTGCTTGTTTACATGCTGTTCTCATGTACTTGGTTTCTCCCTTTCCAGGATATCTACATCTGAACAACCCTTGCCAGTTCATAACGTAGTGGTCCGCTGAGGTACTGTTAGAATCTCACCCAAAACCAGGAGATCTACTCACCTTCCTTCTCCTAAACTACTTCCTATTTAGTAGGTCACTAACCGTATGCTGTGTTCCCACTTTATGCTATGTTTCTCTCCTATGTATACAATAGAAGATCCTGTTGTCATGTTCACAACTAAGGATAGTTGCATTATGCTTATAATTTTACCAAATTTGTTTATTTGTCTCATTCATATATAGCTTTTCCAAGAGAAATTATTTCTGTTTTTGCTTTAAACATAAGTAATTCATAGGGCTACAGGTCCCCCGAAAACAGCTCTTTTATATACATTACAGTTTAACTGTTCAAGTGTTTACTGTTGGCTTTTATTAGCTTGAAATCAAGTAATTATTTCCTAAGTGGAGTTCCTCCCATTTACCCCCACAAGTGGGCAGAGCTGTGCTGATAGGCTCAGTACAGGTACTGCCCACAAAAAAATTAAAAAGTTTGCAGTTTTGATAACTGTAGGCAGATCTTTACATTTTTTCACTAGCTGTCCTACACCCTACACCTAGCCCCCCTTCCCTACACCCACCCCTCTCCCTTCTTGGCAAGCTTTGAGGTTACCCAGCAATTATCAGATCCTGAGGGTAGATTTCTATTTCTAAAGGGGACTTGGGGATCAATTCTTCTAACCCTAGCCAATGTGTATTTCCCCAACAATGCACATGTCCCCTTCTGTAAGCATCTTATTGATGAATTGAAAAGCTTTGCCTCGGGACATATTATGTTAGGGGGGATTTTAACACCCCGCTCAATCCACTACAAGATACCTCTACGGGTAAATCCAGTCTGGCATATCATACTTTAAAACGCATTAAAACACTCCTCCATTCCATAACCCTGATAGACTTCTGGCGCACAATACACCTGACGGGTAAAGATTTCACCTATTATTCAGCACCCAATAATAAATTCACACGTATTTACTATGTCTTTATTTCACAGAAAGACCTCCCAGATTTACAAGAAGCCCACATAAGCATACAAACTTTTTCTGACCACGTGCCAATCTCGCTCACTATTGAGCGTTCTGACTTGCACCCTAAACCTTGCATGTGGAGGCTGAATCCGTCCTTACTGACTGACATTGAATCACTCCCAAAAATAACTGATGCATTGCGCAACTACTTCACAGACAACTGCACAGATGATCTCTCACCTTTAACAACCTGGGAAGCACACAAATGCATAAAAAGGGGAGAACTCATTAGATATGGGGCACATCGCAAAAGGGAACAGAAAAACAGATTGGCAAGTTATCTTCCATGATAGCACAACTTGAGGCCCAACACAAGTGGTCATTAGACACACTAATGGCTAGGGAACTCATGGCGGCTCGACAAGACCTTCAAAACCTGCTCAACGTAAAAAGAAAACGTGCCCTTTTCCTACAAAAGAAAATCTATTACGAACATGGGGACAAGGGGGGGAAGTTTTAGGCCAGAGCACTGAAAGAGGCTTCCCTAGCTAATAACATTATAGTGATCAAAACAGCAGAGGGATCCTTGATTAACCGCACGGATAAAATAGCTGGTAGTTTCCAACAATACTATTCCAAACTTTATAACATTCCCTATCCACACAAACCCGCTGACCTCCAAGGGGATAGAGAGCAAATTATTCAAGATTACCTGATACAAAGCAGTATGCCCACATTTTCTTCAGAGGATGTGGAGTCTCTAGAGAGCCTGATATCCTCTGAGGAATTGTTAGCTGCAGTTAAAAATCTCAAACCTGGAAAGAGCCCTGGCCCAGACGGCTTCTCGGCCCATTACTACAAGACATTCATCAACATATTAGAAGCCCCACTTCTACGCATGCTAAATTTTCTGATGGAACCACGCCAAATTCCAAACACGTTTCTGATGGCACATGTCACAGTACTTCCCAAACCGGGTAAGGACCCAATGGATTGCTCTAGCTACAGGCCGATCTCCTTACTCAACTTGGACCTGAAACTACCTGCAAAAATAGCGGTGAACCAGCTGCGCACCTAATGTGACAAAAGCCCTTAATGTGATCCATCATTGTCATCACTCTGGTCTCGAGGGCTTTCTCCTGTCTACCGATGCGGAGAAAGCCTTCGACAGGGTTTCATGGGACTATCTACTGGCTACATGTTTCTATATAGGCCTGAGGCCTCGCATGCTTTCCAGGATTTCGTCCCTGTACCAGAACCCAACAGCGCGACTTAATCAATGGCACCCTGTTGATGCCAGTTTTTATTAAGAATGGCACTCGGCAGGGCTGCCCACTGTCACCCCTGCTATTTATACTATCCTTGGAACTATTTATCCGCTCGGTTAATAAAACCCCCTCAATCACGGGCTTCGAGTTAGGATCTAAAATGTATAAAATTGCAGCTTATGCGGACAATTTATTATTTTTCTTAACCCATCCACACACCTCTATCCCAATTTACTACATGCTTTTTCTATCTATGGGTATATTTCTCACCTCAAGATCAACTACACCAAATCAGAGGCTATGAACCTCACTCTTCCCTCAAGCATACTGACTCAGGCCCAACAAAATAACCCTTTTAAATGGGTATCTGGAGTTTAAATACCTAGGCATATGGCTCACTCCCCTGCTCAGCAACATTTTTTTCACAGAACTTTAGACCTATGTTACACCAGATTGATTTAAATCTAAGTGGTACCTCAAATTTTTCTCCTGGTTTGGCAGAGCCACTATAACTAAATGGTCATACTCCTGAGGCTACTTTACCTTTTCCACACATTGCCTATCAATATACCGGCCACAGCTTCAATCAAAGCTTCAATGGAAATTTCTATGGGCTCACAAAAAGCCGAGCATAAATTTACGCTTGCTTATGATGCCAAAAGCCGCAGGAGGATTGGGTTTACCAAACTTCAAGCTCTACTATTACGATACACATCTGGCCAGAATTATTCATTGGCATCGCCATGCCACAAATAAAGACTGTGTCTCTTGAGGAGAGTTTCTCAAGACCCCATTCAAATTTGCAACATGGATTCCTTGGGCCAAATGCCCCCCAGCACTTACACAACATCCGACTATTGGAGCCACTATCAAGGTTTTCCATAAGGCCGTCTCACTTTACCAGATTGCCACCTCACCTGGGTTCTTAACCCCTCTGTTTAACAATCCAGATTTCCCTCTGGGTATGGACACAAAAGCTTTCTCTCTGGAAGGAAAGTCACCTTTCATAGCTTCACACTTTGTAAAGGCAGGACAAATTCTTCCACATGAGAAATTGCTGGATAACCTCTCACCTTCTGCATTTTCCTTCTGGAACTATAGACAAACCTGTCACTACTTGCTTTCCTCTACAAGGAAAAGGGAGGTGACCAGGGATCTTACCTCATTTGAATCAATATGTTCAAATAGTGACCCCATCGAGAAAACAACCTCATTTATGTATGCATGTCTCCAGCAGCATGACGATACAGACTCGGCCAGGTTCAGAAGCCAATGGGAAACAGCATTCCAAACACACTTCACTGATGCCCAGTGGCAGAATGTGAGTATCTTAGCTCATAAATGCTCAATCAGCACGAGACTGCAAGAAAATTCTTATAAACTACTTTCACAATGGTAAGCCACACCTGTAAAAGTGAAAAAATGGTATCCGATTGCTTACCATGTGGAGATGTGGAGAAGCTAAAGGTGACATGCTGCATATTTGGTGGAACTGCCCCCAGATAACCACATATTGGAAAAAAATCTGTGATTTGATCCTCCGTATCACTG
Organism: Aquarana catesbeiana; assembly: GCF_042186555.1. Taxonomy (NCBI): domain Eukaryota; kingdom Metazoa; phylum Chordata; class Amphibia; order Anura; family Ranidae; genus Aquarana; species Aquarana catesbeiana. The sequence goes on along the minus strand of NC_133335.1, from coordinate 141,782,936 downwards.
AGACTAAAATTAAGCTCACCCCAGCCTGCTGTCTTCTGCATATCACCAACTTTCCCCTTGGAAGATATAAAAGATCTCTGACACAACATCTCCTAAATGCTGCAAAATCCCTGATCCCCAGGTACTGGAAACCTTTTATAACCCCTTCAATTAGAGAATGGGCTCATACAGTCAATCACATTTTTGAATTAGAAGAAACACTTGCCATAGCCAATGAATCCACGGATAAATTCCACAAAACACGGTCCACTTGGTTGCAGTTTAAATACTCTGATGCATATGAAAGGTTGACAACTGGCTGAATAGTTCCTCTGGACCTGTAGAACCCAATTGAAACAAATCTCTTTAAACTCCACCGTCCATGGATTCCTCATACTCTAACAAAATTGTGCTGGCGACTCTCCTTGGCGGGGGCTTTCTTATTTTTTCTCTCTCCTCTCTCTTCTGTCTCTTCTGAATTTTTCTTCTTGCCTTTCCCCCTTCTCCCCTACCCAATATCCAATTTACATACAAAACACTACCCCCACACATATGTTAGAAACAGTAGTGATGGACACATGTTTAGTTTGTTAATCTCAAATATACACAGCAAATGAGATGTTTACATGTCTTCATTCTAATCTATGTTAACTTCCATATAGTTTGACTCTGTGTTCAGATATGCAGTTATTGATAAATGTACCGATATTGTGTGGTTTCTATTGTAACCTTTTTTTTTGCTCAATAAAAACCTTTATTGTTATATAAAAAAATATATGCCTAACATTCATCATGTTTGGCAATAAAGTGCTTAACCACAAAGGGTTAATGTTACACCACAACGATCTCCACCTCTGTAGATCTGCATCTATTCACTCATGTATGGGAAGAAAGAGGAGAGCTCCACTAGTGCAGTATGTCTTGAACACAATTTATTTAAAAGCAACTTCAATCATTACACTTACAATGTTTCAATTAAAAACAAGCATGTATGCCACATGTATTCACACCATATCAGCAGTTAGACCAATTGGCAAAAGGCAGGGTCTCACCAGACAGAAAAGCACTTCCGGAACGTCACTTCCAGTTTCACGTCCTACGTCACATCCGCTTTCACGTCCTTAGCCACTTCCGGTTGCTGTACAGCCACATTTCGATGCGTTTCATCATTATGACTTCATCCATGGATTTAATACAAGTCCTGGCGTTCCAGTGATCCAAGGCTAAGTCCTCTAGTGGAACCAAGTGCTAGACATGTTCTGGCACTTGGTTCCAGTGACTTGTCTGGCGGGAGTTGCCTCTGCCCCGCAGCTTGCATGGGGTGTATGTGATACTACACACCGTGATCTAGTCTCGGTATTGGAGCTGACATTTCCCCGCTGGCTGCTTGTCATTACTGCAGGGGGATCTATAGAGAGAGACTGGATCGCTGTATGTGGTATCACCTACACTTTGTCTCCCTAGTGGCTGCTCCCGCTCCCTTTCCCTCCTCTTAGTCCCCCACATACCTTCTCTCTGATGCTTCCCTTTGTCAGCTGCATCTGGCCGCAGTGTCGCCCCCTGAGCCACAGTGCTGTACCCTAGCCATTGTCACTGCTCAATTCTCTGAATGACAGTGGGGAGCTGTCAGCAAGCCGAGTTCCTGGGAGTTGATTGGCTGAGTACAGACAGCCATGCCCCGCAGCCCCACTTCCTGCACACATAGAGTAAAGAATGGGAAGTGAGCTGTCACCTTGTGCTGCCTGCGTGGGGATCTATAGAGAGCTGGGACCCTAGTGAAACACTATGAATGCATGCTGACTGCCCTGCTCCCCCTGGATGGGGTCTGCTCATGGTAAGCAACCTGCTAATCTATTCTCTGGGTCTGACAGGTCATATGTTAAGTGACAGCACCCTCACTCTGATGGGGTGTCCCTACCTACCTCTGATCCACCTTACAGGAACTGATTTTTTTTATTTGCTGTGTACAGGCTGGAAACGCTATAGGATGAGTCTTACATAACTACCCCGCTTGTACTTTGCAGTCCTGGGGGGCTGAAAGGGGGGTTTCACTGCTGTGCTGGTGGGTTATGGAAGTCCTTGCAGGTTGGGCCAAGCATTGAGGAGGTGGCGCCGGGTAATTTCTGCTAAAGCGGAATCCGGAGGACTGGGTTTCCCAGCCCAACCCAACCTCTGCTGCTCCAGGGCTAATTTCTTACCCTCCAGCATCCCCTGTAGTAGTCCCAGCAGCATCACCAGTACCCCAGAGCCCGGATCCACTCTGCTCGGCCTCCAGCATCACCTCCTACATTACATCTAGAGCCAGAACACCCGAGATGGAGACAGACAGCAAGGACCAATATTAAACGGTTTTGTTTTCACTGTTTTTTAAAAATGTGTGCCCCCGTTACATATATGATCCCCCAGCTCAATTCTGTGACCCTCCCAAAGCACCCCCCCCCCCATTATGTATCTGACGCCATGTGTTTTTGGAAGAGTCAAAGCCTTCTCTCCTACATAGTATACTTCTATCCTTCCTATGGTAATAATTTGAAGAAAAAGCTCTACAAGTGATGCAGTATCACACATGTTTGGAATCATTCCAACAAAGCCAGTCTCTAAAAATCTCCTCACGTCCATTTGAGGATTTTGCATATAAAAGATACTTCGTAAATGAATGTCCATCACTCTCCAAAGTCATACGACATGCCATCTTTTTCAGCTCCTCTTTCTTTGTCTTGAAGATTTTCTGGCCACAGTGCTGCATCTTTCCAACCCGTTTCATGCAAATCCATAGGAACAAGACCAGTGGAACCAGGGCCACCATCAGGGGGGTACAGCCATTACAACTGTAAGGGGCCCAGGGGCCCCAGGGGCCCGTCCAGGCCAGGATGGGTCAAGCGGATTCGTGCTTTGCAGTACAGAAACGATCTCACAGTTTCTGCTGTGCCATTGACTCAGACATCGAACTCTTTACTGCCACCTCTGGCTACTATGTGCATGTGCACCCCTCGTGTGACAGTGATCTGCCTGTACTATGCTTCTCAGCAACATGTCAGCTTTGTGAAAATGAGCTGGGACCAGGTAGGAAGCTACAAGTAGGAACAGTGAAGGTAAGGGAAGGGGGCTGTTTGTGTATAGGGAGGGGCCAGAGGCTTGTGTGTGGGTGTGTACAGATTTGAGTATGTGGGGGGCGCTGACATATATACAGGTGTGTGTGTGGGGGGCACTGACATATATACAGGTGTGTGTGGGGGGGGTGCTGACGTATATACAGGTGTGTGTGGGGCTGACATATATATATATATATATATATATATATATATATATATATATATATACAGGTGTGTGTGTGTGTGTGTGGGGTGGCTGACATATATACAGGTGTGTGTGTGTGGGGGCTGACATATATACAGGTGTGTGGGTGGTGCTGACATATATACAGGTGTGTGGGTGGTGCTGACATATATACAGGTGTGTGTGTGGGGGGGACTGACATATATACAGGTGTGTGTGGGGGGGGCTGACATATATACAGGTGTGTGGGGGGCTGCCATATATACAGGTGTGTGTGGGGGGGGTGACATATATACAGGTGTGTGTGGTGGGGCTGATGTATATACAGGTCTGTGAGGGGGGCTGCCATATATACAGGTGTGTGAGTGGGGGGCTGACATATATACAGGTGTGTGTGGGGGGGCTGACATATATACAGTATGGTTGCCACATCATCACTTTATTCCAGGACACATGTTAATTACACAGGTTCTGAGGTTGATTTAATGCAGATGAGGCGCCAAGTGAATTTAATTACCACCTTAATCAGCCACAGAACCTGTGTAATTAACGTGTTTCCGGGATTAAAGGGATGGGGGGGGGGGGGGGGGCAGGTCTAAAGCTGTGTAAGGGACTCAAAATTTTATTATGGCTGCCCTGAGTGGAACTTGAGGCTAAAGAGGAGCTGCATGAAGTTTCTAAATCGCTCAAAATTTCCAAGGGACATGGAGTGGAGAAGGCATCTTCTATACTTGCAGCAGACTGGGTGCATGAGGACATACTTTCCTCAGGTAAAACACTCTTAGTGGAGCAGTTTGGAATTTCAAAGGCAGGCATAACCTCTTCTTGCACATCTTCAGATATAGTGAGCAGGTCACAATGTTGAGAATGGCCCTCAACTGCATCTGACCTAAATTTCATATCTTGTTCTGAGGATGCTTCCGGTTCAACAATATGTTCCTGGTTGGTTTCTGGCTTCCTAAAATAGTGAAAGATTAGATTTCTTCTTTACTTTTTCTTGTTCTTCCTCTCGCTCTTTCCTCTCCTTGCACTTCTGAAATCCAGAGTTGTGCAGATACATTTTTGGATTGACCTGAAACAGGGAGAAAGGATTCTGTTTTTCAATAACTGCAGCCAGAATCCCAAATTTGGGTCATATCTAAGTAAGAATGCCCAAAGGCGCTGGTCAATTCCCTCAATGTGATCATGGGCCCCATTCACTAAAGCATATTGCATGTGGTATTGGGTGACTTGACATATTTTCCTAAAAATTTCCTGAAATTCTAAAATGTCAGTTCACCATCGCTTTATGCAGTATTTACTTCAAAATGCAAAAGTGATAAAACATTCTGTAGATGTTCGGGGTGATTAGACTCTAGTGGTGCATGCGATTTCAGGAACATGTGTCAGTCCAGACTGCATTTTAACCACTTCAATACAGTGCACTTACACCCCATTCCTGCCCAGAGCAATTTTCAGCTTTCAGCGCTCTCACACTTTGAATGACAATTACTCAGTCATGCAACACTGTACCCATATGAAATTTGCGTCCTTTTTTCACTTAAATAGAGCTTTCTTTTGGTGGTATTTAATCACTAGTGGGTTTTTTATTTTTTATGCTATAAATAAAAAAGACCATACATTTTGTGAAAAAAATGCCTTTTTCTTTGTTTCTGTCATAAAATTTTGCAAATTAGTAATTTTTCTTCACAAATTTTGGCCAAAATTTATACTGCTACATAACCCAAATTAGTGTAAATTATTTGGTCTTTGTGAAAGTTATAGAGTCTACAAACTATGGTGCCAGTTACTGAAAATTGATCACATCTGATCACACCTAATGTACTGATGGTCTATCTCATTTCTTGGGACACTAACAAGTCAGGAAAGTACAAATACCCCCTAAATGACCCCTTTTTAGAAAATAGACATTCCAAGGTATTAAGTAAGTAGCATGGTGAATTTTTTTAAGTTGTAATTTTTTCCCACAATCCTTTGCAAAATGAAGATTTTTTTTTTTTTTTTTACAAAATTGTCATATTAACAGGTTATTTCTCTCTCAGAGCATATGCATACAACAAATTACACCCCAAAATACATTCTGCTACTCTTCCCGAGTATGGCAATACCACATGTGTGAGACTTTTACGCAGCCTGGCCACATACAAAGGCCCAACATTGAAGTAGCATCTTCATGCGTTCTACGAGCATAAATAACACATCTCATTTCTCAACCACCATTTACACTTTTGAAGGCCCTGGAGCACCAGAACAATAGAATTGCCCCAAAATGAACCCATTTTGGAAAGAAAACACCCCAACGTATAATCTATGAGGCATAATGAGTCTTTTGAACGGTTCATTTTTTTTCAGAAGTTTGTGGAAAATGTGGAAAAAAATGAAAACGCATTTTTTTTACACAAAGTTGTCCATTTATCAGATATTTCCAACACATAGCATGTACATAGCAAAGATGACACCCCAAAATACATTCTGCTACTCTTCCTGAGTATGGCGATACCACATGTGTGAGACTTTTACACAGCCTGGCCACATACAAAGGCCCAACATTGAAGTAGCATCTCCATGCGTTCTACGAGCATAAATGACACATCTCATTTCTCAACCACCTATTACAATTTTGAAGGCCCTGGAGCACCAGGACAATGGAATTGCCCCCAAAATGACCCCATTTTGGAAAGCAAACACCCCAACGTATAATCTATGAGGCATAATGAGTCTTTTGAACGGTTCATTTTTTTTCAGAAGTTTGTGGAAAATGTGGAAAAAAATGAAAACGCATTTTTTTTTACACAAAGTTGTCCATTTATCAGATATTTCCAACACATAGCATGTACGTAGCAAAGATGACACCCCAAAATACATTCTGCTACTCCTCCTGAGTATAAAGATACCCCTTTTATGAGACTTTTACACAGCCTGGCCACATACAAAGGCCCAACATTGAAGTAGCATCTTCATGTGTTCTACAAGCATAAATGACACATCTAATTTCTCAACCAGCGTTTACACTTTTGAAGGCCCTGGAGCACCAGGACAATGGAATTGCCCCCAAAATGACCCTATTTTGGAAAGAAAACACCCCACCGTATAATCTATGAGGCATAATGAGTCTTTTGAACGGTTCATTTTTTTCCAGAAGTTTTTGAAATATGTGAAAAAAAATTAAAACACATTTTTTTTTACACAAAGTTGTCCATTTATCAGATATTTCCAACACATAGCATGTACGTAGCAAAGATGACACCCCAAAATACATTCTGCTACTCCTCCTGAGTATAACGATACCACATGTGTGAGACCTTTACACAGTCTGGCCACATACAAAGGCCCAATATTGAAGTAGCATCTTCATGCGTTCTACGAGCATAAATGACACATCTCATTTCTTAACCACCGTTTACACTTTTGAAGGCCCTGTAGCACGAGGACAATGGAATTGCCCCCAAAATGACTCCATTTTGGAAAGAAAACACCCCAACGTATAATTTATGAGGCATAATGAGTCTTTTGAACGGTTCATTTTTTTCCAGAAGTTTTTGGAAAATGTGGAAAAAAATGAAAACGCATTTTTTTTTTACACAAAGTTGTCCATTTATCAGATATTTCCAACACATAGCATGTACGTAGCAAAGATGACACCCCAAAATATATTCTGCTACTCCTCCTGAGTATAGAGATACCACATGTGTGAGAGTTTTACACAGCATGGCCACATACAAAGGCCCAACATTGAAGTAGCACCATCAGGCGATCTACGAGCATAAATGACACATCTCATTTCTCAACCACCTATTGCATTTTGGAGCACCAGGACAATGGAATTGCCCCCAAAATGACCCCATTTTGGAAAGCAAACACCCCAACGTATAATCTATGAGGCATGATGAGTCTTTTGAACGGTTCATTTTTTTCCAGAAGTTTTTGGAAAATGTGTTTTGAGTATGGCGATACCACATGTGTGAGACTTTTACACAGCCTGGCCACATACAGAGGCCCAACATCCAAGTAGCACCATCAGGCATTCTAGGAGCATAAATAACATATATAATTTCCTGGCAACCTATCATTTTTTGAAAACCCTTCATATTTCTAACACATAGCATGCACATACCAAGAATTACAATCCAAAATAAATTCTATTGCAGAAAGGGTAAAAAAAAAAGCATTACCTGTGCTTTTAGTAGTATCCACAGAGGAGAGCACTGGTCCAGGCAGCAGGCAGGGATGTGCTTAGTGACAGCAATAGTAACTATCCAGGCAGCAGGCAGGACAGCACAGTCCATAGAAATTGTCCAGGCAGAGGCAGCCAGCACAGCCATAATATTGGTCCTGGTACACTGTTACCTGCAGACACTCATTATTGTACTGCTTTCCAGCCCTTCATAAACATACTGCCTCTTGTTACAGCTAATTATTTGCATAGTCCAGGTAGCGGTGTGATCCATTCATGTGACAGGCAGAGCAGGCTGAGGGCCACAATGAGGTAGGACCTGTGCACAGGAGCACAGGGGTAGAGGCTTCGACCCACCCAAATCTCTATGAAGCCTCCGGACTCCAGACCCTAATCCAGAAATTCTGAAACCCAGAGCAAACGAAAAAAATTGTTTTCTCCATCCGGAAAAACAATTCTGGAGCCCCTCACATATGTGAGACCCCTGTGTACTACAGTAGCAGAGCAACAGATCAGTCCAAGCGGTAGGCAAAAGCATAGTCCATAAAACAGGCCAGGGTCAGTTCACGTGCAAGCAGTCCAAGCGGTAGGCAGTAGCGTAGTTAATAAAACAGGCCAGGGTCAGTTCACATGGAAGCAGTCCAAACGGTAGGCAGAGGCATAGTCACAAAACAGGACAGGGTCAGTTCACGTGGAAGCAGTCCAAACGGTAGGCAGAGGCATAGTCAAAAAACAGGCCAGGGTCAGTTCACATGGAATCAGTGGCATGGTTATTTGGGAAAGAATGGAAAATGGTCAGCACAGATGATGAAAATGGGGAAATGGTTAAAAATATGGGCTAATATTTTAGGGATGTATGATAAAGTTGGAAGCATTCACCAATGCAAAGGCCAGGTTGGGAGGGACACTGGGGACAATGGTAGCTGGTATCTTTTCTAAATCCTTTTTGGTGCACACGCAACATTTTTTTTGCCATCTTCGGCCTGCTTCAGATGGTGGAATGCTGAAGGGGAAGTGGCGCTCATGAAGTCGGCAAACAGCCTCAGAGCGAAGGTCTTCTGGCTGGGGGTGTCTTTGGTGATAGATGAGGGATGTGACAACTTCTTCTATGAATTTTAGGAAGGGGGCGGGGCTTTCAATGGATTTGGTGTAGACTACGTAGGAATTGTAAATGGCCAAATGGATGAAATAAATTGCTACCTTCTTATACCAGAATCGGGACCTCCTTATTGACAAATGGGGCTGAATCATTTGATCATTAAAATCTACCCCCCCCCCATGTAGAGATTATAATCTTGGACACATGTTGGCTTTTCAATGGGAGTGGGACCTCGTCTTCTTTGTACCTCGATTGTAGTGTTGTCATGGATGGTGGATATCATTTGCACGTCCCTCTTATCCTTCCACCTCAAGGCCAGCACTTCGTTGCATCAATGATGCTCTTTCCCCCCTTCGCAGCTTTTTGTTCGCTAAAGATTGTGGGAAGCCCTTTCTATTTTTTCTGGAGGTTCCACAGGCCAGGGTTTTTGAAATGTATAAGTGTTTGAAAAGGGGCCGGCTCGTGTAAAAGTTGTCAACGTTTATGTGATATCCTTTGTTTAGAAGTGGGTATGCCAGGTCCCATACAATCTTTCCAGTTGTGCCCATGTAGGCCGGGCATTAAGCATTAAGCGCATTATCATCTTGTATCGGGACTTGGATATTACGGCAGAATAAATGGGCATGTTGTGGATAGGGTTGGTGGACCAATAGGCATGTCCTTCGTTTTTTTTGTAATCCCCATGTTTAGGGTGAGGTCCATAAACACTTTGGACTCCTCCAAATTCAGATCTCTCCACTCAAAAGGACGGGCATAGGATGATTGGGGGTTGTTGGCAATATATTGCTGGGCATATAAATTTGTCTGGTCCACAATAAATTGCAGCATAGTGTCGGGCAAAAACATATGAAAGAAATCAATCTCTGAGAAATTTTGGGTGTTGGTCTACACACCTGGCAGTGCTGTGAAGGGGGGAATAATTGGTGATGCCGAGTTGGAAGGCAGCCATGTTGGGTTGGCAAGACCATCTGGCATGTATGTAGAGGCCCTGGCTCTTGGGGGGTCTGACACTCCAGTAGTTGGATTGGAATTTCCTGTGCTGGTACTCAGGCGTGATGTGGCAGGACTGGTACTGGGTCTGGGCATTTGTTCCTGGGGCCTATCGCCGGCGGCAGCGCTGGTACTGGGCATTTGTTCCTGGGCCTATCGCCGGTGGCAGCACTGGTACTGGGGCATTTGTTCCCAGGGCCGAACGCTGGCGGAAGCGCTGGTACTGGGCCTGGGAATATAATCCTGGTTTCCAGAGTGCCGTGCCCTTTTGGGAGGGACCCATTCTTCCTACAAATCATTTGCCGATTCACTATTTGGTTCAAATGCCGAATTTGATTCAGAATCAGAATTGGAATCTGATGAGAACTCCCCGTTGCTCTTATCGGTCATGGAGAGGATCTGGAATGCCTCCTCGCTACTGTATACTCTTTTGGACATGACGCGGTGTGACAGGTGGCAGGTGACGGTCACTGATGGGCTGAGCGATGGGTGGCAGCTGACGTTCACTGATCGGTGATGACGGTGTGACAGGCGATGGTCACTGATGGGTGACAGGCCACGGACAGTGACGGGTGATGGCTGGCGGTCACTGATGGGTGACGGGTGATGGCTGGCGGTCACTGATGGGTGATGGCTGGCGGTCACTGATGGGTGACGGGTGATGGCTGGCGGTCACTGATGGGTGACGGCTGGCCGTCACTGATGGGTGATGGCTGGTGGTCACTGATGGGTGACGGGTGATGGCTGGCGGTCACTGATGGGTGACGGGTGATGGCTGGCGGTCACTGATGGGTGACAGGTGATGGCTGGCGGTCACTGATGGGTGACGGGTGATGGCTGGTGGTCACTGATGGGTGATGGCTGGCGGTCACTGATGGGTGACGGGTGATGGCTGGCGGTCACTGATGGGTGACGGGTGATGGCTGGTGGTCACTGATGGGTGATGGGTGATGGCTGGCGGTCACTGATTGGTGACGGGTGATGGCTGGCGGTCACTGATGGGTTACGGGTGATGGCTTGCAGTCACTGATGGGTGACGGGTGATGGCTGATGGGTGACGGGTGACAGGTGCAACGCTGACGGTCACTGATTTGTGACGGGTGACAGGTGCACCGCTGATGGTCACTGATGGGTGACAGGTGCACCGCTGACGGTCACTGATGGCAGTCCCTTATGTGACAGGTGCACTTTATTGGGTGACTGTGGTGACTGTTGGGTGACAGATGACAATTGGGGGGGGCGATGGGACAGGTGTGGTGTTGGTGCAGACACTACAGAACACAGATCGGTAACTCACTGCTTCTGGCTCTTCTCTCCTCACACTGGAAACAGTGTGTGAGGAGAGAAGAGCTGGTAACAGCTAGTTACCACTCTGTGTTTACATTTATGGTCGGCTGTGAATGGATCACAGCCGATTATGTGGGTAAACAGCCGGGCAATGGCTGTTTACTGGCGTCGAGTAGTGTTCCTGGGAATACTCCGCCACGGACGTGCACGCGCAGCGCGCTCGCAATCCTGCACATGCGCCGTGCACAATGGGGTGGACCGATCTGTGATAGGCCGTGACTTCATCACGGCCGATCACGTGGTAAACAGCCAATGGCGAGCGGTGTCTCCGTGACACGCCACCACCGAAGGAACAGGGATGCGTGCACACGATCGCATTCCCTGTTTAAATGGGAGGCCGTCATATGACACCCTCCCACAACGAGAGCCACGCCGCCTGGCTGTCAATTGACAACCGGCGGTCGGCAAGCAGTTAAGGGCATGGCAGCCCACTTATATTTAAAGGAAACAAAATTCAAAAAAATAACAGAAATTTCCCTCGCAGGGGGGTATGCTCATGTTGCCAGCTGCAGCCCCTCTCTTCTAGAGAACATGGGTGCCCTCCTGACAATCATACACAGACATCATCACATAATGCATGTGTTAAATTAGTAATGGTGCAGGCATGCAATGTTGAAGGGATGCAAAAATATATTAGCCAATTTGTATTCTCTACTTTTTAGGATCAATAGTCTCTCAACAGTAATGCATAGAACCCAAAATATATATAAATAAATAACAGCTATTACTGCATCAAACCACCAATATTAAATGATTTGCCAAAAAGTAATCCTAACTATTTTCTATGTCAAGACACTGTGTATCAAACTCCAAAAATATTTATAAATAACCTATATTACCTAAAAATTAGTAATGAAGCAATTAAGGTCTATATCGATGTTCATACCATTGGGCTGTATACTTCCCATTTCATATATTCATTTTGTTTCTTTACAGGAAACTTCCTTCTGTATATCTGTACCTCTCCAATGGGGAGTTATTTTTTCTATCCCACAGAATTTTAATCCACTAGGATCCTGATTGTGTTTATATTTAGACCCCTTTCACACTGGGGCCGCCAGTGCGTTAGCCGTAAAGCTGCACTCATGTCAAACTGACATTAGAAGTATGTATGTAACCTTTGTATATGATATAATAAACATTTTATAAGTCCACTAATCTATTGAATTGCAACCATGTGCTTCATACAAAGTCCCATCCCCTTGTTTTATTGTTACATTGATAGGGATGGAAATACAAGGCCTTACCAGGCCATGATTTCATATAAAGTCCCAAACTCTTTTCCCTTTGTAGTATTTAAGATAGGAGATAAGAGTAACACTAAAACTTATTTCAAAAAGACAGATTGCAACAGCTATATTCCTACATCTAGCTGTCACCATCCTAGATGGTTGTATAATAGACACATAACACAGAGGAGCCAGTTTACTATAAAAAGGACAAACTGTGATAGAGACAGTGACTACATCAATCAGACAGATATGTTAATTGACAGGTTCTCCTCTAATGCTCCGTACACACGGTCGGATTTTCAGACGGAAAATGTGCGATCGGATCGTGTTGTCGGAAATTCTGACCGTGTGTGGGCTCCATCGGACATTTTCCATCGGATTTTCCGACACACAAAGTTTGAGAGCAGGCTATAAAATTTTCCGACAACAAAATCCGATCACGTCAATTCCGACCTGGTGTGGCCAGTTCCGACGCACAAAGTGCCACGCATGCTCAGAAGAAATTCCGAGACGGAACAGCTCGGTCTGGTAAAATTAGCGTTCGCAATGGATACAGCACTTTCGTCGCGGTGCAATGTAAAAAATGGTTTAATACAGCGCACTTCTTCTTCTTTATAATGTGAGAAGAATGAAGTAGTTTGGCTGCTCATATTCACACAGACTTCTCACAAACTTCTTTCTTTATTATTTATCGTGATTCCCTCAATATATTTTGATTTATTTGTCACATCTGACCAAATTTATTTTTTGTTGTTTTATTTTTTGTTTTTATTTTTTTCAAGGCTGTTTTTTTTTTTTGGGGGGGTTGTATTTTTTTCAAGGCTGATCTTTGTTTTATTTTATTTTTAGTTTTACTCCATATTTTTGTGTGTGTTTTGTGTGTCAAGTTACCACAACACCATTGATATCTTGTATTATTTAATCTCAAGGAGATTGTTTGGTGTTGGTGTCCCTTGTTAATTTCACATTGAATTTTTGAAATGTACCTGCCTCCTCACAAACAAAGTGTCCTTTTGAAGGAAAACACACATAGACGAGTATAATTGAAACAAAAATTCCTTTATTAAGGGCTCAGAACCAAACAAAGAGGGAGGCAACGCTGGATAAACATCATAAATTGGTGAAGCCTTGGACCCCCAGGGCACACATCAATTATTTTACTGCAAAATTGGTGGCCTGAGGAGTCCATATCTAAGGGAGTGCAGTCTGGTCCAGAAGTCCCAGAGGTCCAGAAAGCAGCAGATGACATTTATGTCCCCAGGCTCTGGTACTACAAGAGCCTGCATCTTTTGCCAGACCAGACTGGACCCAGGGTCATCACTCTCTGGTCTTCTTTCCACGCTTCCTTCCCGGCTGTGGCTCTGGTGTTTGAGATGTGGCAGGAGGGGGAGTATGAGCTGTAGGAGGAAGAGGAGGAGGAGTAGTAGGACCTGGAGGAGGAGGAGGAGGAGGACTATGTGTGAGGTTACAAATGTGGGTAGCACATGTTATTTGGCCCCTCAACCCCTTATCGAGAGCTTCCAAAATTAAGGACTCACACAGAAGTCATTGGCCCTCCTCCATCTGCATAATTTTGCGGGCAGTTAGGCCAGCAAAGTCCTCCTCCACACTGTGGGGGCTTCTCAGGGCCTCTGTAGCCTTCCAAAAGAGGCCTATGGCAGCCTCCTCCAGGTTACTTCTCTTCCTGCCATTTTGTCTTTGAAGGTGTATGGGAGGGACCTGGATATCGGGCAGCCTGCTTGGCCCGGCCACCTCCTGGCTTAGACTTCCCTGTGTATGAAAAAGGGACATGGTTTTAGTTTTTGCATCATCAATCACAATCATAAATTAGTACTCCAAACTAACATCTAGTTAACATCATTGATTGGACAACCATGAAAATTTAGAGGAATGCTATACCTGGCTCAGGCTGGGCTCCTCCACATGTTGCTGCCTGGAAGGCCTAGGTTGGGCGTCAGAAGCCTCAGTTGGGGGGGAAGGAAGTGTGGAAGGAAGATTGGAGAGTGCTGGCCTGGGTTCAGTCTGGCCTGCCAGAAAATGCAGCCTGTCACAGTACCACAGCCTGGGGACATAAATGTTATCTGCAGCTCCTGATCTCTGGGAATCCTGGACCTTCTTGTGCTCTCTTAGATAAGTGCTCCTCAGGCCACCAATTAGGATCTTCAAATAGGTGATGTTTGCCGTGGGGATCACCGTCTTCACAAATTCCAACAAATTATCCAGCGCTGCCTTCCTCTTTGTTTGGTTCTTATATTCAGGGTGGTTTATCTCCCATAGACAGGGCAGCTCCCTGAACATATCAATGAAGATTGGCATAAAGTCCTTATCTTTCAAGATATCCATTTTCACTGCAAGACACAACACAAGACAAACCCTGATGTCAGCCTAAAGTCTTCTAAACTTGTGCAAATACAGGCCTCAATCTAGAAGCAGTATAGGCCCAATGTTAAATCTTACCTTCGCAATCATGATCAACGCCTCCGTTACTCCTTCCTCCGCTCACAGATCGTGCGTATTACGCATGCGTGTTACGCTTTATAGACACTGTGCATGCGTGAAACTCCGCCCGCCCCTGATGTTCTTTCTAGTCTATTCCTTGCCCCTTCTCGTTCGTCGCAGTGGGGAAGAGCACATGGCGGAGTCAGAGCAGGTGTGTGCTAATTACAGCAATGAGGAGGAGGAGGAGGAAAGCCCGGAGGCAGAAACGTCCCGATCCAGAAGGAGACGATTTAAGGCATCAAATATGTCCTTTGGGGAGATGTTGGAGATGGTTGACATCCTGAAGAAGGCCGACTAAGATGGAAAGTATGGACCTTACCCCAACCCCAATGTCCGAAAGGCCAAGATCATGGCGAAAGTGGTCAAAAGTCTACACCGGAATTTCAGGGGAACGTCGATCGAAAGATCAGCTCAGGAAGCGGTGGTCGGACCTAAAATCAAGAGAGCACGAGCAGTACAGAAAGATCCAGAGAGTGCTGCAAAAAAGTAAGTAGTTGTGCTGTGTTCCTATTCTTGTTATGTTTATTATGTTCGTGCTGCTCCATGTACTTTTCTTAACTGTTATCCAGTTTAAAATGTCAACTTTCATGTTCATGGGCACATTATTCGTTTGTATCAAACATTTTTCTTTCGGCCTATAAAACACCATTGTTTTGACCATATGCATTTGCCCACATTTTTTAGGGCCTACTTGTGTGAAACTAATTTGTTTGTGTAGATGGGTTTGTTACTAGAATGAAATGCAAACTAGATTCTGTGTAAGGAGAGGACACTCAGCAGCTGTTTACACATCTGGACGCTGGAGCACTAGTGTGGGACACAAGAACACCCTTTTTATTAGGGGGCCCACACAGGTGCTCCAGTGTATACTATAGGGGTGACTCCATCTGTGAAGCTTGTACAAAACAGGTAAGTATTGAAGCTTCACGAAGGACAAGAAAAATGCAACATCTTGGAACTCTGCCAAAACAGACAATTGTACCCCACTTCCGAGCAATGTTTCATATTTATAGTTCTGCCATCAAATATCTGTGTGCTAAGTAGACCTATTTTTTTTTACATAGGGGAGAAAAGACTTGGAGGACACCCCTCATCCGAGGAGACCAGAGACCCCCCACCTCAGGAAGAAGGAGAAATCCACCCAAGACAAGCAGAGCAGGAAGAGGAAGACGTGGTGGAAATTGGCACCACAACAGGTGAGTGTCTGCGACCACAGGCCCAGGTAAGAGATGGATGCCGGCATATTTATAATACATGTTGTTTTTTGGTTTCTATCTTTTTAGGTGATCGTGATGTTGTGGATCCAGATACTTTCACCTTGGAAAGTGCACAGATCCTGATCGGGGAGATCATGGGGTGTAATAGGGACTTGGAAAACATCAAGAAAAACATCAATGATTTTCTTCAAAAAATAAAGAACATCATTGATGTTTTAGGGAGAGTTTAAAACCCCTTCAAATCCCTTTGTTTTTTGTGTGCTACAAATTTTTGACATTTTTTGACAAATTTGAGAAAAGCCAAATTTTGAAGAGGCACACAGTGTGTTAACATGTGCTATCTGCCATCACGGGAGATCAATGGACGCGTTTTGGGGGTGCAACCCCTTCCTCAATAATAAAGTAGCTGTGAGGAAGGGGTTGCACCCCCAAAACACGTCCCTTGATCCCCCGTGATGGCAGGTAGCACATGTTAACATTCGTAAATTTGTGTGCATCTTCAAAATTTGTCTTTTCCTGGGGTGACTTCACCCCATCTGAACGCAATATCAAACTCAGTTTGTAAATACTCATATCTGATATTGCCTTTAAGTTCTACCAAAAGTGAACTATGTAAGTTCAAGATTTGTGTCTTTCTTGTTGGTTTTAAACATGCCTGTTTTAATCTTAAATGGACATTTCTACTTTTTCTAATGTGACCCCAAAAATTGTTATACAACAAACATGTTGGTTTGTGTAACGAGCCCCTGCTCGCTCGATTCCACTCTCCGATGGTTCGGTCATCCGATGTTCCAGGACTAGAACTACAGCTATGTGCCGTTCTAATCCAGTTGTGTAGCTCAGAACAAACACCAGGCAGGCTGTATGTAAGTTCAACCAGGAATCTCTTTTATTGCCAAATACAGGTTCTTTTATACAGTAAAAGAGGAGGTGTATACCTCCTGCTCATATTACTCTGAACATACACCTGTGACCAGAAACCTAATTAACATGGGCTAATTAACTAATCCTTTTAGACAGCCTAGATGACTCAGAAATGACATTTAGGCCAGACTGGCCGTCTTGTAGCTCAGAAAACCCAATCAACATTATCACAATAGCAGAGTTAATTAAAACAAACAACAATGGGGATCTAATGACTCTTAGATCCCATACTAGAGACTTATTTACAATACACATTCTAGCAGACAACAGACAGGTAGCTGGAATTGATGACATTAGCATTTAACAGTAGGAGTCCCAACGGTATGAATCAGTCACTATTCTAATATGGCATATACAGGGTCCCCAGAGTCTGTGTGTCCTGGGGGACCAGGACCCGAATCCACAGTAATACCACCTCAAGGATCCCCAGTCATACAGCTCACAAAGAGCACCATTCCCCCAAATGCCAGGGCCCTCGATCGATTGGCAAGAGGCTAGCATTCAGTCCCCTCCAGAAGTCTCTCTCCCGGCTAGGTCTGTCACAGTTTGTTTTAAAAACCTTTTCTAAATGCACATGTGATTGTGCTGGTATTAAAAAGATTGTTAATCAAGAATGTGTGGATTTTTGTCTCAATGCTACAACACTTTTGTGGTGCTGTAATTGGTGTTTTCTGTGACAATGGGTGTTATTTCCTAAGGGCAAATCCACTTTGCACTACAAGTGCAGTTTCAGTGCAGTTTCAAGTGCACTTGTAGTGCAAAGTGTCTTTGCCTTTAGTAAATAACACCCACCAGTGCTTTGTAAGTTTACACAATCACGCCATTTTCAGGGCTCATCACATTTCTGTCAGGGTCAGCTAAAACAAACACAAGCAGTAAATGTCACCAAAGATTTGAGTAGTTATTTGTATTTTTTATTTGAAAAAGGTTTCAGACATTGTCTGGCATATTGATAGCCCCCCTACCCACAAAGTATTCAAGGTATCTTAGCCGGACATCACAGGCACTCAGGGAGGGCAAGCCAGGACGGCCACTTTCAAGCGCCATCAGGGTTGTTTCATTTTGAAGTCCAGCCTCAGGCCCAACTGAGCCATCATAGTTGGCAGAATGTTGCCGTAAAAAGTTGTGTAGAACACAGCACGCCATGATTATATGATTCGGTTTATACTCCGCCATATGTATGGGTGTAAGAAATAGGCAGAACCGGCTGGCCATGATTCCAAACGTGTTCTCCACCACTCTTCTGGCTCTGGCCAGCCGGTAATTAAAAACCCTCTGGTCCGGGGTGAGGGTCCTCATCGGGAATGGCCGCATAAGATGGTCCCCCAGCGCAAATGCTTCATCCGCAACAAAGACGAATGGGAGTCCTTCCACATTGTCTTATGGAGGTGGCAAGTCCAAGCTGCCATTCTGGAGACGCCTGTAGAACTCTGTCTGGGCGGTGACTCCACCATCGGACATCCGTCCACATACAGGAACTCATAAGTAGCCGACACCACTGCCAACATCACAATACTATTGAACCCCTTATAATTATAATAGTACGACCCCGAGTTGGGTGGTGGGATGATGCGGACATGTTTCCCATCAATTGCCCCTCCGCAGTTAGGATGTCCCACCGCTGGGCAAAGTGGGAGGCCACAGTCTGCCATTCCTGTGGTGTGGAAGGAAACTGTGGAGTCAAACAAAAAAATTTAGTCATTTTGCACATAAACAGGGAAAGCAGATTAGACACAAACATTCTTGGCCAACATCAAGATAACATTTATTTGAGGGAGTTTTTAAAGAACAAAGTATAAGGTCCACCTATCATATCCCCCCCTCTCATGGGCCATTTCTAAGATTATAGGGGGGGACTCTTGGACAGGTAACCCTCTCCACTTCATTGAGAAATGAATGCCTAAATAATGGGTATTACTTTGAACAGCCCCTCCTTAGTTACACTATTGGCAGCCCACTGGACAGGTAAGAAGTGTCATAATACAAAGATATAAATACATATTGTACACATTTGAGCACATTTGGACATTCTGCTATTACCTAGCAAGATAATAATAGGATAGAAAAACTTTAAACAGTACCATTTGAAAGTATACAGGCAGGCCCTTGCACTACATGCTTTGGGGAATTCATCCATACATCTGACCACAAAAGAGGTGGGTATAATGTGTATGGGTTTGGCAAAGTCAGCAGATAGATGATTGAGGATAGATAGAGAATTGGTATCAGCTGACTTAGCAGTTGGGGGAAGGGAGGGTTAAAAATGATTTGGAGACCCTCAAAAAAAGCCTCTGGCATTCTGCCTGAATTTAAAACACAAATCACATTTTAAAACATTTTAGGGGGTGTTTGGGGTAAAGCACTACTATTGAGCTGATAAAATACATTGTTAAGTGACTACATGAGGTGAATATAGAGCCAGGAGACCATGCTGGGGAGGTAAGCGAAGGCAAATATGTATGAAGGAGAAAAAAAATAATTACCTAAAAATCCAGCATACATGAGGACAAAGGGGACATTCACAGCATATTACAATCATAGTAATTAGGGAATGAGGAAAGAAATACAATACATTAGCAAACATTAAATACAATAAAATGTGATATTAAAGGATAAAAATCTTACCTTCATATACTCCTTCTGCAGGACCTGGATGATGGCAGAACAGGTCTCTGGGATAATAATTCCCAGAGCCTGGGGGGAGATGCCTGTCGAGAACTTCAAGTCCTGCAGGCTTCTCCCCATCGCCAAGTACCGCAGGGTGGCGACTAGCCATTGCTCCGGAGTGATGGCTTGCCTCATGCAGGTATCCTGCCTGCTAATATAAGGGGTCAGCAAAGCCAAGAAACGGTGAAATACGGGGTTCGTCATCTGGAGAAAGTTCCTGAAATCATCAGGATTATTCTCACGGAGCAAAGGCATGTGACAGAACTGGTCACTCTGGAGCAACCAATTCTTGGTCCAAGAACTCCATCCCACCCGGTTCATGGACTGGACTTTTGTCAAGCTCAGGACCCCAACACCAAGCCCCCTGCACAGCACGAACTCTATGAGGAGTACGTATACGCAACATGGCTAGAAAACGGTCGGCTGCTCAGAACGAAGTAACAGAACGCACTGAAGAACAGCAAGGCCTGTGAAGAGCGACCCTGAAAAACAGTAACAAACGAACAAGAACAGAATGACAAGAGTCACGCGTCACTTGCTGCACGCACTGAAGAGCAGATACAAACAAACAAGCACAAACTGAACAGCAGAAAACGATCTGAAAACCACGAGTCTCAAAAAGCGAGAATCGTTTCTCACCAAACTTTTACTAACATGCGATTAGCAAAAGGAGCCCAAAGGGTGCTGCGCTTGGTTCTGAACTGGCCTTTTCTAGTCTCGTCGTAAGTGGTGTATGTCACCGCGTTCTTGGCGATCAGAAATTCCGACAACTTTGTGCGACCGTGTGTACGCAAAACAAGTTTGAGCCAACATCCGTTGTAAAAAATCCATGGATTTTGTTGTCGGAATGTCCGATCAATGTCCGATCATGTGTACGGGGCATAAGGGTTATGTGAGATCATTCCTATATAAAGAGAGAGAAATGACTTTTGATAAGGACAGAACCTCCCTTTTAAGTAATAAGAAGAAAAAATCATCTTTTTCTAGAAATAAATTTTGTGGGTTCATCACTGATTATAATATAGACTATAATTATCATATAAATAAGTAAATACTAAAGTGCTTATGGATCGTGATACGTGATCATGTGCATCTATGTGTATAGTGCAGTGTATGTATAATTGATGGACAACGTGCAAAATGGTCGTGAGATATACGTGTTGCTCCTCTATTCACACATGCTTCCACATACACCCTCTATTTAAATATAGTGAAAAAAGAAAAAGAAATAATATTCACATGCAGTAAAACAAAAAAATTATTTTTGTGTAAAAGCTGCACCTTTGGTGAGTACTCTGATATCACTTGCTAAAAATTTTTTATATATGGGGTTAAAGGTGCGCTATGTACTCTAAAAATCTCATGCTGAAGTATAAATAATTAATTGAATATAACGTGCTTAAAATAAATACGTACATACATAGACTTAGAATTGCTTAAATAGTAACAATTATAGATCCAAGAAACAATCTTGCAGTTTTGCAGTGTTTTTAAAAAACTGACAGGTCCGCTTGCTAGATGTGCATATAGGTATGAGGTGCAATCAGCTGAAGCTCGGATTGAATAGATACCCCCTTTGCAGATGGAGTTCCACATGCAATAGCACTTTCAATCAGCTCCCTTTTATATTGGAGATCCGCTGTTTGTTTCTCCGATTTTATGTCTCAATCATGCAATATAAACAAAAACATTCATTGCGCAATATGCTTTAAGCCATTAAATGGAAGAAACTGAGTGCACTCACATATGGATCAAGCCAGTATTGGCGCATAGAGCAGTCAGCTTTTCCACCGGTAATCTCCTCCTTGCGCTGTATTGCGAGTGACACTTTAGCACTATGGATGATGTCACTAGGCTCCTCCTGACGCGTTGCGTCACATGTCACGTGACTTTATCAAGGGTATAAATTATCGTATATACTCGAGTATAGGCAGGCCCAAATATAAGCTGAGGCACCTAATTTTACCACAAAAAACTGGGAAAACGTATTGACTCGAGTATAAGCCTAGGGTGGGAAATACAGCTACTGGGTAAATAATGCCCATCTGGAGCCTCACTGTGCCCATTTGCAGCCTCACTGTACTCATTTGCAGCCTCAATGTGCTCATCTGCAGCCTCACTGTGCCCATTTGCAGCCTCACTGTGCCCAGCTGCAGCTATACCTGTGATAACTAAAACAGCGCGCGTCTCCTGCTGTGTCATGCAGTCTGTTCAGCGGCCGTCCATTGTAACAAAGCCCCGCCTCCTCCTTATCCGTGATAGATGAAACACTGATATGATGCTGGGAAACTGTATCAGTGTTTCGTCTATCACGGACGAGGAGGAGGCGGGGCTTGGTTACAATGGAACAGACTACATGACACAGCAGGAGACACCCCCTGTTTTAGTAATCACAGGTACAGCTGCAGATGGACACCCTCACTCGAGTATAAGCCTGGGGGGGGGTTTCAGGCTAAAAAATTTGCTGGAAAACTCGGCTTATACTTGAGTATATACTGTAACCAAAAAAATGATAAAGAAATATTGGCCCATTGTATTAAAAGATGAGACTTTTAAGAAGATTTTACCTATCCAGCCCCAATTTATTTATAGAAAAAATAGATCTTGTCTTGTCATAGAACCTCCCCGAACCCCAAAAATGTTTTTTGAAATTAAAGGCTTTCACAGATGCATAGTTACATAGTAGGTGAGGTTGAAAGAAGACACGAGTCCATCAAGTCCAACCTATGTGTGTGATTACATGTCAGTATTACATTGTATATCCCTGTATGTTGCAGTCGTTTAGATGCTTATCTAATAGTTTCTTGAAACTATCAATGCCCCTTGCTGAGACCACCGCCTGTGGAAGGGAATTCCACATCCTTGCCGCCTTACAGTAAAGAACCCTTTAAGGTTAAACATCTTTTCTTCTAATTTTAATGAGTGGCCACGAGTCTTGTTAAACTCCCTTCTGTGAAAAAGTTTTATCCCTATTGTGGGGTCACCAGTATGGTATTTGTATATTGAAATCATATCCCCTCTCAAGCGTCTTTTCGCAACCTTTCCTCATAACTAATATCCTCCAGACCCTTTATTAGCTTTGTTGCCCTTCTTTGTACTCGCTCCATTTCCAGTACATCCTTCCTGAGGACTGGTGCCCAGAACTGGACAGCATACTCTAGGTGCGGCCGGACCAGTCTTGGAGAGCGGGAGAATTATCGTTTTATCTCTGGCGTTGATCCCCTTTTTATTGCGTGCCAATATTCTGTTTGCTTTGTTAGCTGCAGCTTGGCATTGCATGCCATTGCTGAGCCTATCATCTACTAGGACCCCCGGGTCCTTTTCCATCCTAGATTCCCCCAGAGGTTCTCCCCCCAGTGTATAGATTGCATTCATATTTTTGCCACCCAAATGCATTATTTTACATTTTTTTCCATTGAACCTCATTTGCCATGTAGTTGCCCACCCCATTGATTTGTTCAGATCTTTTTGCAAGGTTTCTAAATCCTGCAGAGAGGTTATTGCCCTGCTTAGCTTAGTATCGTCCGCAAATACAGAGATTGAACTGTTTACCCCATTCTCCAGGTCAACCCCACTACCCACCCCTGACCATTCCGAGTACTCCCCATTTATCACCACCCTCTGAACTCACCCTTGTAGCCAGTTTTCAATCCATGTACTCACCCTATGGTCCATGCCAACAGACCTTATTTTGTACAGTAAACCTTTATGGGGAACTGTGTCAAATGCTTTTGCAAAATCCAGACACACCACATCTATGGGCCTTCCTTTATCTAGCTGGCAACTCACCTCCTAGAAGGTTAGTAGATTGGTTTGGCAAGAACGATTCTTCATGAATCCACGCTGATCTCTGCTAATGATACCGTTCTCATTACTAAAATCTTGTATATAGTCCCTTATCATCCCCTCCAAGAGTTTACATACTATTGATGTCAGGCTAACTGGTCTGTAATTCACAGGGGTGTATTTTGGGCCCTTTTTAAATATTGGTGCTACATTGGCTTTTCTTCAATCAGCAGGTACCATTCCAATCAGTAGACTGTCAGTAAACATTAGGAACAATGGTCTGACAATTACTTGACTGAGTTCCCTAAGTACTCTCGGGTGCAAGCCATCTGGTCCCGGCGATTTATTAATGTTAAGTTTCTCAAGTCTAATTTTAATTCTGTCCTCTGTTAACCATGGAGGTGCTTCCTGTGATGTGTCATTAGGATAAACACTGCAGTTTTGGTTACTGAAGCCCCTTGATTCCCTCATGGAGACTGAGGAGAAGAATAAATTAAATACCTTCGCCATCTCCCCATCCTTTGTAACCAGATGTCCTTCCTCATTCTTTATGGGGCCAATATGGTCTGTACTCCCTTTTTTACTGTTTACATACTTAAAAAAATCTTGGGATTTTTTTTGCATTCCTCCGCTATGTGTCTTTCATGTTCTATTTTAGCCGTCCTTATTGCACCCTTACATTTCTTGTGGCATTCTTTATAATGTCTGAATGCTGATGATGATCCCTCAACCTTGTATTTTTTGAAGGCCTTCTCCTTTGCTTTTATATGCATTTTTACATATAAGTTAAGCCATCCAGGACTTTTGTTTGCTCTTTTAAATTTATTACCCAATGGGATGCATTTGCTAATGCCCTTATTTAATATGCTCTTAAAGCAAACCCATCTCTCCTCTGTGTTCTTTGTTCCTAAGATTTTATCCCAATTTATGCCTTCTAGCAAGGTTTGTAGTTTAGGGAAGTTGGTTCTTTTGAAATTCAGTGTCTTTGTATTCCCCTTATGTTTCCTATTTGTGTGATTTATACTGAAGCCAATTGACCTGTGATCGTTGTTACCTAAATTGCCCCGTATTTCCACATCTGTGATCCGGTCTGTATTGTTGGTAATCAGTAGATCCAGTAAAGCTTTATTTCTAGTTGGTGCGTCTAACATCTGACCCATAAAATTGTCCTGCAAGACATTTAGGAACTGGCGAGCCTTAGATGAATGTGCGGTTCCCTCCGCCCGTTATGTCTGGATAATTAAAATCCCCCATTATGATAACACTTCCCATCCTTTTTTTTTGTTTCCACAATCAAAAGGTTTTGTTGAAGCAAAAGCATACATTAGACATTTATATACATGAATCGAAAAATTGAAGGTAACAAATGTCAGCTTACATATGAAGGAATCACAATAAACAAAAATGTGTTTACGATGGATTGGTGATAAATGGAGTCATGGGGGTTAAAACATAAGATATAATGGGGAGGTTAAGGTATGGGAGGGGGGAGGAGGGTAAGGCAAGGAATTAGGGGAGGGAGGAGGGAGGGGGGGAGGGAAGGGCGGGGTAGGAGTTGGGGGGAGGCAATAATAATGATCTTAATAGCATATAATTAACAATGCAAACTTACATAAGTGAGCAGTGAAATGAGTTTCTGAGCTATTCTATCTTCTCAGGACAAGTTTACAGAACAAAGTTTAATCATCAATAGTATGTCATTCAGTGAGTAGTTGGTATTTTTTTATTATTTTTTTAATTTTATTTAAGGTATTTATATAGCGCCGTCAATTTACGCAGCGCTTTACATATACATTCACATCAGTCCCTACCCTCAAGGAGCTTACAATCTAAGGTCCCTAACTCACATTCATACATACTAGGGCCAATTTAGACAGGATCCAATTAACCTTCTAGCGTGTCTTTGAAGTGTGGGAGGAAACCGGAGTACGCAGAGGAAACCCACGCAGGCACAGGGAGAACATGCAAACTCCAGGCAGGTAGTGTCGTGGTCGGGATTCGAACCAGTGACCCTTCTTACTGCTAGTGAGAGTGCTACCCACTACACCACTGTGGTATTCAGATGAGAAAGTGAATAACAGCCTCGGTTGCCAGGTCTTGTTAAAATTATTGCTGTTTTCTCTTTTCATGGCCACTATTTCCTCTATTTTATATATGTAGTGTATCCTGTCCAACCAATCCCTGACCTGTGGTACTTGTGTGGATTTCCAATATAGAGGGATAAGAGTTTTGGCTGCTAGTAATAAGTGTCTGGTAAGTGATTGCTTGTACTTACTCAAGGTAAGAGGGTTAATGTTAATCAAACAAGCAGCAGCATTAAGATCTATTCCAGTTTCAGTGATGCATTTGATCCACTTTTTAATTTCTTCCCAAAAGGCATGGATTGGGGGATATTCCCATCCTTGTTGCTAATCCAAATTGTGATAGGAGATCGGTCTCCCCTTCCTCCCTCAGGTTAGGGGGCCTATAGCATACTCCCAGTGTTATTTTGCCCTTAGCTTCATCCCTTTGGAGCTCTACCCATAAGGATTCCAACCCCCCCCCCAGCTCCCTTAGTGATGTCATCTCTCACATTCACTTGTACATTATTCTTGATATATAGGCATACCCCTCCCCCTTTTTTGCCCTCACTATCCTTGAGATAAAGGGTATACCCTTGAATATTTGCCAGCCAGTCAAGAGAGCTGTTAAGCCAGGTCTCTGAAATTCCCACAAAATCCAAATCCTCCTTGTACAACAGTATCTTTAGTTCACCCATCTTGTCCGCCAGGCTCCTGGCATTGGTGAACATTCCACGTAGTTTAGACTGGTCGAATATTATCCTCTTATTGGGTTTTCCGAGATTGCAACTAGGACTTGCTACTATACTTACCTTGGGTTTAAGTGCTTTGGTCAACCTACCACTAATGCTCCCAATACTACCCTCTGGAATATGTTCTGCACTGACTATCTCTGGACCATCCCCCCATCACATATTTTAGAAACCCCTCTAACTTTTTGGCCATCTTCATTCCCAGCTGATCTGTACCCTCCTCATTTAGATGCAGTCTGTCCCTTCTATAGTACTGGTTATCGACTGAGAAGTCAGTCCAGTCCTCCAGGAACCCAAACCCCTCCTTACTACACCAGCTCTTCAGCCATTTGTTTACTTCCCTAATCTCCCTCTGCCTTTCTGGTGCAGCTCGATGTACCGGTAATATTCCTGAGAATACTACCTTGGAGGTCCTTTTCCTTAATTTAGCTCCTAAGTCCCTAAAATCGTTCTTTAGGACACTTTGTCATTGGTGCCAACGTGCATCATGACAGCTGGGTCTTCCCCAGCCCCTCCCAGTAATCTGTCCACCAGATCCGTGATGTGCCAAACCCGAGAGCCTGGTAGACAACATACTGTTCAGTGCTTCAGGTCTTTGTTATAGATTGGCCTCTCTGTCCTTCTAAGAATTGAGTCCCCTACCACCAGAATCTGTCTTTCCTTTCCCTTGGCTTCCCCCCACTCTCAATGGAGGAGTTCTTCCCCCGGCAGCTAGGAGAGTCCTTCAGCTCCAGCAGGGCTGGTCGCTGACTGGTTTCACCAATGTCACTCAATGGAGTGTACTTATTGGGATGCTCCAGCCCTGGATCGGCCTCCCTGGCACTTTCCCCTCTACCCTTCCTGACTGTCACCCATCTACTCTTTGCTAGTGCCTGCACCTCTTTGTCTCCACCCACCTCTGTGCTATCCCCTGCCGACAACTGCCGTATACGTTCCTGGCTCTCATTTAGTATGGAGGGACTTCTCAGTGCTGACAGTTGTTTCCCCAGATTCAGAACCTGGGCTTCCAGGGAAACAATGCGCTTACATTTTGCACAGCAGTATTCACCCTCGATCGGATGATCAAGGAACGCATACATGTAGCAAGATGTACAACAAGTCACCTCTCCACACCCGCCGGGCATCGTACCTATTAAATTTAATGAGGATTGGTGATTATACCCTGTCCAAATTACCTAACAACTAGCTTCCTGACACTAATACTCAAGACAATACACAGGTACTCGCAGACCACTCGCAGAACTACATGCACTCGCAGAGCTATGTGAAGAACTACGTGCACTTGCAGAACTATGTGCAGAACTACGTGCACTAGCAGACCACTCGCAAAACTATGTGCACTTGCAGAACTACGTGCACTCGCAGACCACTCGCAGAACTACGTGCACTCACAGACCACTCGCAGAACTACGTGCACTCGCAGAACTACATACACTCACAGACCACTCGCAGAACTACGTGCACTCGCGGAGCTACGTGCACTCGCAGACCACTCGCAGAACTACGTGCACTCACAGACCACGTGCAGAACTACATGCACTCACAGAACTACATCCACTCGCAGACCACTCGCAGAACTATGTGCACTCGCAGAACTACCTGCACTCACAGACCACTTGCAGAACTACGTGCACTCGCAGAACTACGTGCACTCGCAGACCACTCGCAGAACTATGTGCACTTGCAGAACTACGTGCACTCGCAGACCACTCACAGAACTATGTGCACTCGCAGAACTACGTGCACTCACAGACCACTCACAGACCTACATGCACTCACAGAACTACATACACTCGCAGACCATTCGCAGAATACGTGCACTCACAACACACAAGTATACAGTACACAATACACAAGTACTAATGATCCACACACACTACTCAGACAACACTCAGGTAAATGCAACAGGTGTAAAGCCTGTAAACATACTAAAAGAGAGAAGACATTTCTATTGTGGAAGCTTGATATATTAGTTAGCACAAGGTTTTAGAGATAACTGCTATTAAATTGATTAAGTATGTTTGACATTTCAATGATACATTCCACTGCCCCGCGAGGACGTCTATCGATGAAACGTACGTAGGGTGAGCTGCTGGAGGCATTGTTACCACGTCACATTTGATGTCTACTCGTGGGTTCGTGAGATCCGAAGAGACACATATTATCAATGCCTGTTTTACCAGTGTCGGGAGACACTTTTAAATGTGAGTGCTATGTGGTTTCAATAAATAAGTAAACTTTTTTAAAGGATTTTATGCTATGCTGTGCTTTCTTTATTTTCCAATCATACCTCTCTGGAGAGATTGATCATACACTGTGGAGGAGAAGCGGGAGTGGATATCTTTTAGGCTCTTGTAGATCATTACACTTTGAAAAGGAAAAGGAATTGCCTGCTGGAGGTCTGGATTGACTGCGATCTACCACAGACCTGCAGAGTATTGCATCCTGTTAAGGGAAAAAGCATACTTGTTGGTTTTCTTTTACCAGCCACTAACATTGGTGTGTGATTTCGATCATAAGACTGAGTTGATAAGGTCAGCCTCTCTTATATCTCCAGCCCTGAACCCACTGAAGATGAGACAGAGGCAGTTGAGGAACAGGCCTGACACGAGTGCCTGATGTTGATGATTCCGGGCCAGCAGCTTGTCAGGACTCTGGAGGCTGGAACATGCAGCGGTGTGCAGAGCTGGAACAGAAGACAGCCAGGCAGGCACTTGGAGTTTAACAGAAGCCAGGGTCATAGGCAGAAGCAGAGTCTCAGGAATAGGTGGGGTCATCAGCAGGCAGGCATCGAGATACCAAGTAATTAGCAGAGTCAGGGTCAGGAATGGAGCTGGGTCAGAGGTATACAGCAAGACAGTAACAGGATACACAGCCAAGGTCAAGGAACATGCCAGGTCAGCAATAAGAAGAGCATACAGGATCAGTCAGAATACAGGACACAGCTGAAGATCAGTCAGCAAGAAATAGGAGACTGGGCTCCCTTTAAATAACTTGTCTGGTGCCAAAAGGAATTGTGCCCGCGCGTGTGCATGTCTGTTAGCCGTTCTTCAGGACAAACCATGCACCTGCGCAAATTTATGTGCCAGATATCTCTCAGGGATTCCCTGACATTGCCCTCCCTTAGGGGCAGCCTCCGGATGCCCACTAGAGACCATTTTTCAGGGTGAAGTTGGAGGTAAGCTTGTATCAACCGAGGAGCATGGACATTAGTGGCTGGTTCCCAGGAGTTATCTTCAGGACTATATACTTTCTATTAAATTAGGAACTGGGTCAGACCTCCCCTCCTTTTACAGTCCACAATAGCTTCTAACTCGTATTCCTCGTTACCTTCGATCAATAACGAATCAGGAGTTTCAGAGCCTTGATCCGAAAAGGGGTTAGAAACAGTTGGCTTGAACAGAGAAACGTGAAACACAGGATGAATCTTCAGATTACTCGGTAAAGATAAAAATAAATGTAAATGAAGAAAGAAAAAAGTCCAATCCAGGTGGAAAATCTTCAATCACCGGACAGAAAGGAAAAAATAGGATTCCTTGTGAAGAAAGTGGGAAAGTCCTTCAGATGTTAAGTGACAATTCCTCCACCAAATAAGCCCAGATACGCTTACCAGAAATGGTGGACCTCCCTATCACAGAAGGTCAGCTAGTCTGTGACATTGGAATGTGACAAAGGAAGGAGTTTACCAGCTGACCTCATTACCTCACACTCTGCATTTTCCCTCCCTCCTTCCAGCAGATCTTTACCACCCCTCTTCAGGTCTCCCCCTCTGTCACTGGATTTCACTGCTGGATGGGAGGTCCAGGTACTGGGATCGAGGACCGCTCAAGCCTTATAGGAGGTTTGCAACATCCCTGTGGGGATACACGCACTTCTGACCTTCTGTGATAGGGAGGTCCACTATTTCTGGTAAGCGTATCTAGGCTTATTTGGTAGAGGAATTGTCACTTAACATCGGAGGGACTTTCCCACTTTCTTCACGAGGGATCCTATTTTTTCCTTTCTGTCCGGGGATTGGAGATTTTCCACCTGGATTGGACTTTTTTCTTTCTTCATTTACATTTATTTTTATGCGCTGCACTTACCTTTGGTTTTTTGATTATCTGCTAGGTATATGTGATTGCCTATAATGTTCAGCTTGCATTTCTTATGTCCTTTTAGTGTGTTTGCGCTGATTGTTCTTTTGTTTTTTACTCAGTAAAGATAATTCAAAAGCCACAGAATTGATCTTTTTCTTAATTAAAAAAGGACCCAAGTATCCTGGGCCAAGCTTTTTTGAGGGACACTTCAGCTTTAAAGTGGATGTAAACCCACTCTCATCCTTTCTAAACTACTTCCATAGTGGTTATCTATAAGGATAAACATATCTCCCGCATGTATTCTTACCTTTAAAATGTCTCCCCTCTCTCTGAGACCCGAAAAACTGCAGATTCTGTGGGCAGGTTGTCTGGAGCTTGATGTATGGAGTCGTCATGTCAGTAGACTCCCCGCCCACCTCTACACTCCGCTTGGTCAGGCATTGATATTTCTTACACTGAACTTCTGCTGGTTTTGTGGATTATGCCCCATGATCACTAACATCCAGTCAAAACCCAGGAAAATCACCACATGACTTCAGCATGCCCAATCATGCTGAGGTATGGAGCAGCCAATCCTGGGAGAGCTGGAGAAGAAAGGAGGGGGGATGGGAAGTACACAGAATGCCTTTGTCACACTCGTGCATGAGATATGTAAATCACCTGTCACTCACAGCAAGGGGGAGAAACAGACTCCTATTTCTCTGTCTGACCATTTTTATCTCACTGAAAAAAGATAAGAGGACTGCTCAGAGCTGGATTAACTATTCATGGCAAGACTGGGCACAGATGACATGAAATCCTATACTGTATAAGGTACAAGCCTTAATTAAAAAAAAAATCGGGTTTACACCCGCTTTAAATTTGCTGAGGACAACCAAACCCTGTCCCCTGGTTTCAAATTTAAATTCCCTCTCCTCTTCCTATCAAAATGTTTTTTTTATTACCTGCCTGTGTCTATATGGTTTCTCGCAAGAGCTGGTTGTTAGTATTGAGAAAGTTCAGTCTCTCTTGTACAGCTGGTACAGCAGATTCTGTGGGTACATCACACAGGAAGGAAGGGTGACATCCATAATTGGCATAAAAGGGTGACTGCTTGATGGCAGAATGAACTGAGTTATTATATGCAAATTCTGTCAAAGGAAGGAGGAGCACCCAATTGTCTTGTGAAAAGGATAAAAATCTCAAATATTACTTGAAAGTTTGGTTTATCCTCTCGGTCTGTCCATTTGTCTGTAGATGGTAAGCAGAAGATAGACAAAGTTCAATGTTCAATACTTCACACAGGGCCTTCCAAAATTTGGAGGTGAACTGGACCCCACGATCAGAAATAATACTGTCTGAAATGCCATGTAGCCTTACGACCTCCCTGATGAATGCAGAAGCAGTTTCAGGGGCAGAGGGGGTTCCTTTCAAGGGTATAAAATGTGCCATTTTCGAAAGACGGTGAATTATGACAAAGATAGGGGTGAATCCTTCAGATGGAGGAAG
Organism: Aquarana catesbeiana; assembly: GCF_042186555.1. Classification (NCBI taxonomy): domain Eukaryota; kingdom Metazoa; phylum Chordata; class Amphibia; order Anura; family Ranidae; genus Aquarana; species Aquarana catesbeiana. Next base: position 141,751,367 of record NC_133335.1, on the reverse strand, counting down.
TTCCACAATAAAGTCCATGGAAATCATATTCCATGGCTTTTCAGGTACTGGAAGGGATTCCAACAGGCCCCAGGTCTTGGCACGTGCTACTGCACGTACACGCGCCTGTCACCAAACTGGCGCCAAACGGCCTATTTAAATGGAGCTTCAGTGCTGACTGATTGCTGCTTGGTCCACTGTGTTTGTGTATGTTCTTGATTCCTGTGTTTGATTTCTGATCCTGATCTGGCTTGCTCCCGATTATTCTTGCCTGCTACCTGCTCCGACCCCTGGCTTATCTGGGCCTCCATCTCTGCCTGCTGCTCCTGTTAATTCTGCATCTGTTCCCAACCCTGCCTGTGACTACGCTGCTGCCGATAATGCCTGATCTGCCCGCCCGTTACCAACCCGGCTCGCCAGACTCTGCTTCCAGACTGCTACAGCTCCTTCAGTCCAGCTCAGTATCTTCAGGTCCCTGCTTCCTGTTCGTGTATCCACAGTCTGTCATCTGCCAAGTCTGCCAGCCTGTCTGCTATCTCATCCTGGCTGCTACCAGCCAATCCTGGCTTCCTTCCCATGGGTTCCTGGCTACTACCCATACAGACTACTGGACTGATCCTAGGCGCTCTTCCCCGCTGTGCTCCAGTGGCTGCTGTCTCACCATTAGTGGCCCTCGAGCCGGAGCTGTACAAGAGGCCTTCTTCCGCAAGTCAGGCTCACCAACCAGGTACATGACATTGGCTGGCAAAATAGTGTCAGGTTCAGAAGGTGGGACTGATTCTGGTAACATGCGTGAGAGTGCATCAGGTTTACTGTTCTTGGATCCGGGACGAAAAGTCAAATGGATTACAAAATGGGAAAAACTGTGCCCACCTTGCTTGTCGAGGTCTTAATCATCTAGAAGTTCTTAAAGCAGAGTTCCATCCAAAAATGGAACTTCTATTGTCTGGGTTACTCCCCCCCTCTGGTGTCACATTTGGCACCTTTCAAGGGGGAGGGGGGAGCAGATACCAGTCGAATACAGGAATTTGCTCCCACTTCCAGTGAAAGATCACTGCAGTATCTGCGGCGATCTACCCCATGTCTGGCCCCCCTCCGTCCCCCCGCTGTCTTCTGGGAGACACACAGGTCCCAGAAGACAGCAGGGACCACTCAGCATGCGCAGCGCGACTCACACATGCGCAGCAGGGAACCAGGCTGTTAAGCCGTAAGGCTTCACTTCCTGATTCCCTTACTAGCAATGCTGGCGCCTCCACCCTGAGCTAAGGGACAGGTCTGCTATGAGTGAGAATATCACAGGGGGCCTGGACAGGTAATTATCCTTATTTTAAAAGTCAGCAGCTGCAGTATTTGAAGCTGCTGACTGTTATTTATTTATTTTTTTTAGGCGGAACTTCGCTTTAAGTACTCCACATTCTTATGGTCTGTGAAAATAAGAATAGGGTGAGCAGCTCCCCCCAGCAAATAGCGCCATTCCTCCAGGGTAGCCTTAATAACTAACAGTTCTCGATCCCCCACATCGTAATTTCTTTTGGAAGAACTTAGTTTCCTGGAGAAAAAGGCCATAGGATGGAGTAAAGATTAGCCCCTTGTCGTTGGGATAGTATAGCCTCAACTGCACTTTTAGAAGCGTTTAAAATAGGGGCAGAGGTGAACAGAGTCTTTAATTGTTCAAAAGTAACTTGCATCTCAGGGGTCCACTTGAATGGAATATGTTGCTTGGTCAACTGTGTAACTGGTGCAATGATACTGGAAAAGTTCTTAATAAACTTCCTATAAAAGTTGGCAAACCCCACAAAGCATTGTACTGCTTTCTTGTCCTCCGGAGCAGGCTATTGCAGTACAGTAGCAACCTTTTGCAGGTCCATAGCAATGCCATCAGCAGAAAAGATAAGTCCCAGGAATTAAATAGGCTGTCTTTTGAACTCGCATTTCTCAGCTTTTGCATAGAGATGGTGTTGACGAAGTCTATCTAGTACCTTCTTGACATGACTCCTGTGAAGGTCTAGTGAGCTTGAGAATACGAGGATGTCATCCAGATAAACAATAATAAACAAGTCAAGATAGTCCCGAAATATGTAGTTGACAAGATGTTAAAACGTGACGGGGGCATTACAGAGACCGAGCGGCATGACTAGGTATTCAAAGTGTCCAAAGCTCTTTTGAAATGCTGTCTTCCATTCATCCCTCGCCATCTCTGGAACAACTCAGGAATCAAAGGAAGTGGGTAGCGATACTTGACAGTTATTTTGTTAAGGTCGCAACAGTCCACGCAGGGCCTGAGAGTACGATCTTTTTCTCCACAAAGAAGATGCCACCTCCTGCTGATGATGTGGAAGGTCAAATAAATCCTTTCTCCAAGCTTTCATCAATATAATTGCGGAGGGTTTCTAATTCAAGTTCCGAGAGAGGGTAGATTCGGCCAAAAGGTATTTCTGCCCCAGGCAGCAGTTCAATAGGGCAATCATAAGTCCAATGAGGAGGGAGAGTATCCGCATTCTTTTTATTGAAAACATCTAAATATTCATGGTAAACTGCAGGGAATTGTTTTGACACTTCTAGATCAGGCTGGATAGCTAGGAGAGGGGTAACAGTATGTGACTCATGTGAAACACAATGAACTTGGCAGTAAGGTGACGGGAAGAGGATCTCACTTGTAAGCCAATTGATGCTGGGGTTATGTGCCCTCAGCCAAGGCATACCCAGAATGATGGGGAACATGGGTGATGTAATGACATCTAAGCGTAGAAAATCTTGATGGCCAGAGGAGTAAAGACAAAGGATTGGAGCAGTCTCTTGTGTCACCAGGCCAGACTTAATACCGGAACCATCAGCTAAACAACAAACCCCCTTTCCCTAGTACAGACGTGAAGATTGTGTTGGGCTTCAAAATCAGAATCCACAAAGCAGCTACAGGCGCCAGAGTCAATAATCACAGCAACAGAAACAGCCCTTTGAGCAAGTCTCAGGTGACCTAGGAAGGTGGGGTGTATTTGATCAGTCCCAGGTGGATGCATTGTGTGTGTATCCAATTAGTAGAGGACTTGCGTGGTCTCACTGGACAGGTCTGTAGATAGTGACCGGCATCGCCACAGTAGAGGCAACGGTTAGAACAATGACATTGGAGGCGTTCAGCTGTGGACAGGGAGGGTCTCCAAAAACTCTTTTGTGAGGAGCCCCTAGGTGCCCTTGTTGTTTTACCAGTGATACAGGAAATGGTACTTTCAGGTCCTGGGTGGACCTAAAGAACCTCTGCTGGTTTTCTCAGACTGCCGCTCTCGGAACCGTCGGTCAATATGGATGACGAGATTAACCAGGTCCTCTAAAGCTGTTGGAACCCCACTCTGGCAAGTTCATCTTTTAGAGCATCCGATAAACCGAGGCGAAACTGGTAATGGAGAGCTAATACGTTTCACTGGGTTTTAGTACTCTATAGACAAAAGTCAGTCACATAATCCTCTACGGGCCTTTGGCCCTGCTGCAATTTGCTGAGCATTAGTTCTGCAGTCTGACAATGGAAAGAATCAGCGTATAGCTGAGACATGGCAGAAAAAAAGAGTCCATAGATACCAGAGCTGGGTCTTGATACTCATGAAGGTGATAAGCCCAGAATTGGGGCTCATCCAGAAGAAGGGAGATAATGAATCCCACCTTAACATCTTGTGTAGAGAAAGTTCAAGGCAGAAGAGAAAAATACAATTCACAAGAGTTAAGGAACATCTGAGATTTCCTGCGATCTCCAGAGAAGCGCTCAGGGATGGGCACTCGGGGTTCAGGTGGAAAAAAGGCCCCGGAGGGAGGAGCCGGATGTGGGCGGCTCGCTGGATGCGATGCTAAGCTCGGGAGGCTTGTGATCCCCTCCCTGAGACGCCGGCTCCTGCCTAGGTAGGGCCGCTGCATACCTCTCTCCTCCCGTCTCCCGACCCGCTACCCCCTGGTGAGGCCGCTCCGCTGTGGCTACACCGACTGCCTGTGACACACCACAGCGATCACCGCTCCACTGCTCCACCGTCTCCATACCCGTTCCCTCCCCCTGACGCGGGAGCCGTTGCCGTGGTGACGCCGCGCGGCTCGAGGTAAGGAACAGAGTAGCAATAACAGAAGCAGAGCATCCGTCCCCGGTCTTCCTAGCCTCAGCCCGACCACCCTGCCTGGGTTGAGGAGATACAGGCTACAGCCAAACAAGATCAGGCAGAGGGGTAAAAAAAAAAAAAAAAAAGGTATGGTGAAATAAAGAAAAGCTCAAAGAGGAAAGGACAGAGCTGGGCAATCAAACCAAAGGAAGGGGTAAGTGCTTGACACCCGGTTAGGGTATAATGGATGGAAAGAGACGACAGAAGAGATTGGGCAAGTAATTTAAAGAACTTTAAGTACTTAAGTTTATGCTAAACTCTGTTGGATTGCTCTGCATCATAGTTTTGGGTTTTCAACTGTGTTTTCAACTGCTAGAGGGGTCTGCGTGTTAACTGCTATATGCGACTCTATATGCGACTCATTATAAAAGACTTTCTGTGAAAAGCTGCTACACGCACCTGGGACTTCCTGCACACAGAGCCTGAAGTTTCACTGTGTTCAGTTGCCTCTTGCTTCTTTTTTCTGGCTGTGCTTTAGGTGTACATCTATAGGAGAAGTAATAAGCTCTTTGCAATGAGTCTAAGGATTGTATTATAGCCACCGTGGGGGGGAGCTGGCTAGTAAAAGTAATATTCGGAACTACAAAACTGCAAATACTGACAGCCCAGGAGGTCAACGGCTTGCTTTAGACTCTTCGCCTCATGTTAGAGTAAAAGTGGGGTTATCGAATTGTGAAGTTTAAAGCTATTCATTGCACTGATTACCAAGGGTCACTTGGGCCATTTGGGGTATCTGTCAGCCTGGTCCGGAAAAAAAAAAAAATCGCTTCTTTTAAAGCTCTGGGCTTCTTAGAATCACAGAAACACAGTGGATATCTTTGCTAGTCACCTATTCCAATTAAGTAGGGTACTTTGTTATAATTATAGCACATGTACACCCACACCTTATTGCCTTATATAGGAAAAAGAATTACTCATTAAGGAGGAAGGTGGATGTTGATTAGTGACGGCCTACTGAAAGGGGGTACTATAAGGGGGAGGTGAACGGCTATAGCGGTAGCTGGGCCGAGGGCCTTTCTCTAGTTCGCCCAAGCCTCGAAAAGTTACTACCCCTTCCTAAACCCACGGACGCGCCAAAACATATATAATAATCATGTAAATGGATCAGGATACATGTACAGGATACACTTACATCTAAACGGCCCTATACAGCAAAACCATATACAATCAGGGGAGGAGAGCAGACCCGAGCTGGCCCGATTGTAGAGAGGGCACTGAAATTCCAAGACACAAGCATTCTCAACGAATTCATTGAGTGGAGCCTTCTGTCAAGGAACAGCAGACAGAGAATAGGGCCCCTCGGAAACCATAGAAGAACCCCAGGAGTCCTACCACGTGTCCCATAAGGCCTTACCGGTAGACCTCATAAGCCTCAGTCAGACAAGGAGCTCCCTTGGGTCTAAGAGTGGGTCCCGAAAAAGCAGGAGGAATCGGGGGGCAAACGCTCGTTCTAAGTGGAGTACCTAAGAAGAAATGAAAGGGAAATCTACGAAGGGGGCGACTGCTAACACCGCCAACCCACCCAGGACAAGTGCAAGCCCGGGAACCATCAGAAAGTACATGGTGCAAGACAATGGCAAAGACAGCCCAGGTAAACTTAAAGAGACCAAAAGTAAAACCCCTGAGCTTGTCCCGAGGATAGGGACAAGACGACAGGTAGTAGAGGCCGACATCCATATAGGAAGTAGTGAAGCAGCAGAAGAGAGAATAATGGAACCCCAACAGAAAAAACTACTCCCTACCAAAGGGGAAATGGCAGAAATGTTTGCTAAATTGGAAGTAACCATAAAGGGGGAAATAAGCTCTCTCCGTGACGATATGAATCTCATATTACAGAGAGTGGAAGAGGCAGAAACAAAAATGGATAGGCAAGAAGAAGATATAAAAGAACTTAAATCCCAGATGGAAGAGCTACAAAGAGAGCAGAGAAACTTACGATATAGATTGGAAGATCAAGAAAATAGGAACAGAAGGAAAAACTTACGGATTAGAGGTCTACCAGAAACCCAAGAGGGAACAGAAGATCTACAGAGAATAATGGACGAAATATTTAGAGGTATGGTGAACCCCCCGGATACAAATAAAAAGATAAAGTTTGAAAGAATTCATAGGATCAGAAAACCGGCAGAAATAAGAGGGGAGGTCCCAAGAGATGTCATTGCAAGATTTCACAATTACAACGACAAAGAAAAAATTAAAAACAACCTGAAAAAGAACTACCCAGTGAAGTTTGGAGAAACAAATCTGCAGATCTTCCCGGACCTGGCAGCGGAGACGCTGGCCAGGAGAAGAACCCTAAAACCACTTTTAGAACAGCTAAAAGCTTTTGGTGTCCAATATTCTTGGGGCTTCCCAGCCTGCCTTACTGGACGGAAAGAGGGCCGATCAGCCACCCTAAGATTCCCAGAAGAAACAGAAAAATTTTGCAAACGGCTAGAGGTGCCTCTGGTAGAAATTCCGGGCTGGTGGATAAAGACTGGGGACACAAAAATGACTGGGGAGCAGCAGGTGTGGAGGCCAGTATTTAAAATGAAAAAATCATAAGTAGAGTAGACACAGGAGCCAATGCAATTGAAAATGAAGTAGAGGTGATTGAGCTATGGGGGGGCGGGTTTGTGGGCGGGGATGGTGGGGGAGGCGAGGGGGGATCAGACAGGCACGAGTACCCCAGGAATATAGGGGGAGTGTCGAGTCTAAGGTCGCCCAGTCTGAGTTCAACCTCTAGGGGGACAACCGTAGGGCGGGGTGGAGTAGGAGGAGCCACGGTTATTCAGGCCATGGGAAGGCCTTGTACCCCCACAGGGGAAAGGGAGGGAAGGGGAGGAGCGGAGGGAGAAGGGAGAGGCAGGAGGGAAAAGGGGGGTAGGGGAGGGGGGTATAGGCAGGGACTGAAGTCCGTTAAGAATCTCCAACGAATAAAGGGGGGTTACAGGTCTCCAGGACACCACTCTGTTGCAGGGTATAGGAAAGGCATCTTAAAGTATAGATGAACAACATAAAAATAATATCATATAATGTACGTGGCTTGAATTCACATATAAAGTGCGCTAACATATTACAGGAACTAAAATTCCTTTGGAGCTGAAGTGGTATTTTTTCAGGAGACTCATTTTCTCCTGGAGAGGAACCAAAAAGTTTTTTCCAGGGACTATCCAATATGGTTTTATGGAGACTCACCTACATTGCGTGCAAAAGGTGTGGCCATAGGGTTTGCCAGTGGAGTAAGGTTCGACCTACAACAGAGGATGACGGACCCGGATGGACGGTTTCTGTTCCTGAAAGGGAAACTCAATGGTATGGACTGTTCACTGGCAAACATATATGGCCCAAATAAAAATCAAGACAGATATTTGATCAAAAGGACTGCAGAATTTCTGGAATTTAAGGACGGTTTAGCTATAATGGCGGGCGACTTCAACTTGTGCCTGGAGCCAGAAAAGGATAAATCATCCCATGCGCGGGGGAAGGGCACGGCCTGGAAGAACAGAGTGAGACAGAAACTGCATCAGGCTCAACTGGTGGATGCTTGGAGGGCGCAGCATCCTGATAGCAGGGACTACACGTTCTACTCCCCCGTGCATGGGACTTATTCTAGACTGGATTTTTTTTTGATTGAACACCACCGGCTGGAGGCGGTAGTTAGTTCTAACATTGGGGTAATGACCTTTTCTGACCACGCGCCTATAAGTATAACAGTGAACACGGGACAGACTCATAACAAGAGCCCGAGTTGGAAGTTAAATGAAGATCTACTAAACGATAAAGAAACAAGGGATCTGGTAACAAAGGAATTGGAGTTTTACTTTAAAATTAATGAAACACCAGAGGTCCCGGAGTCAATAGTTTGGGAGGCACATAAAGCCTATAATAGGGGGATCCTGATCAAGGCAGGCGCGGAAAAGAAGAGAAAGAGAAGGGAAGAAAAACTCCAAATAATGAGAGAGATTTCAGAACTTGAGCAGGCGCATAAAATAGATGGGGGGGAAGGAGGTTCTCTTAAGACTTCATAACAAAAGAGAGGCCATGAGAACTTTAATCGAACAAGAAACACGGGTGACATACAACCTAGTAAAGAAAGAGAGATACATGGGGGGAAACAAGCCGGGGAAATATCTAGCAAAGACCCTAAAAAAGAAAAAGACCTCTAACTACATTGAGAGAATAAAGGCTCTAGATGGAGGGGTAAAGTACAGAACCAGTGAAATAGCCAAGACCTTTCAAAACTACTACGAGGGGCTATACTCCATTAATAATAAGATTTCAAAGAGTGAGGCTGACAATAAAAGAGAGAAAACCAAAAATTTTTTTCAGGAGTTGGGACTAAAGAAAATAGAAGAAGACAAATATGTCCTTCTAGAGAGCCCAATTACAGAAGAGGAAATAAAAAAAACTTTAAGGGAGACGTCAGTGGGGAAAAGCCCGGGGCCAGATGGTTTTCCTGTACTGTATTACAAAAAATTCCAAGAAGTCTTGATCCCTAAACTATGCTCATACATGAACGGGATAGGTGCAAAGTGGGATATGGGAAAAGAAGCGTTAGAAGCAACTATTACCATCATATTAAAAGAAGGTAAAGATAGCTTACTCTGTTCTAGCTATAGACCAATAGCGCTCCTTAACGCGGACACGAAACTGTTAGCGAAAATCCTGGCCGGGAGAGTGAAGAACATTTTAAACAGCATGATCCACCCAGATCAGGTGGGGTTCACCCCGGGTAGGGAGGGGCGGGATAATGGTATAAGAACCCTTATGGTAACCCAAAAAATGAGGGATAGTGGAGCCCCAGGTCTACTCCTGTCAATTGATGCTGAGAAAGCTTTTGACAGGGTAGACTGGGGCTTCATGTTCTGCATGTTGGAGGAAATAGGATTGAGGCCAATCATGACTGGATGGATAAAGGCGTTGTATGCCAATCCTTCAGCAAGGGTCAAGGTTAACGGAGCATTATCCGAGCCATTTGAAATGACCAACGGTACGAGACAAGGGTGCCCATTGTCCCCCCTTTTGTTTGTGCTGACGCTTGAGCCCTTGCTAATTAGGATAAGGCAGAACCCGGATATCTTAGGAGTATTTGATGGAGAAGAAGACCACAAACTGGCTGCCTTTGCAGATGATATCCTCCTTTACATCACCCGACCTAGAATAACTCTCCCTAACCTGCTTAAAACATTGAAAGAATATGGGGAAATATCAAACTTTAAGATTAACCCGGCCAAATCCGAAATTCTAGAAATCAATAAGATGGATAAAAAAGATCATTCGGCCCACAAGGAATTCCCATTTGCATGGGGAAAAAAAGAGTTAAATTACCTGGGGATAAAGATAACTGGGAATAGAGAGACGTTATTTCAGGCAAATTTTGTTTCCCTCCTCAATGAGGTCAAGGGGAAGTTGAACAGAATCACTAGAGGACAGCTCTCATGGGGGGGAAGAATCAATATCATCAAAATGACAATATTGCCAAAGATTTTATATAAAATGCAAATGGTGCCCATTCCATTACCACAAGCATATCTTAAAAAATTGCACTCACTTTTTATAAAATTTATTTGGAGAGGGAAAGCACCGCGTTTAAGTTACGCAACACTGGCTAGGGGCAAAGAGAAAGGGGTATGGGGAGCACCAGATATAGGAAGCTACCACGAAGCAATCATTTTAGCAAGAATCACCGATTGGGCAAAAGGAAACAAAGAAAAGCGTTGGGTAAAAATGGACAACACGATTAGTAAAGTAGACTTGAGTAAAGTAATTTGGATACCTCCACTCTTTAGGAAACTTAGCATTGAGACACATTTTATCACTAGGTACACTTTAAAAGTATGGGATTACTTGTACAAAAGGGAGAAATGGGAGTATAACTCCCCTTTGATCCCTCTGGGGGGCACGGATTTTTTTTCACCAGGATTGGAGAGCGTAAGTGGGAGCTGGATCCTGCAAAAAGGAGTTCAGCTTAAGGATATTATGGAGAATGGCAAACTTTGTTCATTTCAAGATTTAAAAAACAAAAGTGACCTCATGACTCTTAATAGATGGCGATATTTTCAATTAAAACATTTCTTTGATACACTCCCCCAACCAATTAGAATGATGGACAACTTACAACCATTAGAGAAACTTTGTGTTGACCAGGTAGGGAAGAAAGGGATTTCCAAGATCTATAAGATATTGATAGACCTGAAGGGCATAGATATTCCAGTATATATCAAAAAATGGGAGATAGAATTAAATTCAAAAATCAAAAACGATGAGGCTATAACTTTAATAAAGCGTGTTCACAATACCTCTGTAAATTATAAAGTATCTGAGCTAAATTATAAGTGCTTGACAAGATGGTACATCACCCCAGACAGAGTCTCTAGGTGAAAAGAGTGAAAACACACAATTCTGCTGGAGGGGATGCAAGGAGTTGGGTACAGCGGCACATATTTGGTGGCAGTGTACAAAAATAAAGGAATTTTGGGATGAGATAAGGAAAATTATTGGCGAGATAACTCAAATAGTGGTCCCGGATGATCCATGGGCATGTTTATTTCACGGTTTTAGAATGCCAACCGAGTCATATTTGAGAACACTCATCCCACAATTGTTGAACGCAGCTAAAAGTCTCATTGTAAGACACTGGAAGGAAAAAAGTAGTCCAACTGTACAAGAATGGTATGAAAAAACAAATGAAATCCAGAACTTAGAATATTTGAGATATACTGAGGAAGAGGAGGAGTATGAAGAAAAATGGAAGGGTTGGCAAAAATTCAAAAGCTCAATGAGAGCAGTAGAGGTCTTGGGATATCAAGAGGTATAAGCTAATGCAGATGGAAATCAGAGAGGGATAATAAGCAACAAGAGTGGTGTCCACTGGGGAGAATGACATAGTCAGATTGGAAGGCCTGGACGAAAAGAATCGTAGGACTTCAAAGAGGGGGGGTAGACGGGGGGGGGAGGGAAGGGGGCGTAAGTTATGGAAGGATGTAGATATGATCCAACCGATACTGTTAATGAGAGATACACCGAGGCTGTAAGCAAGAAAACTAAATTAAAATGAGAGCTGTATAAAAAAAAAAAAAAAAAAAGCCACTATGATGTGAGTAATGAATCGGGAAAGTATTGAACGAAAAAGTTGAAACTTATGCCCCCCGAAAACAGACACTGACGTGGCAAAAAAAAAAAAATCCTTTCTCCAAGCTTTCATCAATATAATTGCGGAGGGTTTCTAATTCAAGTTCCGAGAGAGGGTAGATTCGGCCAAAAGGTATTTCTGCCCCAGGCAGCAGTTCAATAGGGCAATCATAAGTCCAATGAGGAGGGAGAGTATCCGCATTCTTTTTATTGAAAACATCTAAATATTCATGGTAAACTGCAGGGAATTGTTTTGACACTTCTAGATCAGGCTGGATAGCTAGGAGAGGGGTAACAGTATGTGACTCATGTGAAACACAATGAACTTGGCAGTAAGGTGACGGGAAGAGGATCTCACTTGTAAGCCAATTGATGCTGGGGTTATGTGCCCTCAGCCAAGGCATACCCAGAATGATGGGGAACATGGGTGATGTAATGACATCTAAGCGTAGAAAATCTTGATGGCCAGAGGAGTAAAGACAAAGGATTGGAGCAGTCTCTTGTGTCACCGGGCCAGACTTAATACCGGAACCATCAGCTAAACAACAAACCCCCTTTCCCTAGTACAGACGTGAAGATTGTGTTGGGCTTCAAAATCAGAGTCCACAAAGCAGCTACAGGCGCCAGAGTCAATAATCACAGCAACAGAAACAGCCCTTTCAGCAAGTCTCAGGTGACCTAGGAAGGTGGGGTGTATTTGATCAGTCCCAGGTGGATGCATTGTGTGTATCCAATTAGTAGAGGACTTGCGCGGTCTCACTGGACAGGTCTGTAGATAGTGACCGGCATCGCCACAGTAGAGGCAACGGTTAGAACAATGACATTGGAGGCGTTCAGCTGCGGACAGGGAGGGTCTCCAAAAACTCTTTTGTGAGGAGCCCCTAGGTGCCCTTGTTGTTTTACCAGTAATACAGGAAATGGTACTTTCAGGTCCTGGGTGGACCTAAAGAACCTCTGCTGGTTTTCTCAGACTGCCGCTCTCGGAAAAGTCGGTCAATATGGATGACGAGATTAACCAGGTCCTCTAAAGCTGTTGGAACCCCACTCTGGCAAGTTCATCTTTTAGAGCATCCGATAAACCGAGGCGAAACTGGTAATGGAGAGCTAATACGTTTCACTGGGTTTTAGTACTCTATAGACAAAAGTCGGTCACATAATCCTCTACGGGCCTTTGGCCCTGCTGCAATTTGCTGAGCATTAGTTCTGCAGTCTGACAATGGAAAGAATCAGCGTATAGCTGAGACATGGCAGAAAAAAAGAGTCCATAGATACCAGAGCTGGGTCTTGATACTCATGAAGGTGATAAGCCCAGAATTGGGGCTCATCCAGAAGAAGGGAGATAATGAATCCCACCTTAACATCTTGTGTAGAGAAAGTTCATGGCAGAAGAGAAAAATACAATTCACAAGAGTTACGGAACATCTGAGATTTCCTGCAATCTCCAGAGAAGCGCTCAGGGATGGGCACTCGGGGTTCAGGTGGAAAAAAGGCCCCGCTGATTGTGCTGGTCTCCATCTGGGTTGCTTCATCTGTGACAGGAGGAGGACCCGAAAGTGGGAAAACTTCTGTGCCGGCTGATAATCGATCTTCCATGCGATTACGTTTTCCTTGCAGACTTTGCATGATGTAGGATAGTGCGGAGATCGATCGACAAATGGAGAGGCCTCCCTTTCAGCCTCCATCATTGGCTGACTGATACTGTCATGTAATAGCAGACAAACGCTCTTGCGCATTAGTGTGATGGACGGGTGATTGATGACTCAAGGGATAGTGTTTTTGGCCTTGCTGCCCTCCTGGAAAAAATTATTAAGAAAAATATTATTTACAAACATGTGATGAATAAAAAGCTTGTGAAGACCACTTGGATCTGGCCCTCAATTATAGAGCTGACAGTCTCCAGAAAGCAGAGAGGAGGACCTTAGAACCACTGCTGGCTGACCCGTTTCGATGGAGTATTCTTTAATAATAAATTATCTTGGGATAATGCACAAGGCTGGTGCGCCCTTTTCTTTTCTGTGATACTGTCATGTACCTGATAGGAGACTAAGTTGATGAGGTCAGCCTCTCTTATATCTCCCACCCTGGCCCCACTGAGGATGAGACAGAGGAAGCCGAGGGACAGGAGGGACACGAGTGCCTGATGTTGATGATTTCGGGTCAGCAGCTTGTCAGGACTCTGGAGGCCGGAACATGCAGCCGCTTGCAGAGCTGGAACAGAAGACAGCCAGGCAGGTACTTGGAGGTTAACAGAAGCCTGGGTCATAGGCAGAAGCAGAGTCTCAGGAATAGCCGGGGTCATCAGCAGGCAGGCATCGAGGTACCAAGTCATTAGCAGAGCCAGAGTCAGGGACAGGATACACAGCCAAGGTCAAGGAACACGCCAGGTCAGCAACAAGGAGAGCATACAGGATCAATCGGAATACAGGACACAGCTAAAGATCATGAAAAGATAAACCAAAAAATTCTGCGCTGCTCACAACATTAGCAGCTAACACACCAAATGGAAAAATGGTAAACAAAAACTAATAAATAAAAGTGTAGCGCTAAAGGTTAAGATGCACAGTACAATCCATGCAAAAATAAAAATAGTCACTGAAAAGCCACACGTACATATGATGAATGGGTTAATGTCCACAATCAATATCAAAAAACATAAATAGCATGTCCCAACGTGATGGTGTGCATAAGTGGATAGTATACACAGTCTATATTGTTAAAATAAAAGAATGTCCATAGATGGTGAGATGATGAGTCTATACACAATGGAACACCAAAAATTCTTGTAAACGGTGAAGAAATATGCACATGTGAAAGGAACCACCACCGGATATAGGAAAGGCTTACCGGATGGTTTGAACACACTAGGGCATACGCACTGTGTGTCAAACAGGCTTGCTTTTGCATCAAATGGGCCCTGGAATGGTACCGTCAAAGTGATGTATATAAACAGCAACCAAATAGGATCTTGAGAAACGTGATGCCAGAAATGGACCCAAGCTCAAAATTCCACAGGCAATTGCAGAGTACCAAAGAGGAAACAGAAATGGACCATAGCATAATTCCATTAAATGAAACACATTTATTTAAAATACAAAACCAATTACATGAATATGTATAGAACAGCGCTGATTAAAATCAAAAGAGGCAGCAGTGGGAACCGTCCCGATGCGTTTTGTCTCCAAAGGACATCATCTGGGGATGATGATGGGGACAAGGGCCTCATCCCCACAACCCTTGCTCGGTGGTTGTGGGGGTCTGCGGGCGGGGGGCTTATCGGAATCTGGAAGCCCCCTTTAACAAGGGGACCCCCAGATCCCGGCCCTCCCCCCTGTGTGAAATGGTAAGGGGGTACAAAAGTACCTCTACCATTTCACAAAAAAACTGTCAAAAATGTTAAAAATGACAAGAGACAGTTTTTGACAATTCCTTTATTTAAATGCTTCTTCTTTCTTATAGCTTCTTTCTTCTATCTTCTATCTTCCTTCGGTTTCTTCCTCAGTCTTCTTCTGGTTCTTCTTGTTCTTCCTCCGGTGTTCTCACCTGGCATCTCCTCCGTGGCGTCTTATTATCTTCTTCTCCTTGGGCCACTCCGCATCCATGATGGCATGGAGGGAGGCTCCCGCTGTGTGACGCTTCTCTCTTCATCTTTTTCTTCATCTTTTCCTCTTCATCTTCTTCTTTTGATCTTCTTGTCTTCATCTTCTTTTCGGGCCGCTCCGCATCCATGATGTCATGGAGGGAGGCTCCCGCTGTGTGACGCTTCTCCTCTTCTGACGGTTCTTAAATAATGGGGGGGGGCCACCCGGTGACCCTGCCCCCCTCTGACGCACGGGGACTTGACGGGGACTTCCCTGTGGCATTCCCTGTGACATCAGAAGGGGGCGGGGTTACGTAACGGGTACAAAATGTGTATAAATGTTATTTGTGTCCTTAAATTCAGGCAGAGTGCAAGAGGCTTTTTTTGGGGGTCCCAAACTCATTTGGAACCCTCCCTCCCCCCCAAACGCTAAGTCAACCAATACCAATTCTCTCTCTGCTGACTTTGCCAAACCCATACACGCTATATCTACCTCTTTTGTGTTCATATTTATGGATGAATTCACTAAAGCATGTA